>NW_027411755.1:31219378-31679378 GCF_047663935.1 Musca autumnalis
AAGATTATTTTTTCCAACTTAACACAAGACGTGGATTTTTTAAAGATTATTTTTTCCAACTTAACACAAGACGTGGATTTTTTAAAGATTATTTTTTCCAACTTAACACAAGACGTGGATTTTTTAAAGATTATTTTTTCCAACTTAACACAAGACGTGGATTTTTTAAAGATTATTTTTTCCAACTTAACACAAGACGTGGATTTTTTAAAGATTATTTTTTCCAACTTAACACAAGACGTGGATTTTTTAAAGATTATTTTTTCCAACTTAACACAAGACGTGGATTTTTTAAAGATTATTTTTTCCAACTTAACACAAGACGTGGATTTTTTAAAGATTATTTTTTCCAACTTAACACAAGACGTGGATTTTTTAAAGATTATTTTTTCCAACTTAACACAAGACGTGGATTTTTTAAAGATTATTTTTTCCAACTTAACACAAGACGTGGATTTTTTAAAGATTATTTTTTCCAACTTAACACAAGACGTGGATTTTTTAAAGATTATTTTTTCCAACTTAACACAAGACGTGGATTTTTTAAAGAATATTTTTTCCAAACGTCCCTTAAGACGTGGATTTTTTAAAGATTATTTTTTCCAACTTAACACAAGACGTGGATTTTTTAAAGATTATTTTTTCCAACTTAACACAAGACGTGGATTTTTTAAAGATTATTTTTTCCAACTTAACACAAGACGTGGATTTTTTAAAGATTATTTTTTCCAACTTAACACAAGACGTGGATTTTTTAAAGATTATTTTTTCCAACTTAACACAAGACGTGGATTTTTTAAAGATTATTTTTTCCAACTTAACACAAGACGTGGATTTTTTAAAGATTATTTTTTCCAACTTAACACAAGACGTGGATTTTTTAAGATTATTTTTTCCAACTTAACACAAGACGTGGATTTTTTAAAGATTATTTTTTCCAACTTAACACAAGACGTGGATTTTTTAAAGATTATTTTTTCCAACTTAACACAAGACGTGGATTTTTTAAAGATTATTTTTTCCAACATAACACAAGACGTGGATTTTTTAAAGATTATTTTTTCCAACTTAACACAAGACGTGGATTTTTTAAAGATTATTTTTTCCAACTTAACACAAGACGTGGATTTTTTTAAAGATTATTTTTTCCAACTTAACACAAGACGTGGATTTTTTAAAGATTATTTTTTCCAACTTAACACAAGACGTGGATTTTTTAAAGATTATTTTTTCCAACTTAACACAAGACGTGGATTTTTTAAAGATTATTTTTTCCATCTTAACACAAGACGTGGATTTTTTAAAGATTATTTTTTCCAACTTAACACAAGACGTGGATTTTTTAAAGATTATTTTTTCCAACTTAACACAAGACGTGGATTTTTTAAAGAATATTTTTTCCAAACGTCCCTTAAGACGTGGATTTTTTAAAGATTATTTTTTCCAACTTAACACAAGACGTGGATTTTTTAAAGATTATTTTTTCCAACTTAACACAAGACGTGGATTTTTTAAAGATTATTTTTTCCAACTTAACACAAGACGTGGATTTTTTAAAGATTATTTTTTCCAACTTAACACAAGACGTGGATTTTTTAAAGATTATTTTTTCCAACTTAACACAAGACGTGGATTTTTTAAAGATTATTTTTTCCAACTTAACACAAGACGTGGATTTTTTAAAGATTATTTTTTCAAACTTAACACAAGACGTGGATTTTTTAAAGATTATTTTTTCCAACTTAACACAAGACGTGGATTTTTTAAAGATTATTTTTTCCAACTTAACACAAGACGTGGATTTTTTAAAGATTATTTTTTCCAACTTAACACAAGACGTGGATTTTTTAAAGATTATTTTTTCCAACTTAACACAAGACGTGGATTTTTTAAAGATTATTTTTTCCAACTTAACACAAGACGTGGATTTTTTAAAGATTATTTTTTCCAACTTAACACAAGACGTGGATTTTTTAAAGATTATTTTTTCCAACTTAACACAAGACGTGGATTTTTTAAAGATTATTTTTTCCAACTTAACACAAGACGTGGATTTTTTAAAGATTATTTTTTCCAACTTAACACAAGACGTGGATTTTTTAAAGATTATTTTTTCCAACTTAACACAAGACGTGGATTTTTTAAAGATTATTTTTTCCAACTTAACACAAGACGTGGATTTTTTAAAGATTATTTTTTCCAACTTAACACAAGACGTGGATTTTTTAAAGATTATTTTTTCCAACTTAACACAAGACGTGGATTTTTTAAAGATTATTTTTTCCAACTTAACACAAGACGTGGATTTTTTAAAGATTATTTTTTCCAACTTAACACAAGACGTGGATTTTTTAAAGATTATTTTTTCCAACTTAACACAAGACGTGGATTTTTTAAAGATTATTTTTTCCAACTTAACACAAGACGTGGATTTTTTAAAGATTATTTTTTCCAACTTAACACAAGACGTGGATTTTTTAAAGATTATTTTTTCCAACTTAACACAAGACGTGGATTTTTTAAAGATTATTTTTTCCAACTTAACACAAGACGTGGATTTTTTAAAGATTATTTTTTCCAACTTAACACAAGACGTGGATTTTTTAAAGATTATTTTTTCCAACTTAACACAAGACGTGGATTTTTTAAAGATTATTTTTTCCAACTTAACACAAGACGTGGATTTTTTAAAGATTATTTTTTCCAACTTAACACAAGACGTGGATTTTTTAAAGATTATTTTTTCCAACTTAACACAAGACGTGGATTTTTTAAAGATTATTTTTTCCAACTTAACACAAGACGTGGATTTTTTAAAGATTATTTTTTCCAACTTAACACAAGACGTGGATTTTTTAAAGATTATTTTTTCCAACTTAACACAAGACGTGGAATTTTTAAAGATTATTTTTTCCAACTTAACACAAGACGTGGATTTTTTAAAGATTATTTTTTCCAACTTAACACAAGACGTGGATTTTTTAAAGATTATTTTTTCCAACTTAACACAAGACGTGGATTTTTTAATGATTATTTTTTCCAACTTAACACAAGACGTGGATTTTTTAAAGATTATTTTTTCCAACTTAACACAAGACGTGGATTTTTTAAAGATTATTTTTTCCAACTTAACACAAGACGTGGATTTTTTAAAGATTATTTTTTCCAACTTAACACAAGACGTGGATTTTTTAAAGATTATTTTTTCCAACTTAACACAAGACGTGGATTTTTTAAAGATTATTTTTTCCAACTTAACACAAGACGTGGATTTTTTAAAGATTATTTTTTCCAACTTAACACAAGACGTGGATTTTTTAAAGATTATTTTTTCCAACTTAACACAAGACGTGGATTTTTTAAAGATTATTTTTTCCAACTTAACACAAGACGTGGATTTTTTAAAGATTATTTTTTCCAACTTAACACAAGACGTGGATTTTTTAAAGATTATTTTTTCCAACTTAACACAAGACGTGGATTTTTTAAAGATTATTTTTTCCAACTTAACACAAGACGTGGATTTTTTAAAGATTATTTTTTCCAACTTAACACAAGACGTGGATTTTTTAAAGATTATTTTTTCCAACTTAACACAAGACGTGGATTTTTTAAAGATTATTTTTTCCAACTTAACACAAGACGTGGATTTTTTAAAGATTATTTTTTCCAACTTAACACAAGACGTGGATTTTTTAAAGATTATTTTTTCCAACTTAACACAAGACGTGGATTTTTTAAAGATTATTTTTTCCAACTTAACACAAGACGTGGATTTTTTAAAGATTATTTTTTCCAACTTAACACAAGACGTGGATTTTTTAAAGATTATTTTTTCCAACTTAACACAAGACGTGGATTTTTTAAAGATTATTTTTTCCAACTTAACACAAGACGTGGATTTTTTAAACATAATTTTTTCCAACTTAACACAAGACGTGGATTTTTTAAAGATTATTTTTTCCAACTTAACACAAGACGTGGATTTTTTAAACATAATTTTTTCCAACTTAACACAAGACGTGGATTTTTTAAAGATTATTTTTTCCAACTTAACACAAGACGTGGATTTTTTAAAGATTATTTTTTCCAACTTAACACAAGACGTGGATTTTTTAAAGATTATTTTTTCCAACTTAACACAAGGCGTGGATTTTTTAAAGATTATTTTTTCCAACTTAACACAAGGCGTGGATTTTTTAAAGATTATTTTTTCCAACTTAACACAAGGCGTGGATTTTTTAAAGATTATTTTTTCCAACTTAACACAAGGCGTGGATTTTTTAAAGATTATTTTTTCCAACTTAACACAAGGCGTGGATTTTTTAAAGATTATTTTTTCCAACTTAACACAAGGCGTGGATTTTTTAAAGATTATTTTTTCCAACTTAACACAAGGCGTGGATTTTTTAAAGATTATTTTTTCCAACTTAACACAAGGCGTGGATTTTTTAAAGATTATTTTTTCCAACTTAACACAAGGCGTGGATTTTTTAAAGATTATTTTTTCCAACTTAACACAAGGCGTGGATTTTTTAAAGATTATTTTTTCCAACTTAACACAAGGCGTGGATTTTTTAAAGATTATTTTTTCCAACTTAACACAAGGCGTGGATTTTTTAAAGATTATTTTTTCCAACTTAACACAAGACGTGGATTTTTTAAAGATTATTTTTTCCAACTTAACACAAGACGTGGATTTTTTAAAGATTATTTTTTCCCACTTAACACAAGACGTGGATTTTTTAAAGATTATTTTTTCCAACTTAACACAAGGCGTGGATTTTTTAAAGATTATTTTTTCCAACTTAACACAAGGCGTGGATTTTTTAAAGATTATTTTTTCCAACTTAACACAAGGCGTGGATTTTTTAAAGATTATTTTTTTCCATTTTTTTAAATCCCCCCTTCCCATTTTCTTCTTTGAATTTCCTATTAAATGTGTCAGTTTTAAGTGCCAAAAAACACATTTTTGAGACAATTAATTTGACTTATCGCTGAGATAAGTGGCCCTTAAGTCAATGTCAACGAATTCGTTGGTGGCAAGAAAGAAAAATATTTTCATAAATCCAAAAAAAAAAAAAAAAAAGAAAACAATAAAAAAGATATTTACGTTGGGCGCCACTTTGGCATACAACAGGTCAATGATAATATGGCAATTAAAACCATTGGAATATGGATTTATTGATGGTAGGAAGTAATGGAAGGAGTTGTAAAATAACACTCTAACACTTCTTCTTCTTCTTCCCGCTCTGAAGGTTCAATGGTCTAGCTTGTCATCTGCATAAGTAGGTGGTGTTGGAATTGGAACAACATTCATTCTAAGAGATATGAGTGGCGCATCTGTTGCATTAAGTGTCACTGTTGTTGTTGTTGTTGCTGTTGGCCTATATTATGGATTGTCATATGTGGTATTTTGTTTTCAAATTGTAACAAATTGAGATTTTTAACAGATTTATTTTTTTGCTTTTTAAAAATTGTATTCAAAGCCCTGGATTTGTTTTTGTTTTGTAGAGGGAGGGCATCTGTTATTTGTTGAATATTTGTTTTGAAATGTTGTTCTTTGATTTGTATTCCAAAAAAGTGGAAAATAAAACAATTCTAAAATTGAGAAGATTGTTGGTAATGCATTGGAGGATACTTGAACTGATGGATCGTTCCAATGAGAACCAAGCCATTTAGCAAGCGTGATAGGGTCAGTAGTATCATTGAAAGCAGAGTTGCCATATTGGGGAAATATAACTTTTACCAATTCTGGGGAGTGGGTGATAATGCCCCCACCACCTTGTCTGTCTCTTCGAATAACCAATTTGGCCTAACAATACGATTTGATAAGCTCTCCGTTAATGACCAAAGAGACAGATGACAACGGCAATAAAAACAACGTCAAAAATCTTAACAAAAATGGTCCATCTAGGGATGAAGAAGAAGAACTGCCACAGAGTTTAAAACACAGTGGGTTGAATTTTGTATTTGTGTTACAAATTTCTATCTCTTGGCCCACAAAGTGTGGGCCATCATATGCTGCTGAGCGGTCCAAACAATATTTTGTTTATATTGCTGGTTTTGTTGTTGCAGTTGTTGTGGCGTATATTTTCCATTGTTCCCCTCTAGCTATTGTTGTTGTCTAGCGTTTGGGGCATTGTAGTATTTTGTCGATGGTCTAACTGAATGACGGACTGACTGACTGCCAGTTCGAATAGAGATGGATGCTGCTTGTCTTTGATTTCTGTTTGGTCTGTTTGGCTCTGCTTTGCTTTTTTTGGTAGTAATCATAAATTTTTGTGTTATAATTTGTTAGCCATTCATTCGTACGCGATTTGTCAACGTTTCAACAACCCAACGGTATAGTGCGATAAACAGTCTCGGTCGGTAGTAGTGCGGTTTTTGCCGGATTTTTTGTTTTGTTTTTTTTTGGCCTAGCGAAACAAATTTGAAAACTATTTTTTTGTTAAAAAAAAGTTAATAAAAGAAATTGGAAGCATTGTGAAAAAAATTGTAATTGAGTTAAATTGTGACATATATTAAAGAAAGTTTCACGTGAAGTTTAAGAAAAATATAAACAAAAAAGAAGTAAAACAATAAATAAAAAAAATTTAAAAATTATAAGAAAAAAGTATTCAAAAAATATAAATCTAAAACAAAAAATATTGTAAGTCAGAATTAAATAATAAAATTAGAAAAAAGCAAAGAGGAACCTTAGGAGGACAATATTTGTGGATTTTTTGAGAACCTTACGTGGATTTTTAATAATTTGTTGGGTAATATAAAGAGAGGAATATGTGGATGAGAATTTTTAAAGATTTATTTGAAAGTTTTTTAAAGAATGTTTTTTTTCAACTACCCACAAGACGTGGATTTTTTAAAGATTATTTTTTCCCAACTTCCTACAAGACGTGGATTTTTTAAAGAATATTTTTTTCAAACTACACACAAGACATGGATTTTTTAAAGAATATTTTTTTCAAACTACCCACAAGACGTGGATTTTTTAAAGAATATTTTTTTCAAACTACCCACAAGACGTGGATTTTTTAAAGAATATTTTTTTCAAACTACCCACAAGACGTGGATTTTTTAAAGAATATTTTTTTCAAACTACCCACAAGACGTGGATTTTTTAAAGAATATTTTTTTCAAACTACCCACAAGACGTGGATTTTTTAAAGAATATTTTTTTCAAACTACCCACAAGACGTGGATTTTGTAAAGAATATTTTTTTTTCAAACTACCCACAAGACGTGGATTTTGTAAAGAATATTTTTTTTCAAACTACCCAAAAGACGTGGATTTTTTAAAGAATATTTTTTTCAAACTACCCACAAGGCGTGGATTTTTTAAAGAATATTTTTTCAAACTACCCACAAGACGTGGATTTTTTAAAGAATATTTTTTTCAAACTACCCACAAGACGTGGATTTTTTAAAGAATATTTTTTTCAAACTACCCACAAGACGTGGATTTTTTAAAGAATATTTTTTTCAAACTACCCACAAGACGTGGATTTTTTAAAGAATATTTTTTTCAAACTACCCACAAGACGTGGATTTTTTAAAGAATATTTTTTTCAAACTACCCACAAGACGTGGATTTTTTAAAGAATATTTTTTTCAAACTACCCACAAGACGTGGATTTTTTAAAGAATATTTTTTTCAAACTACCCACAAGACGTGGATTTTTTAAAGAATATTTTTTTCAAACTACCCACAAGACGTGGATTTTTTAAAGAATATTTTTTTCAAACTACCCACAAGACGTGGATTTTTTAAAGAATATTTTTTTCAAACTACCCACAAGACGTGGATTTTTTAAAGAATATTTTTTTCAAACTACCCACAAGACGTGGATTGTTTTAAGAATATTTTTTCCAAACTACTCACAACTACCCACAATATGTGTATTTTTTAAATAATATTTTTTTCAAACTAGCCACAATATTTGTATTTTTTAAATAATATTTTTTTTCAAAATACCCGCAATTTGTGGATTAAAAAAAAATATTTTTCCAATGTCCCACAAAACATGGATTTTTAAAGAATATTTTTTTCAAACTACCCACAAGATATGGATTTTTTAAAGAATATTTTTTTCAAACTACCCACTATACGTGGATTTTTTAAAAAATATTTTATGTCAACGTCCCACAAGACGTAGATTTTTTAAAAAATATTTTTTCAACGCCCCCCAAAACGTGGTTTTTTAAAAAATATTTTATTTCAACGTCCCACAATACGTAGATTTTTTAAAGAATTGCTGAAAATATATATTATCCAAGTTATCCATTGCATAAAATACATTATCCACGTTATCCAATAGTCGAAAATTTATTATCCACATTATCCAAATGCAAAAATTATATTATTTCAGTTATTTAATTGCAGAAAATATAGTATCCACCTTATCCCATTTTCGGAAATATATTATCCACGTTATCCAACTTATGATAATATATCATCTACATTATCCAATTGCAGAACATATGTTATCCACTTTATCCACCTGCAGAAAATATATTATCCATGTTAGCCATGTGTAAAAAAGTAGTATCCACCTTATGCAATTCCAGAAAATATATTATCCGCATTATCAAAGGTCAGAAAATATATTATCCACATTATCAAAGTGCAGAAAATATATTATCCACGTTATCCAACTGATGAAAATATATTATCCACTTTATCCACTTGCAGAATATATATATTATCCACATTTTCAAAGTGCAGAAAATATATTATCCACGTTATCCCACCTTATCCGCATACAAAAAATGTATTATCCTCGTTATCCAAGTGCAAAACATTTATTATCCACGTTATCCAAGTGCAGGAAATATATTATACATGTTATTCAAGTGCAGAAAATATATTATCCACGTTATCCAAGTGCAAAAAAGTGTTATCCACCTTATGCAATTCCAGAATAGATATTATCCGCATTATCAAAGTGCAGAAAATACATTATCCACGTTATCCAACTGTTAAAAATATATTATCCACTTCCAGAAAATATATTATCCACGTTATCTCATTGTCCAAAATATATTATCTATCTTATCCAATTGTTGAAAACATATTATCCACGTTTTCCAATTATCCACTTGCAAAAAATATATTATCCACCTTATCCGCATGAAGCATATACTTTCTTCATGCGTATAAGGACATATAAAAATATATTATCCTCGTTATCCAATTCCAGAAAATATATTATCAACCTTATTCGCATACAACAAATATATTATCCTCGTTATCCAAGTGCAGAAATTATATTATCCACTTTATCCAATAGCATATCCAAGTGCAAAAAAAATATTATCCACGTTATTCAAGTGCAGAAAATATATTATACACGTTATCCAATTGCAGAAAATGTATTATCCAAATTATTCCATCGCAGAAAATATATTATCCACGTTATCCAATTGCAGAACAAAATATTATTCACCTTATCCAATTGCATAAAATAAATTATCCACGTTATCCAAGTGCAGAAAATATATTGTCCACGTTATCCAAGTGTTCAAAGTATATATATTCGCATGCAGAAATATATTATCCACGTTATCCGCATGCAGGAAAAATATTATCCTCATTATCCAATTGCATCAAATAAATTATCCTCGTTATCCGAGTGCAGAAAATATATTATCCATCTTATGCGCATGCAGAAAATATATTATCCACGTTATTCAAGTGCAGAAAATATATTATCCACGTTATCCAATTACAGAAAAATATTATCTACTTTATCCAATAGCATAAAATATATTATTCACGTTTATCCATTGGTAAAAAAACACTATCCGCTTTATATTTTGCTGAAAATATATTATCCACGTTATACAATTGTAGAAAATACATTATCCACGTTATCCACTTGCAGAAAATATATTATTCACCTTATAGACATATAAAAACATACTATCCTCGTTATCCAACTGCAGAAAATATATTATACAAAAAATATTACCCTCGTTATCCAAGTGCAGCAAATATATTATCCACCTTATCCGCATACAAAAAATATATTATCCTCGGAAATATATTATCCATGTTATCCAAGTGCAGAAAATATATTAGCCACGTTATCCAAGTGCAGAAAATATATTATCCACGTTATACAATTGCAGAAAAAATATTATCCACCTTATCCAATTGCATAAAATATATTATCCAAGTGCAGAAAAGTTATTGTCCACGTTATCCAAGTGCTGAAAATACATATATATGTATATATCCGCATGCACAAAATATATTTACGTGGAATCCGCATGCAGAAAAAATATTATCCACATTATCCACATGCAGAAAAAATATTATCCACATTATCCAACTGCATAAAATATATTATCCACGTTATCCAAGTGCAGAAAATATATTATCCACCTTATGCGCATGCAGAAAATATATTATCCACGTTATCCAACTGCATAAAATATATTATCCACGTTATCCAAGTGCAGAAATATATTATCCACCTTATGCACAGGCAGAAAATATATTATCCACCTTATGCACAGGCAGAAAATATATTATCCACGTTATCCAAGTGCGGGAAATATATAATCCACGTTATCCAATTGCAGAAAATATATTATCCACCTTATCCAATTGCATAAAAATATTATCCATGTTATCCAAGTGCAGAAAATATATTATCCACCTTATGCGCATGCAGAAAATATATTATCCACGTTATCCAATTGCAGAAAAAATATTATCCACCTTATCCAATTGCATAAAACATATTATCCACGTTGTCCAAGTGCAGAAAATATATAATCCACGTTATCCAATTGTTAAAAAACATTATCCGTCTTATATATTGCTGAAAATATTATATACGTTATCCAATTGCCAAAAATATGTTATCCACGTTATCAAATTGTATAAAATATATTATCCGCGTTATCCAATTGTCGAAAATATATTATCCACGTTATCCAATTGATGAAAATATATTATATACCTTATCCAGTTGCATAAAATATTATCCACGTTATCCAACTGAAGAAAATATATTATCCACGTTATCCAACTGATGAAAATACATTATCCACGTTATCCAATTGATGAAAATATATTATATACCTTATCCAGTTGCATAAAATATATTATCCACGTTATCCAACTGATGAAAATACATTATCCACGTTATCCAATTGATGAAAATATATTATATACCTTATCCAGTTGCATAAAATATATTATCCACGTTATCCAACTGAAGAAAATATATTATATACCTTATCCAGTTGCATAAAATATATTATCCACGTTATCCAATTGTCGAAAATATATTATTCACTTTACCTAATTGCAGAAAAAAAATATCGACTTTATCCAATTGCTTAAAAAACATTTTCCACCTTATCCAATTGCATAAAATATATTATCCACATTATTCGTTTTGTATTGAATTGCAGACAAAAGCTTATGTACATTATCCAACATTAAACACGTTTTATCCACGTTCAATAAATCAAAATAAGAACATTTGATTTACCGGAAATTTATTCTATTACAAAATTACCTCAACTTAGAATGTGTACAATTAACACTTTCCTTTTGGATGCTATAGAATGTTACTCCAAATTGACGTAATGACATGCATCCATCCATAACAATTAATTTTCCAGAACATAAAACAAATGGGAGTTCTTGGCCTATGCAAGTACCTATGTTGAATAAAGACTATTTCGCCAACATTTTCCTCACAAACAGGTCAGAAGCCTTTCATATTACTTAGGATTCCATTAGCAGCCAAAACGTTTGCCGCTACACATTCTTTACCCAACATCCCAGTTAAATACCCGTCAATTTATATTGTTGTCCATCTTTCTCTCTGTTGCTCTTTCTTTCGTTCAGTTTGACAAATATCATTGAAGAGATAAATTGTTATCGTTTATTTATGTCCATTTAATCCTTAACCGGGCGATATGTGTTCATGTTGAAAGTCACAACAAATTTACATCCATAGAACGTCAAACACGTTACGGCCAAGTGGAGGTACTTGGTGGCTAAGTGAAAAAAGTTGGGAATATTTAAAACTAGGAAAAAGGTAACACAAAAGAGTTGGGCAGACTAACTGAAGGGGTAACTAGTCTGGCATAGTTTAATGATGGTAATTACAAACGGCACGCACATGTTTGTGTAAACCAGCCTGTCTGTCTGTCGTTCAAGATATGTTTGGTAGCTGTGAAATGGGTGGACATGAAAACTGAAGTATAGACGTCAAAATAATAAATAACTAATGCATATAATAAACCAATTATGAGCTTGTCAGGATGGTAAGAATGAAGAGAGTAATGGATTTTTGTGGTGACAGAAACATTTTTTAATGGGAATGTGAAATAAAAATAACTTTTAAGGTTAGTTTTAACATTTTTCTATAAGGCGGAGGACCACATATTAACCTATTGCCATGTTTGCGGGGAAATTCAAATGGGACTATTGGGTACTAAGATTTGTCTTTTTTGTGAGATTTTTGGAAATAGTTACCACGATTTAAAATTGCGAAATATTTAATTTGAAATTGAAAAACATTGGTGGGAAAAATTGTTGCATCGCCAACACCGGCAATCTCCTTCTTTGGGAATTATCGATGTTTTTCAACTTATTGCTAATGAATTAAATAGCATAACAACAAACCATTTTTTTGTTTTGTCATCCTCAATACTATTACAACAAATTACCTCTTTCTTTCTTTAACGAGAGGAACTTGACTTTTTTCGGCTGCTTTATTTTATTCTCATCATCATCTTCATCGTCATGATTGCTTAGACAAATCAGACTGAAAAATTTTGTTTATTTGTATTTTCATTCAAACTTTAATTTCTTTAACGGTTTTGTGGAGAATTTCAAAACATGCAGCTCTGTTGTAGTCGTTGTTGCTGTGTTTCTGTTTATTTTCATATTTCTTTAATAGAAAAGTCAAAATATTTGTGTTAATGACGATTAAGTTCACGTAACAACAATAATGTGTGTGTAATTGATTGATGATAATGTTTATTTGATAAATTAATCAATTTCATGGGAGAATATGAGAGAGAGGGAAAGATTGAGATAGACAAGAAGTCGACGAAAATGGGTCCAGTAATTAGGTGTAAAAGTTATAAGAAATGAAAAATTATTTAACCAAAACCACTTCAAATATTGGAAAAATTGTGAAATATTTTAAAAACAAAAAAGAAAAAAAAAACATTTTAACATTTGGATAATGTTTCTTCAAAATTAAATAACGAGCACAATGTATTTTTCTCTTTCTTAGTGCCAAAATAATAGAGACAATTAATTTTCATCATAATTCTGACGTGCGTGATACTTTTTTCAACGCCTCAACTATGTGGATAATGCATTTTCATTCTTTGGATAATATATTTTCACCAGTTGGTTAACGTGGATTATCCAAATATTAACGGGGATAATAAATGTTCAATAGTTGGATAAAGTGGATAACAAATTTTCAGAGTTGGATAACGAGGATAATATATTTTCAATAATTGGATAAAAAGGATAATAAATTCTTAATAGTTGGATAATATATTTTCAATATATTTAAAATAAAAAAAATCCACGTTATCCAAATATTGAAAATATATTATCCAACTAGTGCAAATATATTACTCATATTAACTATTATTCAACTATTGAAAATATTTTATCTACAATATCAAGCTATTGCAAATATATTATCCACGTTATTTAATTATTGAAAATATTTTATCCACGTTATCCAAATATTGAAAATATATTATCCACGTTACCGAACTAAAGAAAATATATTATCCAGGTCATCCAACTCTTGAAAATATATTATCCACGTTATCCAACCATAGAAAATATATTATCCACGTTATTGAACTAAAGAAAATATATTATCCAGGTTATCCAACTTTAAAAAATATATTATCCACATTATCCAACTATAGCAATTATCCAACTATATTATCTACATTATCCAATTATTGAAAATGCATTATTCACGTTATCCAACTGCTTAAAATATATTATCCACATTATCCAACTATTGAAAATATATTATACACGTTATCCAACCATAGAAAATATATTATCCACGTTATCCAACCATAGAAAATATATTATCCACGTTTTCCAACTATAAAAATATATTATCCACATTATCCAACTATATTATCTACATTATCCAATTATTGAAAATGCATTATTCACGTTATCCAACTGCTTAAAATATATTATCCACATTATCCAACTATTGAAAATATATTATACACGTTATCCAACCATAGAAAATATATTATCCACGTTATCCAACCATAGAAAATATATTATCCACGTTTTCCAACTATAAAAATATATTATCCACATTATCCAACTATTGAAAATGTATTATCCACGTTATCCAACCATAGAAATTATATTATCCACGTTATCAAAATATAAAAAAATATTATTCAAGTTATCCAACTCCTGAAAAAATATATTATACAACTACAGAAAATATATCATCCACGTTATCCAACCATAGAAAATATATTATCCACGTTTTCCAACTATAAAAATATATTATCCACATTATCCAACTATTGAAAATGTATTATCCACGTTATCCAACCATAAAAAATATATTATCCACGTTATCGAACTAAAAAAATATATTATCCACGTTATCCAACTATAGAAAATGTATTATCCACATTATCCAACTATTGAAAATGTATTATCCACGTTTTCCAACCATATAAATTATATTATCCACGTTATCTAAATATAAAAATATATTATTCAAGTTATCCAACTCCTGAAAAAATAACCAACTAAAAAAATATATTATCCGCATTATACAACTATAGGAAATATATTATCCACATTATCCAACTATTGAAAATGTATTATCCACGTTATCCAAGTATAAAAAATATATTATCCACATTATCCAACTCCTGAAAATATATTTTTCACGTTATCCAACTATAGCAAATATATTATCCACATTATTCAACTACTGAAAATGTATTATCCACGTTATCCAACCATAGAAAATATATTATCCACGTTATCCAACTATAAAAATATATTATCCACATTATCCAACTATAGGAAATATATTATCCACATTATCCAACTATTGAAAATGTATTATCCACGTTATCCAAGTATAAAATATATATATATATATAGCAAATTTATTATCTAACCAATTATTGAAAATGTATTATCCACGTTATCCAACGATAGAAAATATATTATCCACGTTATCCAACTACTTAAAATATATTATCCACATTATTCAACTATTGAAAATGTATTATCCACGTTATCCAACCATAGAAAATATATTATCCACGTTATCCAACCATAGAAAATATATTTTCCATGTTATCCAACCATAAAAAATATATTATCCACATTATCCAACTCCTGAAAATATATTATCCACATTATCCAACTATTGAAAATGTATTATCCACGTTATCCAGCCATAGAAAATATATTATCCACGTTATCGAACTAAAGAAAATATATTATCCATGTTATCCAACCATAAAACATACATATATTATCCACATTATCCAACTCCTGAAAATATATTATCCACATTATCCAACTATTGAAAATGTATTATCCACGTTATCCAGCCATAGAAAATATATTATCCACGTTATCGAACTAAAGAAAATATATTATCCATGTTATCCAACCATAAAAAATATATTATCCACATTATCCAACTCCTGAAAATATATTATCCACATTATCTAACTATTGAAAATGTATTATCCACGTTATCCAACAATAAAAAATATATTATCCACATTATCCAACTCCTGAAAATATATTTTGCACGTTATCCAACTATAGCAAATATATTATCTTTATTATGCAATTATTGAAAAAGTATTATCCACGTTATCCAACTATAGAAAATATATTATCCACGTTATCCAACTATAGCAAATATATTATCCACATTATCCAATTTCTGAAAATGTATTATCCACGTTATCAAACCATAGAAAATATATTATCTACATTATCTAACTATTGAAAATGTATTATTCACGTTATCCAACTATAAAAAATATATTATCCACATTATCCAACTCCTGAAAATATATTATCCACATTATCCAATTTTTGAAAATGTATTATCCACGTTATCAAACCATAGAAAATATATTATCCACATTATCTAACTATTGAAAATGTATTATCCACGTTATCCAACAATAAAAAATATATTATCCACATTATCTAACTCCTGAAAATATATTTTTCACGTTATCCAACTATAGCAAATATATTATCTGCATTATCCAATTATTGAAAATGTATCATCCACGTTATCTAACCATAGAAAATATACTATCCCGTTATCGAACTAAAGAAAATATATTATCCACGTTATACAACTATAAAAAATATATTATCCACATTATCCAACTCCTGAAAATATATTTATCACGTTATCCAACTATAACAAAAATATTATCTACATTTTCCAATTATTGAAAATGTATTATCCACGTTATCCAACACAGAAAATATATTATCCACATTATCCAACACCTGAAAATATATTTTTCACGTTATCCAACTGTAGCAAATTTATTATCTACATTATCCAGTTATTGAAAAATGTTTTATCCGCGTTATCCAACAATAGCAAATATATTATCCACATTATCCAACTATTTAAAATGCATTATCCATGTTATCCAACTATTTAAAATGCATTATCCATGTTATCCAACCATAGAAAATACATTATCCACGTTATCGAACTAAAGATAATATATTATACAGGTTATCCTACTATAAAAAATAAATTATCCACAATATTCAACTATTGAAAATGTAACCATAGAAAATATACTATCCACGTTATCGAACTAAAGAAAATATATTATCCATGTTATGCAACCATAAAAAATATATTATCCACATTATCCAACTCCTGAAAATTTATTATCCACATTATCCAACTATTGAAAATGTATTATCCACGTTATCCAGCCATAGAAAATATATCATCCACATTATCGAACTAAAGAAAATATATTATCCATGTTATCCAACTCCTGAAAATATATTATCCACATTATCCAACTATTGAAAATGTATTATCCACGTTATCAAACCATAGAAAATATATTATCCACATTATCTAACTATTGAAAATGTATTATCCACGTTATCCAACAATAAAAAAATATATTATCCACATTATCCAACTCCTGAAAATATATTTTGCACGTTATCCAACTATAGCAAATATATTATCTTTATTATGCAATTATTGAAAAAGTATTATCCACGTTATCCAACTATAGAAAATATATTATCCACGTTATCCAACTATAGCAAATGTATTATCTGCATTATCCAATTATTGAAAATGTATTATACACATTATCCAACCACAGAAAATATATTATCCATATTATCCAACTCCTGAAAATATATCTTTCACGTTATCCAACTGTAGCAAATTTATTATCTACATTATCCAGTTATTGAAAAATGGTTTATCCGCGTTATCCAACAATAGCAAATATATTATCCACATTATCCAACTATTGAAAATGCATTATCCACCTTATCCAACCATAGAAAATACATTATCCACGTTAACGAACTAAAGATAATATATTATCCGGGTTATCCAACAAAAAAATATATTATCCACGTTATCCAACCATAGAAAATATATTATCCACGTTACCCAAATATAAAAAATATATTATTCAAGTTATCCAACTCCTGAAAAAATGTTATCCACTTTATCCAACTATAAAAATATATATTATCCGCATTATCCAACTATAGAAAATATATTATCCACGTTATCCAACTACTTAAAATATACTATCCGCATTATCCAACTATTGAAAATGTATTATCCACGTTATTCAACCATAGAAAATATATTATCCACGTTATCCAACCCTAGAAAATATATTATCCACGTTGTCTAACTATACAAATATATTATCCACATTACCCAACTCCTGAAAATATATTAACCCCATTATCCAACTATTGAAAATGTATTATCCACGTTATCAACCATAGAAAATATAATATCCACATTATCCAACTATTGCAAATATATTATCCACATTATCCAACTCCTGAAAATATATTAACCCCATTAAACAACTATTGAAAATTTGTTATCCACGTTATCCAACCATAGAAAATATATTATCCACGTTATCGTACTAAAAAGGTTATTATCCACGTTATCCAACTATAAAAAATATATTATCCACATTATCAACGGTTTGTGGGTAGGTGGAATCGTCGGACCATATTTCTTCAACATAATGCCGGTTAGGACTTCATCGTCAATGGTGATCGTTATTGCGCCTATTTAAATTGAAGCTCGTAATCTCGGCGACATTTGGTTTCAACAAAACTGCGCCGCTTCCCACACATCGCATCAATCAATGGATCTATTGAAAGAACACTTCGGTGAGCACTTGTTGGACCAGTCGATTGGACACCAAGATCGTCATATATCAATCCATTAGACTTTTTCTGTGAGAATATGTAAAGTTAAAATTGTATGCGGATAAAGCCGCTTCGATTCCGGTTTCTGGGGAGAAAACATCAGACGTGCCATTCGCCTGTTACCATTCGTTGGATAGATGAGCTCAAAGGCCATCTATCGTTCGGATAGATGGGTTCAAAGGCCATCTATCGTTCGGATAGATGGGCTCAAAGGCCATCTATCGTTCGGATAGATGGGCTCAAAGGCCATCTATCGTTCGGATAGATGGGCTCAAAGGCCATCTATCGTTCGGATAGATGGGCTCAAAGGCCATCTATCGTTCGGATAGATGGGCTCAAATGCCATCTATCGTTTGGATAGATGGGCTCAAAGGCCATCTATCGTTCGGATAGATGCGCTCAAAGGCCATCTATTGTTCGGATAGATGGGCTCAAAGGGCATCTATCGTTCGGATAGATGGGCTCAAAGGCCATCTATCGTTCGGATAGATGGGCTCAAAGGCCATCTATCTTTGGGATAGATGGGCTCAAAGGCCATCTATCGTTGGATAGATGGGCTCAAAGGCCATCTATCGTTGGATATATGGGCTCAAAGGCCATCTATCATTCGAATAGATGGGCTCAAAGGCCATCTATCGTTGGGATAGATGGGCTCAAAGGCCATATATCTTTGGGATAGATGGGCTCAAAGGCCATCTATCGTTGGATAGGTGGGCTCAAAGGCCATCTATCGTTGGATAGATGGGCTCAAAGGCCATCTATCGTTGGATAGATGGGCTCAAAGGCCATCTATCGTTGGATAGATGGGCTCAAAGGCCATCTATCGTTGGATAGATGGGCTCAAAGGCCATCTATCGTTGGATAGATGGGCTCAAAGGCCATCTATCATTGGATGGATGGGCTCAATGGTAATGTATCGTTGGATAGGTGGGCTCAAAGGCCATCTATCGTTAGATAGATGGGTTCAAAGACCATCTATCGTTGGATAGATGGGCTCAAAGGCCAACTATCGTTGTATAGATAGGCTCAAAGGCCATCTATCGTTGGATAAATGGGCTCAAAGGCCATCTATCGTTGGATAAATGGGCTCAAAGGCCATCTATCGTTGGATAGATGGGCTCAAAGGCCATCTATCGTTGGATAGATGGGCGCAAAGGCCATCTATCGTTGGATAAATGGGCTCAAAGGCCATCTATCGTTGGATAGATGGGCGCAAAGGCCATCTATCGATGGATAAATGGGCTCAAAGGCCATCTATCGTTGGATAAATGGGCTCAAAGGCCATCTATCGTTGGATAGATGGGCTCAAAGGCCATCTATCGTTGCATAGATGGGCTCAAAGGCCATCTATCGCTGGATAGATGGGCTCAAAGGCCATCTATCGTTGGATAGATGGGCTCAAAGGCCATCTATCGTTGGATAGATGGGCTCAAAGGCCATCTATCGTTGGATAGATGGGCTCAAAGGCCATCTATCGTTGGATAGATGGGCTCAAAGGCCATCTATCGTTGGATAGATGGGCTCAAAGGCCATCTATCTTTGGGATAGATGGGCTCAAAGGCCATCTATCTTTGGGATAGATGGGCTCAAAGGCCATCTATCTTTGGGATAGATGGGCTCAAAGGCCATCTATTTTTGGGATAGATGGGCTCAAAGGCCATCTATCTTTGGGATAGATTGGCTCAAAGGCCATCTATCGTTGGGACAGATGGGCTCAAAGGCCATCTATCTTTGGGATAGATTGGCTCAAAGGCCATCTATCGTTGGGACAGATGGGCTCAAAGGCCATCTATCTTTGGGATAGATGGGCTCAAAGGCCATCTATCGTTGGGATAGATGGGCTCAAAGGCCATCTATCTTTGGGATAGATGGGCTCAAAGGCCATCTATCTTTGGGATAGATGGGCTCAAAGGCCATCTATCTTTGGGATAGATGGGCTCAAAGGCCATCTATCGTTGGGATAGATGGGCTCAAAGGCCATCTATCGTTGGGATAGATGGGCTCAAAGGCCATCTATCTTTGGGATAGATGGGCTTAAAGGCCATCTATCTTTGGGATAGATGGGCTCAAAGGCCATCTATCTTTGGGATAGATGGGCTCAAAAGCCATCTAACTGTGGGATAGATGGGCTCAAAGGCCATCTATCTTTGGGATAGATGGGCTCAAAGGCCATCTATCTTTGGGATAGATAGGCTCAAAGGCCATCTATCTTTGGGATAGATGGGCTCAAAGGCCATCTATCTTTGGGATAGATGGGCTCAAAGGCCATCTATCTTTGGGATAGATGGGCTCAAAGGCCATCTATCTTTGGGATAGATGGGCTCAAAGGCCATCTATCTTTGGGATAGATGGGCTCAAAGGCCATCTATCTTTGGGATAGATGGGCTCAAAGGCCATCTATCGTTGGGATATATGGGCTCAAAGGCCATCTATCTTTGGGATATATGGGCTCAAAGGCCATCTATCTTTGGGATAGATGGGCTCAAAGGCCATCTATCGTTGGGATAGATGGGCTCAAAGGCCATCTATCATTAGGATAGATGGGCTCAAAGGCCATCTATCGTTGGGATAGATGGGCTCAAAGGCCATCTATCGTTGGGATAGATGGGCTCAAAGGCCATCTATCGTTGGGATAGATGGGCTCAAAGGCCATCTATCTTTGGGATAGATGGGCTCAAAGGCCATCTATCTTTGGGATAGTTGGGCTCAAAGGCCATTATCTATCGTTGGATAGATGGGTTCAAAAGCCATCATCTATCGTTGGATAGATGGGTTCAAAGGCCATCTATCGTTGGATAGATGGGCTCAAAGGCCATCTATCGTTGGGATAGATGGGCTCAAAGGTCATCTATCGTTCGGATAGATGGGCTCAAAGGTCTCAAAGGCCATCTACCGTTGAATAGATGTCTCAAAGCCTATCTATCGTTGGATAGATGGGCTCAAAAGTCATCTAACGTTGGGATAGATGGGCTCAAATGCCATTATCTATCGTTGGATAGATGGGCTCAAAGGTCATCTACCGTTGAATAGATGTCTCAAAGCCTATCTATCGTTGAATAGTTGGACTCAAATTCCATCTACCATTGGATAGATGAGCTAAGAGTAATGGAATTTATATTTAAATGATTTTATTAATATTATTTATTGATTAAGGATGTGCTCACAAAAAATTAGGTATATACATATGTATGTATCTATGTTACACACAAGGTGCTCCATTTTAATTTGTTCCGACATGATAAATGATCCTCTTTAACAATGACGTAAAAAAGAAAAAACGGAAAGAATTTTCACAAGAATTTTGAATATTTGTTCTTAAACAAAAAATTGGTGATAATAATGATCATCATAATGATCACTAATGTTCACACATTTGATGGCAGTCAATGACATTAGCCAGATTCTTTCGTTTTGCCTGAAAAAAAAAACATTGTTTCGGCTCGGGGTTTCTTACCTTCAGAAATGTGTATTTTTTTTTTTTTTTGGTGTGGCGGGTGGACAATATTGTGACATTTCGAATTTATGTTGTTTGTCTGTCGATTTGTCTTCTGTCGGCAGTATTTAGTGGCTAATCTGTGCTAATTTCCCATAATTTATTTAAAAAAAATGTATTATGTGCGCCATAATAAATTAACATTTAATATTAGGCAGTTGGCATTTAACAAAATTTTCTTTCGAGAATTGTGTTTTCCCAAGAGACGGAGGAAGGTATTATTTGGTAATAAAAAATACATATTAATTGTATGTTTATGTTTATACGTGTAATAATGTTATTATCTTAAATTCTGATATGAAATAATAAAAAAGTGGGCAAAAGTTCATTATCTTCGAATAAATTATTTCTACAAGGAGGGGATTTTTTTAAAGTTCTTGGCAATACCAAGGTTGCGTTAGCTTTTGTTGGAAATACCTCTGTGATAGCTATTGTAAGCCTGAAAATTATGATATTATCACAACCACCAGCTGTCATAATTTTGAACATCAAAATGTTGCTGCCTTACCTACACAGACCACTATAAGACCGCCAGTGTCCCACTTCCGATTGATTAATAGTTTGGATTAAAATCTACTTCCTAAAATAAAAAAAAGTCATATTTTCAACACCACACACACACACACACACATTGTGTGTGGTGAGTTCCTCGACATTACCAAACTTTATGTCCGCCAAACATTAACTCAATACCGACCGACATTTATGTACATATTATGATGCGCAAGAACGATACAAAATATTTTTATATTAGAATTTTTCGTTGAAAGCAATTTTCCATTAGAATGTAACGAAAATATTATTCTTTCGCGACATGACAATGGATGGATATTCTTGCAAAAAAAAAAAAAAAAAAAAAAACAATAAAAAAGACTAAGAATGGCAGCAGACATCAAACATCAAAGGGTTCCGAATGATAGACATTTTTTAATTAACTTTACGCAAAATTGAGGCGACTCGACGCCACCACTACCACCCATTGTTTCAACGAAATTTATTTCTTTAGTAAAGAATGAGGCATTTGTTGTTGTTTGTTCTATTGTTGTGCAGTTTTTTATGTTGAGAACAAATACAAATTTGAACAATATTTTAAATATTCTTAAAACTATCCTCGTTTCTATATCCGCACATGGAGATGAAAACTTGAGTATTTTCAGCCGGTTTGTAGCTAGTACGATTTCATGGCCGGACATCATGACATATTCAACAGTGGCAAAATACTCTTCATCGTAATGACGACGTTTCCAGAGTATTTCCGCCATGTAAACCTTATATGCAAGAACGTTAAAAACTTGGGTTTGGGCGTCGGGTTAGTAACCCTAAAACAGCTTACTATAAAAAAACGAAAGAAAAGAAAAACAAACCCCTCCAAAGTTGACGAACCCCGTAAGGACCATGATCTGCGAATCTGCACCTGCAATGTTCGCACTCTTTATAGAGAAGGTGCAGTTTACGCATTAGCAGATGTACTTGAAAAGTACAAGGCTGACATTACCGCTATACAGGAAATACGATGGAAAGGGAAAGGCGTCACAACAACACCTAAAGGTGACGCACTGTATTATAGCTGCCATGACACAAAACATGAGCTTGGCTGCGGATTTGTAGTTGGTCGGAGGTTAAAACATCTGGTCTCCAGCTTCACCCTAGTGAATGAAAGACTCGCTGCAATTCGATTAAAGGCAAAATTCTTCAACATCAGCTTTATTTGCGCTCATGCTCCCACTGAAGACAAGGACGAACAGAGAATATCTTTGGCCCAACAGTCGGGAAATTCAGTCTCCACACTGAAACATCTGACAATGGTATGAGGCTGATAGACTTTGCAGCTGCAAGAAACATGGCAGTTAACAGTACCAGATTTAAGCATCAAATTGATCACGTTGTGATAGATGGAAGATATGCATCAAGCGTATTGGATGTACAATTGTTCCGAGGTGCAAACATAGACTCGGACCACTACCTTGTTGCAGCAAAGGTACGTACCAGATTAAACGTAGCAAACAAAGTGCGAACAGACACAACACGGAAGTTGGACATCGGTAAGCTGCAATCACAACAGATAGCCACAGCATATTCCACTCAACTAGCCCAATTTCTTAATGAGAGCACTCCTTGTCCCGATAACATAACAACACAATGGCAAAATATTGCCCACTCCATGCAAACAGCCGCAAAATCCATACTTGGATACCAGAGACCTCCACAAAGGAATTCATGGTATGACCAGGAGTGTCGTGCTGCTACCGAAGAGAAAAATGCGGCATAGAGGGCTACTTTGCAATCAGTAGCAACGCGTAGCGCACGAGAGAGATACCGGGAGAAAAGGAGAGAAGAGAAACGTCTTTTCCGCAAGAAAAAGAGAGAAATGGAAAAGCGGGAGTGTGAAAAAATCGAGATGTACAGGAGCCAGAATGATGTCCGAAAATTCTACCAAAGAGTGAAACATCAAACATTTGGCTTTGGTACAGGCACATCCTCCTGTAGAGACCAGCAAGGTAATCTGGTAACAGATACAGATAGCGTGCTCAGGATATGGAAGGAAAATTTCTCCGATCTGCTGGTATTCAATAGTTGCGAAGACGATGATACCACAGATCCAATCCCAGAAGATGGTATAGAATGTATACCGCCCGGCCACGATGAGGTAAAAACAGCAATAAACCGGCTGAAGAATAATAAGGCAGCAGGAGCTGATGGCCTAACAGCCGAGCTGTTTAAAACCGGAGGCGACACGCTGATAAGGTCTATGAATCAGCTAGTTAGCTCCATCTGGCAGGAAGAACGCGTACCCGACGATTGGAACCTGAGCATTCTGTGTCCCGTCCATAAAAAAGGAGATAAGACTTTATGCTCCAACTATAAGGACATAAGTCTTCTCCCTAAATGGTCAACGAAATAATTGTACCATACCAATGTGGCTTTAGACCTTGCAAGTCCACCATTGACCAGATATTTACCCTACGGCAAATCCTGGAGAAGACCCAAGAGATGCAGATCGACACCTAACACCTTTTTGTCGATTATAAAGCAGCCTTCGACAGCCCGCTACGTTCAAAGGTATTCCAAGCAATGTCTGAATTTGGTATCTCCGCAAAGCTCATTCGGCTTTGTAACATGACTTTAACGGATACTAAGTCCTCAGTTAAAATAGGAAAGAACCTCTCCGAAGAGTTTTGTATCAAAAGAGGTTTCAGGCAGGGTGACAGCCTTTCGTGTGATCTTTTCAACATCCTGCTAGAAAAGGTTATACGAGAGGCAAATGTCAAAAGAAGTGGCACAATCTACACCATTAGCCACATGTTACTTGCTTATGCTGACGATATAGACATCATGGGACGATCAGTAAAAGAAGTAACCGAAACCTTTGTGAAGGTCGAAGGAGAATCTGCTAAAGTGGGTCTGGCGGTAAACGACGACAAGACCAAGTTGATGGTGTCGACGTGCAATGCGTCCATTGAGATCGGACCAAGTGTTGAAGTTGGTTCCTATAATTTTGAGGTTGTAAAGGACTCCGTATACCTCGGAACCGCCGTAAACACAACAAACGACATCAGTTGTGAAATAAAAAGAAGAATTGTATTGTCCAACAGATGCTACTTTGGCAAAGCCACATCTCGTCAAACAAAAATAACATCTTACAAAACACTGTTACTACCCGTGCTGATGTATGGTCCCGAAGCCTGGGTACTTGCACAAGCAGATAAGGCAGTGCTTGGTGTGTTTGAGAGAAAAATTCTTCGAAAGATCTACGGACCAATTTGCGTTGACGGTGAATATCGACGTCGTATGAACCACGAACTGTATCTGCTATATAACGACATCAATATAGTTAAACGTATCGAGATGAGCGATGATGAACCCGCTAAAAAGGCGTATAAATTCGAGCCACATGGCGGTGTACGCAGAAATGGCAGGCCAAAGAATAGATGGCGCATACAAGTGAATGAAGAGGTGACAAGGCGCGGTATTCCAGAAAGCGAGGCACCAAACAGAGAGAATTTGAGATCTTTTCTCAGTTTGGTCTATGGAACAAATGTTCTATAATGGGCCAGCTAAGTAAGTAAGTAGGATAAAGTGGATAATCTATTTTCAATAGTTGGATAAAGTGGATAATATATTTCCAATAGTTGGATAACGTTTGTAATATTTTATTTAATAGTTCGATAACGTGGATAATATATTTCCAAGAAAGGTAGTTTACCGTTGTAAAGAAGAGCTCAAATGCCATCTATAGTTATCTATAAATGGGCTCAAAGAATATCAATGGTAGGATAGATGGAATCAAAGGCCGTCTATCGTTGGATTGATGTACCTCAAAGATGCGTATTGTTGGATAGATGGGCTCAAAGGCCATCTATCGTTGGATAGATGGACCTGAAAGATGAGTATTGTTGGATAGATGGGCTCAAAGGCCATCTATCGTTGGATAGATGGATCTCAAAGATGCGTATTGTTGGATAGATGGGCTCAAAGGCCATCTATCGTTCGGATAGATGGGTTCAAAGGCCATCTGTCGTTCGTATAGATGGGCTCAAAGGCCATCTATCGTTCGGATAGATGGGCTCAAAGGCCATCTATCGTTCGAAGAGATGGACTCAAAGGTCATCTATCATTGGATAGATGGGCTCAAAGGCCATCCATCGTTCAGGTAGATGGGCTCAAAGGCTATCATCTATCGTTGGATAGATGGACTCAAAGGCCATCTATCGTTCGGGTAGATAGGCTCAAAGGCTATCATCTATCGTTGGATAGATGGGCTCAAAGGCCATTTATCGTTCGGGTAGATGGGCTCAAAGGATATTTTCTTTCGTTGGATAGATGGGCTCAAAGGACATCTATCGTTGGATAGATGGGCTCAAAGGCCATCTATCGTTGGATAGATGGGCTCAAAGGCCATCTATCGTTGGATAGATGGGCTCAAAGGCCATCTATCGTTGGATAGATGGGCTCAAAGGCCATCTATCGTTGGATAGATGGGCTCAAAGGCCATCTATCGTTGGATAGATGGGCTCAAAGGCCATCTATCGTTGGATAGATGGGCTCAAAGGCCATCTATCGTTGGATAGATGGGCTCAAAGGCCATCTGTCGTTGGATAGATGGACTCAAAGGTCATTTATCATTGGATAGATGGGCTCAAAGGCCATCTATCGTTCAGGTAGATGGGCTCAAAGGCTATCATCTATCGTTGGATAGATGGACTCAAAGACCATCTATCGTTCGGGTAGATAGGCTCAAAGCTATCATCTATCGTTGGATAGATGGGCTCAAAGGCCATTTATCGTTCGGGTAGATGGGCTCAAAGGCCATCTATCGTTCAGGTAGATGGGCTCAAAGGCTATCATCTATCGTTGGATAGATGGACTCAAAGGCCATCTATCGTTCGGGTAGATAGGCTCAAAGGCTATCATCTATCGTTGGATAGATGGGCTCAAAGGCCATTTATCGTTCGGGTAGATGGGCTCAAAGGATATTTTCTTTCGTTGGATAGATGGGCTCAAAGGCCATCTATCGTTGGATAGATGGGCTCAAAGGCCATCTATCGTTGGATAGATGGGCTCAAAGGCCATCTATCGTTGGATAGATGGGCTCAAAGGCCATATATCGTTGGATAGATGGGCTCAAAGGCCATCTATCGTTGGATAGATGGACTCAAAGGCCATCTATCGTTGGATAGATGGGCTCAAAGGCCATCTATCGTTGCATAAATGGGCTCAAAGGCCATCTATCGTTGCATAGATGGGCTCAAAGACCATCTATCGTTCGGGTAGATAGGCTCAAAGGCTATCATCTATCGTTGGATAGATGGGCTCAAAGGCCATTTATCGTTCGGGTAGATGGACTCAAAGGATATATTCTTTCGTTGGATAGATGGGCTCAAAGGCCATCTATCGTTGGATAGATGGGCTCAAAGGACATCTATCGTTGGATATATGGGCTCAAAGGCCATCTATCGTTGGATAGGTGGGCTCAAAGGCCATCTGTCGTTGGATAGATGGACTCAAAGGTCATCTATCATTGGATAGATGGGCTCAAAGGCCATCTATCGTTCAGGTAGATGGGCTCAAAGGCTATCATCTATCGTTGGATAGATGGACTCAAAGACCATCTATCGTTCGGGTAGATAGGCTCAAAGGCTATCATCTATCGTTGGATAGATGGGCTCAAAGGCCATTTATCGTTCGGGTAGATGGGCTCAAAGGATATTTTCTTTCGTTGGATAGATGGGCTCAAAGGCCATCTATCGTTGGATAGATGGGCTCAAAGGACATCTATCGTTGGATATATGGGCTCAAAGGCCATCTATCGTTGGATAGATGGGCTCAAAGGCCATCTATCGTTGGATAGATGGGCTCAAAGGCCATCTATCGTTGGATAGATGGGCTCAAAGGCCATCTATCGTTGGATAGATGGGCTCAAAGGCCATCTATCGTTGGATAGATGGGCTCAAAGGCCATCTATCGTTGGATAGATGGGCTCAAAGGCCATGTTACAAAGCCGAATGAGCTTTGCGGGGATACCAAATTCGGATATTGCATGGAATACCTTTGATAGGAGGGGACTGTCGAAGGCTGCTTTATAATCGACAAAAAGGTGGTAGGTGTCGATCTGCATCTCTTGGGTCTTCTCTAGGATTTGCCGCAGGGTAAATATCTGGTCAATGGTGGACTTGCCAGGTCTAAAGCCGCATTGGTATGGTCCAATTATTTTGTTGACCATAGGCTTTAGTCGTTCGCACATCTATCTTATAGGCAATAGGGAGAAGACTTATGCCCCTATAGTTGGAGCATACAGTCTTATCTCCTTTCTTATGGACGGGACATAGGATGCTCAGGTTCCAATCGTCGGGTACGCGTTCTTCCTGCCAGATGGAGCTAACTAGCTGATGCATACACCTTATCAGCGTGTCGCCTCTGGTTTTAAACAGCTCGGTTGGTAGGCCATCAGCTCCTGCTGCCTTTTTATTCTTCAGCCGGTTTATTCCTGTCTTTACCTCATCTTGGCCGGGTGGTATACATTCAATACCATCTTCTGGGATTGGATCTGTGGTATTATCATCGACTTCGCTACTATTGGATACCAACAGTTTGGAAAAATGTTCCTTCCATATCCTGAGCACGCTATCTGTATCTGTTACCAGATTACCTTGCTGGTCTCTACAGGAGGATGTGTCTGTACCAAAGCCATCTGTTTGATGTTTCACTCTTTGGTAGAATTTTCGGACTTCATTCTGGCTCCTGTACATCTCGATTTTTTCACACTCCCGCTTTTCCATTTCTCTCTTTTTCCTGCGGAAAAGACGTTTCTCCTCTCTCCTTTTCTCCCTATACCTCTCTCGTCCGCATTTTTCTCTTCGGTAGCAGCACGACACTCCTGGTCATACCATGGATTCCTTGGTGGAGGTCTCTGGTATCCAAGTACTGATTTTGCGGATGTTTGCATCGAGTGGACAATGGTTTGCCATTGTCCTGATATGTTATCGGGATGAGGAGTGATTTGATTAAGCCAGCGTCAGGTGAGAGAGCGCCCACGTGCGCTCATTTAACGTTGCTCTCTCCACACACACAATTCAACCCATTGAAAAACCATGCACTCACACAATGATACCCCTAAAGTATGCAATAGAAAAGTATGGTGCCTGACGCTGGATTAAGCAATTAGGCCAGTTGAGTGGAATATACTGTGGCTATCTGTTGTGATTGCAGCTTACCGATGTCTAATTTTCGTGTTGTGTCTGTTCGTACTTTGTTTGCTACGTTTAACCGGGTGCGTACCTTTGCTGCAAGTGGCCCGAGTCTATGTTTGCTTCTCGGAACGAGCGCACATCCAACACGATCGATGCATGTCTTCCATCTATCACAACGTTATCAATTTTATTTCATGTTCTTTGATCTGGCGACAGCCAGGTGCCCATATGAATATCGAGATGCTTGAATCTGGTACTGCTAACTACCATGTTTTTTTGCAGCTGCAAAGTCTATCAGCCTCATACCATTGTCAGATGTTTCACTATGGAGACTGAATTTCCCGACTGTTGGGCCAAAAATATTCTCCTTTCCAATTTTGGCATTAAAATCGCCTAGTATAATTTTAATGTCATGTACAGGGCAACGGTCATAAGTTTCTTTTAGGCACTCGTCAAATATATCTTTGGTCTGTTCGTCCTTGTCTTCAGTGGGACCATGAGCGCAAATAAAACTGATGTTAAAGAATTTACTTTTAATCGAATTTCAGCAAGTCTGGAGTGAAGCTGGATACCAGATGTTGTAGTCTCTGGCTAACTACAAATCCGCAACCAAACTCATGCTTTACGTCATGGCAGCTATAATACAGTGCGTCACCTTTAGGTGTTGTTGTGACGCCTTTCCCAATCCATCGTATTTCCTGTATGGCGGTAATGTCGACCTTGTACTTTTCAAGTACATCTGCCAATGCGTAAACTGCACCTTCTCTATAAAGAGTGCGAACATTCCAGGTGCAGATTCGCAGATCATGGTCCTTAAAACGTTTGCGGGGTTCGTCAACTTTAGAGGGATTTGTTTTTTTTTCTTTCGTTGTTTCATAGTAGGCTGCTTTCTTCTAGGGGAGGGTTACTAACCCGACGCCCAAACCCAAGTTTTTTACGTTCTTATGTGTGAATGCGCGGCTTATTTTAGCTCACTACCTTTAACGGTTGTTAAAGGCAGCTACCCCAGGTGACACCACGGGCAGGTCAGTGTCCCCTTGAGATGAGAGAGGGATCAAGATAAATCCTGGGCTTTGCTATGTTAAAACCGGTCAGCACCGTTCCTTGGTATCTACCATCCCCTAAGTCACACTAAGTATGGACTTAACCGTGATAAAACTTGTACAAGTTGCTACAACAAAAATCAAAGCGATTCGAGAGCAGGCCGGCCCTAAACTGAACTTCCGAAATTTTGTGTGGGAGGTATCCGAAGGAGTGGACCGATTGAGTCCATATTGAAACATTATCTAAGTCTGACACACATTTCACGATAAGCAAAGTATGGACCAAATCGGTAACTCCATTCAAGAGTTATTGTGCAAACAAATTTTCCCAACAATTTCGAACTTCTTTGGGGGAGGCGTGGAATTTTAGAGACTATTTTTCAAAGGCGTGGAATTTATAGAGACAATTTTTGAAAGGCGTGGAATTTTTAGAGACTATTTTTCAGAGGCGTAGAATTTTTAGAGACAATTTTTCAAAGGCGTGAATTTATAGAGACCATTTTTCAGACGCGTTGAATGTTTAGAGAATATTTTTAAAAAATGTGGAATTTTAAAGACCATTTTTCAAAAGCGTGGAATTTTAGAGACTATTTTTCAAAGTCGTGAAATTGTTAGAGACGATTTTCAAAGACTTGGAATTTTTAGAGACCCATTTTCAAAGGCGTGGAATTTTTAGAGGCCATTTTCCAGGACGTGGAATTTTTAGAGTCTATTTTGTATAGGCTGGGAATTTTTAGAGACTCGTTTTCAAGGGCGTAGAATTTTAGGAGACTAGTTTTCAAAGGCGTGGAATTGTTAGAGAAGATTTCCAAGACGTGGAATTTTTAGAGACTATTTTTCAGAGGCGTTGAATGTTTAGAGAGTATTTTTCAAAAAAGTGGAATTTTAAACACCATTTATAAAGGCGTGGATTTTTTAGAGACTATTTTTCAAAGTCGTGGAATTGTTAGAGACGATTTTCAAAGACGTGGAATTTTTAGAGACTATTTTTCTAAGTCGTGGAATTGTTAGAGACGATTCTTCAAAGTCGTGGAATTTTTAGAGACTATTTTTCTAAGTCGTGGAGAATATTATTCAATGGCGTGGAATTTTTAGAGGCTTTTTTTCAAAGGCGTGGAATTTTAGAGACTATTTTTCAAAGGCGTGGAATTGTTAGAGACGATTTTCCAAGACGTGGAATTTTTAGAGACTATTTTTCTAAGTCGTGGAGAATATTTTTTAAAGGGGTGGAATTTTTGGAGACTATTTTTCAAAGGCGTGGAATTTTTAGAGACTGTTTTTCAAAGGTGTGGCATTTTTAGAGACTATTTTTCAAAGGCATGGCGTTTTTAGAGACTATTTTTCAAAGACGTGGAATTGTTAGAGACGATTTTCCAAGACGTGGAATTTTTAGAGACTATTAAGTCGTGGAGAATATTTTTAAAAGGCGTGGAATTTTTAGAGACTGTTTTTCAAAGGTGTGGCATTTTTAGAGACTATTTTTCAAAGGCATGGAGTTTTTAGAGACTATTTTTCAAAGGCGTGGAACTATTAGGGACAATTTTTTAAAGGCGTGGAATTTTTAGAGACCATTTTCAAAGGCGTGGAATTTTTAGAGACTATTTTTCTAAGTCGTGGAGAATATTTTTTAAAGGGGTGGAATTTTTGGAGACTATTTTTCAAAGGCGTGGAATTTTTAGAGACTGTTTTTCAAAGGTGTGGCATTTTTAGAGACTATTTTTCAAAGGCATGGCGTTTTTAGAGACTATTTTTCAAAGACGTGGAATTGTTAGAGACGATTTTCAAAGACGTGAAATTTTTAGAGACTATTTTTCTAAGTCGTGGAGAATATTTTTAAAAGGCGTGGAATTTTTAGAGACTGTTTTTCAAAGGTGTGGCATTTTTAGAGACTATTTTTTAAAGGCATGGAGATTATTTTTCAAAGGCGTGGAATTTTTAGAGACTGTTTTTCAAAGGTGTGCATTTTTAGAGACTATTTTTCAAAGGCATGGAGTTTTTAGGGACTATTTTTCTAGGTCGTGGAGAAAATTTTTTCAAAGGCGTGGAATTTTTAGAGACTATTTTTTAAAGGAGTGGCATTTTTAGAGACTATTTTTTAAAGGCGTGGCAGTTTTAGAGACTATTTTTCAAAGTCGTGGAATTGTTAGAGACGATTTTCCAAGACGTCGAATTTTTAGAGACTATTTTTCTAAGTCGTGGAGAATATTTTTCAAAGGCGTGGAATTTTTAGAGACTGTTTTTCAAAGGTGTGGCATTTTAGAGAATATTTTTCAAAGGCACGGTGTTTTTAGAGACTATTTTTTAAAGGCGTGGAATTTTTAGAGATCATTTTCAAAGGTGTGGAATTCTTAGAGATAACTTATCAAGGGCGTGGTATTTTTAGAGACTATTTTACAAAGGCGTGGAATTTTTAGAGACTATTTTTAAAAGTCGTGAAATTCTTAGAGACGATTTTCAAAGACGTGGAATTTTTAGAGACTATTTTTCTAGGTCGTGGAGAATATTTTTCAAAGGCGTGGAATTTTTAGAGACTATTTTTTAAAGGCGTGGAATTCTTAGAGATAACTTTTCAAGGGCTTGGCATTTTTAGAGACTATTTTTCAAAGGCGTGGAATTCTTAGAGATAACTTTTCAAAGACGTGAAATTTTTAGAGACCATTTTTCAAAGGAGTGGAATTTTTAGAGACTATTTTTCAAAGGCGTGGAATTTTTAGAATATACTTTTTAAGGGCGTGAGATTTTTACGGATTATTTTTCAAAGGCGTAGAATTTTTAGAGTATACTTTTTAAGGGCGTGAGATTTTTACGGATTATTTTTCAAAGGCGTAGAATTTTTCAAAGGTTAGCAATTTTTAAAGACTATTTTTCAAAGGCGTGGAATTTTTAGAGACTAATTTTCAAAGGCGTGGAAATTTTAGAGTCGACTTTTCAAAGGCGTGGAACTTTTAGAGACTTTTTAAAGCGTTGAATTTTTAAGGGACTACTTTTTAAGGGCGTGGCATTTTTAGAGACTATTCTTCAAAGGCGTGGAATTTTTAGAGGCTATTTTTCAAAGACATGACATTTTTAGAGACCATTTTTCAAAGGCGTGGAATTTTTAGAGACTATTTTTCAAAGGCGTGGAAATTTTAGAGTCGACTTTTCAAAGGCGTGGAACTTTTAGAGACTATTTTTAAAAGGCGTGGAAATTTTAGAGTCGACTTTTCAAAGGCGTGGAACTTTTAGAGACTTTTTAAAGCGTTGAATTTTTAAGGGACTATTTTTCAAAGGCCTTGAATTTTTAAGGGACTATTTTTCAAAGGCGTGGAATGTTTATAGTCTACTTTTTAAGGGCGTGGCATTTTTAGAGACTCTTTTTCAAAGGCGTGAAATTTTTAGAGACAACTTTTTAAAGGCGTGGAATTTTTGGAGACGATTTTCAAAGGCGTGGAATTCTTAGAGACTATTTTTCAAAGGCGTGGAATGTTTATATTCTACTTATTAAGGGCTTGTAATTTTTAGAGACTATATTCAAAGGCGTGGAATTTTAGGAAACTATTTTTCGAGGGCGTTGAATTTTAAGGGTCTATAATTTAAGGGCGTGAAATTTTTAGAAACCATTTTTTTGGGGCGTGGAATTTTTAGGGACTATTTTTTAAAGGTGAGGAATTTTTAGAGACTGTTTTTCAAAGACTATTTTTCCACGGCTCCGGCTCCGACTCCAACAAATTTTGCTAGACTCCGACTTGGAAATCCTGAAATTAATGAGTTACCGTATATAATAAGATGGATCTTCTATGTAAATAGCTATGGACCCCATGGAATACCCTGATTCATATTTTCTGATATGTTTTCAGCCCAAGAAATCCCTAAGTAATGTTTTATTATACTATGCATTGTTTTTTTTTTTTTTTTGAATTTTATTACCAATGTCAAGTGTAACAAAGAGTGAGTTACAGTGTTACTTCACTTCACAATGGTTCAATAGAAATTATTTTCTCATTGACACATATGAACTTGAGAGTTGTTCGAGAAGTAAATCTCAACAGTCATTAACCAGCAGCAGCAACCCCGAAATATTGTGGAAATTTTTAAAATATTTGTCATTTCTCTGTTATCGAGAAAAACAAAAAAAAAAAAACAAACTGTCATCACAAGAGTCATGCTTTTGCCACTGCTGCTTGGCAATGAAATTTCGAACGTTAATGAGGCATGTACGCACCCTAAACTAGTTACAACACGCTTGCTTCGCTTCATATTATCAACTGGAAGCTATTTTACACACATTGAACAGACTATTGAACCAATTATTGAATGTTAATTGGGTCATGATAATGACTTTTTGGGCTTTTCTTTCTTTTTGGCCCCTCACCCAATTTGGAAAAAAAGAAGCAGCAACAATACAAGATGCGCTGTCAAAAGCCTTTGTTGTTAAGCTTTAAAATTATCTGAAAATTTTTAATTGCAACAACTGACCTAGAAAAAAACAAATGAAAATGTAATACACATTAATGTCTATTTAAGCCACCAAATAGCATAGATGGCCATGATGAAGAAGAAAATGCTTCAGTTGTTTGCTGCAGCTCTTTAGCTGATATCAACAATGAGGCGCAGCTAATTGAATTGCCATTGCACAAAATTGCAAAATGCAATGAATATTTATTTATTTTTCTAATGTTTGGGGATAAGATGAGGGTGGGTGGGGGTGGGTATTGGAGTGATTGTACAAATAGTTTAATTAAAAGCTTATCATTAACCAATCAACGGAGATAGGCAAAATTTGCAAGATGAATGGAGCAATTGCAAATTGATGCCTCAGCTCTTTAAGACATCCAATCAACGCAGATAGGCAGTTCTCAAAATTTCTCATTGTTAATGGAACAGACTTGACCTAATATTTTGGGTTTTGTTACTCTTTAATAGTCATCCTTCCAAACGAATTTCTACATCTTAATTGAAATTCATTTTTGTCAGCAGTTAATGCCATAAAAACCCGATTGCGCCCTGAAAGCATGTTTCCTTTAATATTTCAATCAAATCAAACGGCCAGATAAATTTATAAAAATTATTTATGGCAAGTGAATGGTGGTTACTTGTTGATGGATAAGCTGGATAACTTAGGGCGACTTAGATAAGTTATGGTTGGACAGAATTCGAAAGGAAAATTGGGAAGTGCTGAAAAATGAAAACATAAAAAGTAAAATCTTTAAAAAAAAAACATTGGCATACATTAATTTTTTTATTTTCATTGCCTTGTGGCAATTTTAGGGTTCAATGACTGGCAATGATTTTGCAAAAATATTTTGTATTCATTTCTTTTTATTGTCAATTAAAACACATTCCTTTAATAATCATAATTTTTCGTGTTGGATACATATTGCAAAAAAATTTATTTTATTTGGGAGGAATAAAATCCCATTAGAATCACTTAAGCCATTTATTTAAATGAGCACGACTAGCCTAGCGGTGGTGGTGCTTAATAAAGAGAAATGCTATGTTTTTGGCATTCCTTCTTATCATTTTTATTATCGCACTTTGCTCCACATTCCATCCATAAAATTTTAATTTAAATTGATTTATTAGCGAAATTTGTTTGTGCAAAATTTTTAAAAATGATGGATTTGTTTTGTGATTCTCCACTCTACAATGGACTACGGACAATGGCCACATTGAGACAAAATATTCAAAAATCAAATTTGGCTTTTATCCAAATTTATTATTTACTTTTAGACGTTACTGAAGGTGTTCTGGCAAAACTTGTTTGTAAAGAAACGGCCACTTAAATGATTGCTTTGTGTTCCAATTTACTTTTTTACATTTTTTCAAATAATGTTTTTAAATTTCTTTTAGCCAAAAAGAAAAGTGAATATTTGTTTGTCGTCCAATGATACAAATTAAATACTTTTTCAAACACCAATAAAAGTGGATTTTTTAATTTTTTTTCAAACATCAATAAACCTGGATTTTTTTAAAAATATATTTTCAAACATTAATAAACGTGGATTTTTTAAAAAATATTTTTTCAAACATCAATAAACGTGGATTTTTTAAAAAATATTTTTTCAAACATCAATAAACGTGGATTTTTTAAAAAATATTTTTTCAAACATCAATAAACGTGGATTTTTTAAAAAATATTTTTTCAAACATCAATAAACGTGGATTTTTTAAAAAATATTTTTTCAACATCAATAAACGTGGATTTTTTAAAAAATATTTTTTCAAACATCAATAAACGTGGATTTTTTAAAAAATATTTTTTCAAACATCAATAAACGTGGATTTTTTAAAAAATATTTTTTCAAACATCAATAAACGTGGATTTTTTAAAAAATATTTTTTCAAACATCAATAAACGTGGATTTTTTAAAAAATATTTTTTCAAACATCAATAAACGTGGATTTTTTAAAAAATATTTTTTCAAACATCAATAAACGTGGATTTTTTAAAAAATATTTTTCAAACATCAATAAACGTGGATTTTTTAAAAAATATTTTTTCAAACATCAATAAACGTGGATTTTTTAAAAAATATTTTTTCAAACATCAATAAACGTGGATTTTTTAAAAAATATTTTTTCAAACATCAATAAACGTGGATTTTTTAAAAAATATTTTTTCAAACATCAATAAACGTGGATTTTTTAAAAAATATTTTTTCAAACATCAATAAACGTGGATTTTTTAAAAAATATTTTTTCAAACATCAATAAACGTGGATTTTTTAAAAAATATTTTTTCAAACATCAATACGCGTGGATTTTTAAAAAAAAAAAATATTTTTTTAAACATCAATAAACGTGGATTTTTTAAAAAAATATTTTTTCAAACATCAATAAACGTGGATTTTTTAAAAAATATTTTTTCAAACATCAATAAACGTGGGTTTTTGAAAATAGTTTTCAAACATTAATAAAAGTGGATTTTTTAAAAAATATTTTTTCAAACATCAATAAACGTGGATTTTTTAAAAAATATTTTTTCAAACATCAATAAACGTGGATTTTTTAAAAAATATTTTTTCAAACATCAATAAACGTGGATTTTTTAAAAAATATTTTTTCAAACATCAATAAACGTGGATTTTTTAAAAAAATATTTTTTCAAACATCAATAAACGTGGATTTTAAAAAAAAAATATTTTTTCAAACATCAATAAACGTGGATTTTTTAAAAAATATTTTTTCAAACATCAATAAACGTGGATTTTTTAAAAAAATATTTTTTCAAACATCAATAAACGTGGATTTTTTAAAAAAAATATTTTTTCAAACATCAATAAACGTGGATTTTTTAAAAAAATATTTTTTCAAACATCAATAAACGTGGATTTTTTAAAAAATATTTTTTCAAACATCAATAAACGTGGATTTTTTAAAAAATATTTTTTCAAACATCAATAAACGTGGATTTTTTAAAAAATATTTTTTCAAACATCAATAAACGTGGATTTTTTAAAAATATTATTTCAAACATCAATAAACGTGGATTTTTTAAAAAATATCAAAGTTAGTCAAGAGCAGGTCTTAAAGTGAATTTATCCAAAATTTTGTGTGGGAGGTACCCGAAGGAGTGGACAAATATAGTCCATATTCGAACCTGACCTACATCTGGTAGATATATTAGGATGTGTAAAGTATGGATCAAATCGGTCACTCCCATCAAGAGTTATCGTGCGCACAATTTTACCGAACATTTTTGAACTTTTGTGGGGGAGGTACCTGTAGGAGTGGACCGATATGGATTATGTTCGAACTTAAACTAAGTTTGCACAAAATATTACGAAGGCCACATTTTGGACCGAATCGGCAGATCCGTTCGAGAGTTATCTTGCGCTCCAACCACCTTTGTACCTTTCAGGCTATTTTCTCAGGAAGTATGGACCTGCCCCTGATGAAACTTGTACCGTCGTATGGGGGACAGCGAATACAATTTGCTACAACAAAAATCAAAGCGATTCGAGAGCAGGTCCTAAACTGAACTTTTCCGAAATTTTGTGTGGGAGGTACCCGAAGGAGTTGGCCGATTGAGTCCATATTTAAACTTCATCTAAGTCTGGTAGAACTTTCACGATATACAAAGTGTGGGCCAAATCGGTTACTCCCTTCAAGAGTTATCGTGCGCACAAATTTTCCGAACATTTTCGAACTTTTGTGGGGGAGGTACCGGAAGGAGTGGACCGATATAATCCATCTTCCAACTTAAACTAAGTTTGGGCAAAATATTACGAAAGCCAAATTGTGAACCGAATCGGTTGCTCCGTTCGAGAGTTATCGTGCGCACCAGCCAGCCAGACAGACGGACAGACAGACAGACGGACGGACATTGCTTAATCGACTCCAAATTGTCTGAAACACATTTCGTCCAAACATACTTGGGGTCTAAAACCATTATTTCGATGAGGCACATTTTGCCCGTATGAAAGTGTATATACCCTTGTTAGCACAAATGCTGAGGGTATAAATATGAGATTAAGCTTGACTAACATACAAATAGTAAAAAAAAACCAAATATTTTTTCAAACACCAATGAAGTTGGATTTAAAAAAAACCAATGAACACAATATCTATTTCTTTATCCAGAAATTTGCAAAAATTACGTATTTTCCCAAATTGGGGAAAAATTGTCGCCTTTATTTTGACATAATTTTTTGAATTCCTTAGTTTTAATGTGATTAATATTGAATCTCATATAGAAATCAACAATCAGTGACGACAACATATTGGGGGTATGGCCAGGAAAATCGATTTCTGAACCACCGTGCGACGTCGATATTTACAGTCAATTTGTCTCTCAAACATACCAAGCACTGCACTTCGACTTGCCAGTCTTATCTCCCTTCTTGTGGAAGGGGCGCTTCCTTCCGTCTTTCGTAAGCGTCTTTCTGTCAGATAGTGGTAACTTGCTGATTCATACACCTTATTTACACCTAGGCTTGCAAGCCATCCTTCACGGTGCTCTTGACTCAAATTTAAACGGAAGGTGCTTACACCTGGGAAGTTTTTGCGGATTCTGAAACTACAATGTTCATAGATGAGAAAAATCAAAAAAACAAAACAAGTAAGAAAAGCGTTAAGTTCGGTCGGGCCGAACTTTTTATACCCTCCACTACAAATTTCAGCCATTTCGGTGGATTAATGTGCCCACAACCTTCAAAATACCGAAAATCGGAAGGTACCGTTCTATGGGGGCTATATGATGGCGTGGACCTATACCTAAAATTTTTCGGGGGAAAGTTTTATACCCCCAACGAACACTAAATACCAAATTTCATCCATTTTTGGTGTGATAATGACGCTAAAACCTTCAAAATTCCGAAAATCGGGAAATATCGTCCTATGGGGGGCTATATCAAGACGTGGACCTATATAAACATTTTATGGTCGAAATGTTTCTTAGCCTCTGGAACACACAAAATACAAAGTTACAACTGATTCTGTGGTCAAATGGGACTATTACATTCAAAATATATTAAAGTGACGCGTACTTTATATGGGGCGTTATATGAGGGCAATACCAAAACGTTAACCTATATAAACAAACTTTGGTAGAAATGTTTTTTGGCCTCTGGAGACACAAAATACCAAATTACAACCAATTCGGCGGTAAAATGGGACAAATATATTAAAAATTCGTTAAAACGACGACGCGTCACGCGTAATTTTGTATGGGGGCTATACGAAAACGTGGACTTTCATAGCCCGCTTTCAATTCCAAAAGTCCTACGTACATATAATAGATTTTACCAAAATTTCATTCACCTACCTCAATCCGTTCGGACGCTGGAGTGATTTCCACAGATGGACAGACGGACAGACAGACAGACGGACAGACGGACGGACTTGACATAGAATATATATAGTTTGTGGGGTCTACAATGCTTATTTCGAGTAGTTACATCCTATAATGGAGGGTATAAAAAATCGCCGGAGCGCTTTTTGAATAAATCGCGATTCAAGTTTACATTTTTAGGGGTTGTTTAAGTTTTCACAATTTTGCTTAGAAACCGCAAGTCCTATCAAAATGAGACTGAAGAAAATGTTGTAGCTATGAAAATTCTCTACAAGATTGGCCTTTACGGTATTTTCGTAGGTTTTACAATTTTTGAGATATTGAAGTTCATATTCAGACAATGCACTTACTGTATCACCCCTTTATAAAACAATATCATTAAGGGTGCGCCTTAACTAACTTTTAATGAAAACCGCTTAAACAGGGGAAGTTTTTGTGAATTCTGAAACTGCAATGTTCATGGATGAGAAAAATCCAAAAACATGAAAAAATCGCTGTAGGGATTTTTAAATAAATCGCGGTCAAAATTCAAATTTTCAGTTGTTTTTTAGGTTTTCACGATTTTGCTTGGAAACCGCAAGTCCAATCGAAATGGGGCTAAAGAAAATTCTCTACAGGACTGACGTTTATGATTTGTTCTCAGGCTGTACCATTTTTGAGATAAAGAAGCTCAGTTTACATTTTTAGGTTTTTTGTTAGGGTTTCGCGTTTTTGCTTGAATACGGCAAGTCATAACGGCATGGGACCTGAGAAAATCTTATAGCTGTGAAAATTCTCTACAAGACTGGCTTATGTATTTTTTCCTAGATTGTACCATTGTTGTACCATTTTAAGATATGTATATAAGTTTAAGTTGGGAAATTGCGGGCGATTTTTTTGTTTTTTGATTTTTCTCATCTATGAACATTGCAGTTTCAGAATCCGCAAAAACTTCCCAGGCGAAAGCACCTTCCATGGGGCGTGTTGAATTCCAGAAAGGTAGAGGTTCAACTGTTCCTGTTTCACTCTACGGGTTTGGACCTCTTATTTCTGAGGCCCAGCAAAAATTTGGATCCGGTAGTCATTACGTAACCCTTTACCAAGTAATGTAAATAAGCTTATTTTCGCATTACAAGTAATCTGAAAAGTAATGGGTTACTTCCTCACTAAGTAATGACGACGGTGGCACAGTGAGTGTGTGCCCGACTATAAATCCTACGGTTGTGTGTTCAACGCTCACCGTCGGCACGCGAGTTTTTTTTTTAATTAAAAAATAACAGTTCGTGGTGCACATGTACACTGCACATTTAAGTTCTTAAGCAACCCTTAATGTTCGTGTGCGTGGCATGGTATGTAGTGTCTTTGGCTAGAAATCAGAGGGTTCGTGTGTTCAACTCGCACAGCAAGCGAAATAAAATAAAGTAAAATAAAAGTATGAAGTGTGATGAAAATAAAAAAAATTCTCTACATCAACTGTTCTAAAAATAGAATTTTTTTCACCTTACTTTTCAACTTCTAGTGGCCACAGAATAACTAGTTATTCTAGTGGTCATAAAATAACTACAAAATGAGTGCGACATGCCCTTGTAAAAATAATGGGGAAGAAAGGGGGTTTGCGAGTAGTTACGGCTGCCAAAAATCCCTTACAAAACCCATGATTTTGAGAGGACTTTTTTTGCTGGGGAGTGGCATAAAGACATATTGTTGATTATCCAACGTTTCATAACGGCTGGAGGGAAGTCTTCTCCATGGTTGAAGGTACTCTTATTGAAGAGCCACCAAGTAAGAATTGGGCCATTGTGCCAATAGAATTAATGAATGAATAAAGGGTCATGAGACACCTCTTGGTACGTTCCTCGACATTCCTTTTCCATGTAAATTGGTTGTCCAGGGTGATGGTGACTCCATCAAGTATTTGGTGACTCCATCAAGTATTGGTTAGACGAATGGTTTGACTTTTTTTTGTGAACAGAACCAGCACTGTCTTTAATATGTTCGCTGCAAGATCATTGTTGCGTGTCAATCTCAATAGTTTGACTAGAGTTCCTTGCGTGAGTTCAGATAGTGTTTGTGGGATTTTCCCCTTGATCATTATGACCACGTCGTCAGCATAAGCGATCGTTTTTATTCGTAGTCTATTAAAATCCCGAAGTATTTCATTTATCACTAGGAGCCACAGCAGTGACGATGGAACATGTTGTGGTGTGTCCTTGTGACATACTTCTGAATGGGATTCCCACCAATGCTTGAGTTGATGATTCGGCTGCTGAGCATACCATAAATCCAATTGATCAGTGTTGAGGAAATACTTATGAATCGTTTCAAGGTTAACGTTATCTGAGGCACCTTCTATGTCAAAAAGGGCTGCTAGCCTATAGTTAGAGCCTTCCACATTCCTCTCGATAAAACCCACGACCACATTCAATGCAGTTTCCATCGATTTGCCTTTGGTATAAGCATGTTGGGCAGTACTTATGACAGTACTTGAAAGCCTGGCCCTGTTTTCAAGGTCCAGCAGACTTTCAGTAGAAAGGAATATAGGCTGATAGGTCTATAGTTTTGGGATGTGTGTGGATTGACTTTCCCGCTTTGGGGATGTATATCATAGTGACCTCCCTCCATATAGCTGGACTGAATGAAAAAAAACCTACAAACGGTGATGTATGCCCCAGTGATCTCCCTCTAAAGAGCCGGACTGAGCGATGTACACAGATCTCCAACTCATTTTGTAGCATTGCATGCTATCTTGGAACGACTTATCATATTCTCGATGAATTTCACCTCTTTTGTGGCCTAGTTGCATATGGTTGGAGCACTTGAGCGCTCTGGTGCATCAGTGTAGTTGGGAAAAATAATATTTGCTAAGAGATCCAGAGTTTCTAGTCCGGAGCTAATCCATGTGCCACCTTTCCGTTTAATACTGCCGATGGATTTGGGATCCTTGGAGAGTACTCTACGGAGTACTGTTGTTCTTTTTGAAATACACTTTGTAGTTCTCCCAAACTGAGGACAACTTTTTGGTAATCTTCCTAGATCTGTGCTGCTACCCCAGTGGAAATGGTGAGCATTGGTGTAACATCCTAGGAGGCTCTCTCTAACGAGCCTCTCCACATCTTGGCTTGGACTTTCAAATGGCATATACATGGATGAGAATATGGTGGCTGTCCGGGAACTGTCTTCCATCCTTACCGCCGTGCTAAAATTGAGGAGATATATTAGTTTAAGGCTCGTTTTGGCAACTATACAGGTTCTTACCTGTCCCCCATTAAATGTGGCGAAAGTGGCATAGATGCTATCGCTTAAGCCAGCAATCCTACTGACAAAAGCCTTCTAAAAGGCATCTCCTAGTAACTGGCAGTTTGCACGCCTCCCAGAGTTCGCCAAGACCCTCAATTGTGGAGGCGAGATATTGCAGAGAAACCTTGTTTTCACAACAGATGACGTTGAGGCCTCTGTTGGGGGCAGCACTACCGAATTGTGTATGTTTAGGGCGTTACCCTTCATCCGAGCAGACGATGTCACGCAGACGATTTTCAATCAGCAGCCAACAACTATCAGTGATTTTCCCATCGGAATCAGATCTGTCGATGAGCGCTACTCGAAGCTCCTCCGTTATCATCGGTCCACTTGTTTTTTTTCGAGCGCTGTTACTTGTGAGAAGAGAACCGGAAGATGTCTTGTGGCTCATGTTTGGTTGTGGGGCTGCGGCATATCTCATGTTCTCAGTCTTATGGTAACCGGCTGAAGAAGTAGATATTTTCGGAGATATTTTCTATGGCAAAAGTCATCTCCGGTGATATTTTCAATGGAAAAAGTCATCTCCGGCAATATTTTCTGTGGCAAAAGTCATCTCCGTCTACATTTTCTGTGGAAAAAGTCATCTCCGGCGATATTTTCTGTGGCAAAAGCCATCTCCGCCTATATGTTCTACGGAAAAAAATCATCCCCGGCGATATTTTCTGTGGAAAAAAAAACATCTTCGGCGATATTTTCTATGGGAAAAGTCACCTCCGGCGATATTTTCTATGGAAAAAGTCATCTCTGGCGATATTTTCTATGGAAAAAATCATCTCCGGCGATTTTTTCTATGGGAAAAGTCATCTCTGGCGATATTTTCTATGGAAAACGTCATCTCTGGCGATATTTTCTATGGAAAAAGTCATCTCCGGCGATATTTTCTGTGGCAAAAGTCATCTCCGGCGATATTTTCTATGGAAAAAATCATCTCCGGCGATAGTTTCTATGGAAAAAGTCATCTCCGTCGATATTTTCTGTAGAAAGAGTCATCTCCGGCGATATTTTCTATGGGAAAAGTCATCTCTGGCGATATTTTCTATGGAAAAAAATTATCTCCGGCGATATTTTCTATGGAAAAAGTCATCACTTTTGTTATTTTCTATGGAAAAATTCATCTCCGGCAATATTTTCTATGGAAAAAGTCATCTCCGGCGATATTTTCTATGGAAAAAATCATCTCCGGCTATATTTTCTATGGAAAAAATAATCTACGGCGATATTTTCTATGGGAAAAGTCATCTCCGGCGATATTTTCTGTGGCAAAAGTCATCTCCGGCGATATTTTCTATGGAAAAAATTATCTTCGGCAATATTTTCTATGGAAAAAGTCATCTCCGGCGATATTTTCTATGGAAAAAGTCATCTCCGGCGATATTTTCTACGGAAAAAGTCATCTCCGGCGATATTTTCTAAGGAAAAAGTCATCTCCGGCGATATTTTCTGTGGCAAAAGCCATCTCCGGCGATATTTTTTTATGGAAAAAGTCATCTCCGGCTATATTTTCTAAGGAAAAAGTCATCTCCGGCGATATTTTCTGTGGCAAAAGTTATCTCCGGCGATATTTTCTATGGAAAAAGTCGTCTCCGCCGAGTCATATCCCTGAGTAGTGGCTCTTCTATTGACCTATCTATCTTCGCCGCAATTTTTGATGAAGCAGGATTGGTTTTGGTAGGAGCTCCCCCAGGTGTGGAGGCCGGTGCCTGGTCAAACTTCTCGATTTCTTTACCTTTGGGTTTGACTCCTGTCCGATTCTTCCTCTTCAACTTGACTACTTTCTACTTTGAGGGTTGTCCTGTTCGGGTGGCAGGACCTCTTTTGAAGAGGGTGCTGTGGTTGAAAGAGGAGAGTCATTTATAAGTCGATGGGTCAAGACAGCACCGTTCCTGGTTTAGCACCATAGTCGAGGTTGCCATTAACTTTGCCTCTTCAGTTGTCGAGATGAGGGAAAGCTTATTTCCGGATTTCTCTTGGGTAGGTGAGTGTGAGCTCTTTCGATCTTGTTCACTATCTTGAGATTAATCTTTATTGGTTTGCATTCTCTCATTGTGATGGATGAAGGTTCCCTGCCAATAAATTTCTTAAGGAAGTGCATTGATGTACGGTGCGCAGCTAGCTGAGGTGGTGGGAACGTTGTCGATTTTGGTCGTAGTTCCTTTCTCAACAGCGTCCTGTCTTTGGAGGCCAGTACTTTGGGCTACGGCCGATGATTGGTTTATTGGTACATCAGGTGGTCCTGGCTTCAAATAGTTGTTTGCTTCCGCTGAGCCGAGGCCAGATCATCATCGACTATAGTCGCTGGAACGACTGTGGTGCCCAGTTCGCTGTCCAATAATAAATTTGTTTTTACAATCCTGAGATTCTTGATATCCGTTTTGGGATTTAGATAGAGTTCAGCATATGCACTTAGCCGAAATATGTTGCGTAAGTCTCCTTTCGTTAAGCGATTAATCTATTGATGTTCGCTCGACGATCATCGTCACCGTTTGTCTCGAAACATATTTATCTCTTGTTGTTCTTCAAAAGTAACCGAATCCATCTTAAATCCATCCAAAAACTCCTAGGGTAATCAGTCTTATCCCCCACTCTTCCGTAATGTTCACAACATTCCTCGAAATAAATATGGGGTACACACTACCCCAATTATCCACATCAGCACCTCCACTTATTAAAAACTAATCTGCGCACTACTGACACATTTAGCTCTTCAGATTTTCACATCGCAGATTTGCAAGACACCACTCAAAACCCATTTGTCTTTCAAGTCGATTTATTGTGGCATCTGTTCGATTTTCGTATGCCAAGAAGGAGACGAAGAAGAAGATATCAAAACAATGCAATTGATGAAGTGTCGATCTTCTCCAAAGGGAAGGTATCAAATTACAAGGGAGTCATGTAATATACTAATTTCTTCCAGACTTTGCTCCATCTCCGCTCCCCCCATTCCCCCTTCGGTGGCATCAGACGATTGCGTGTAGCACACACAGCATACACCACACACTTGCTATGTTGTTGCTGTCAACAATTACAATAATAAATAAATTTATTTCTTGTTGTTGCTGTTATATTTTATTTGTCACGTTAACCCTTCTTCATTCTCCCCACCCCTCCCCCAATCAAATCAAAACTTTTGTGTTAAGGTTTTAGTGTTTTGTTTGCCTTCTTTCTTTTCATCTTTCTTTCTTTTTTTTTTCGATCGTATCTGTTGGTCTGGCCTGGTCTGGTGGTGAATTGTGACATTTTGTAATTGCCGATGACATCTAACAAATAAACAAAAGAAAAGTGGTTTTGATTTCATTTGTCTGTTGCGTCTTGCTGTTGTTGTTGTTGCTGTTTTACGGCGTCGGCAGCTTGCATGTGATGTTGTCACTTTGACAGCCCATTAAATGTCAAATTAAATAATTTTCTTTTAAACGGTTTTGATTAATTTCCATGTAAACATAGTTTTTGTTGTATTGTGTTACAGCATCATTATTATTATTATTGCCATTAGCGTTAGCGGAATCTCCTTCATTTGAATGGGAATTGGTTAATCGGAAATAAATTATCGCAATAAATTTAAATTTATGTTGGGATATACCAAAAAAACCTACCGGGCCTTAATCGACCTACATATGTTCATATGTAGTAGGTCTTATTTAGATGAAGCTGTTTTGAAAATGACCAAAAATCCACTGAAAATTGTTCGTAAAGTATTCTTAAAACTCCAAGCCTTATTCTTTCAACAATAGTGGATTTTTTAAGAAATACAGTATAGTCTCGATAATCCGGACACTCGTTAATCCGGACAACGCGGTAATCCGGACACTAGAATTTTTTACATTGTAGACTCGGTAATCCGGACATCTCATATTTTTCGTACCTCGATAATCCGGACATCAATATTTTTTCCTATCTTGAGCATTAGATTCTTATTTATTTTATTGACGTTTTCGTTCTTAGCAATAACAATTGGTGTATAAATAAGAAAAATTAAGTTTTTCAAAGTTTTCGGTCTTTCTATATGGAATTTACTATTTGACTCTGTCGAATGATTTTGTACACCAATACTCACACTAAATCCAAAAAATACAGATTCCAGCACTGTCCCTGCACCCAATAGTACGATTTTCCAAAACTACCTCAATCCTTCACTTCACCAGTAACCTTAATTCCAAAAAAACAGGACTCCAGCGCTATCGGTGCACTCAAATTGTACCATTTGGTATATTTCGTGGCCATAAGTACGAATTTCAAAAACTACCTCCATGTCTCAATCCTACACTCCAATCGTAGTCTTACCAAATTCCAGGATTCCAACTCCATCCGTTCCCCCAAATACCCACTGTACCAAATTTAATACCATGTAGTACTTTTCGTACCCATAAGTACGAATTTCCAAAACTACCACAATCCGACACTCCAATAGAAATCTCAATTCCACATTACAGGATTCTAGGTCTATCCGTTACGAATTTAAGGTTTCCAGCTCTATTCGTTCACCCAAATCCAAACTGTACCACATTTAGTATTTTTCTTACCCGTAAGTAGGAATTTGCAAAACTAACTCCATCTTACATCCCAACAGCAAGCTTAATTCTATATTTCATTATTCCAGCTCTGTTCGTTCACCCAAAACTACTTCCATTTTACACTCCAAATGTAGCCTACGAAGTACGAATTTCAAATTATCTCAATCCCATACACTAACATCAATGTTAATTCGAAATTTCAGGGCTACAGCTCTATCCGTAGACACTAAATCAAAATTGTACCAAATTTAGTACCACTTGGTCTTTTTCGTAACCTTAAGTACGAATTTTCTAAACAACTTCCATTTTACAATCCAACAGTAGCCAATCTTATACTCCAGCAGCAATTTTTTTTTCCAAATTTCAGAAATTCATCTCTATCCGGTGACCCAAATCTTAATTGTACCAAATTTATTACTTTTCGTAACCAATAAGTACGAATTTCCAAATTAGCTCCATCCCATACTACAAATCAATCTTAATTCAAAATTTCAGTATTCCAGCTCTATCCGTTCAACCTAAATCCAAATTGTATAAAATTTAGTACCATATAGTACTTGTCGTACCCATAAGTACGAATTTTGAAAACTACTTCCATTCTACTCTCTAACAGTATTCTTAAATCAAAATTTCAGGATTCCAGCTCCACCCGCTCAACATAAATCCAAATTGTACAAAATTTAGTACCATTTAGTACTTGTCGTAGCAATAAGTACGAATTTTCAAAACTGCTTCCATTCTATTCTCTAATAGCAGCCCTTATTCAATCTTCAGGATTCCAGTTCTATCCGTTCGCCCAAATCGTAATTGCAATAAATTTAGTACCATTTAGTACTTGTCGTACCCATAAGTACGAATTTTCTAAACTACTTCCATTCTAATCTCTAACAGCAGCCTTAATTCAAATTTCAGAATTCCAGCTCTATCCGTTCGCTCAAATCGTAATTGTACCAAATTTAGTACCATTTAGTACTTTTCGTACCCACATGTGCGAGTTTTCAAAACTACTTCCATTCTACCCTCCAACTGCAGCCTTAATTCAAAATTTCAGGATTACAGCTCTATCCGTTCGCCCAAATCGTAATTATACCAAATTTAGTACCATTTAGTACTTGTCGTACCCATAAGTACGAATTTTGAAAACTACTTCCATTCTACTCTCTAACAGTATCCTCAATTGAAAATTTCAGGATTCCAGCTCCATCCGCTCAACCTAAATCCAAATTGTACAAAATTTAGTACCATTTTGTACTTGTCGTACCCATAAGTACGAATTTTCAGAACTGATTCCATTCTACTCTCTAATTCAAATTTCAGGATCCCAGCTCTATCCGTTAGCCCAAATCGTAATTATTCCAATTTAGTAACATTTAGTACTTTTCGTACCCATAAGTACGAATTTTCAAAACTACTTCAATTCTACCCTTCAACTGTAGTAGCCTTAATTCACAATTTCAGGATTCCAGGACTATCCGTTCAACTTAAATCCAAATTGTACAAAATTTAGTACCATTTAGTACTTGTCGTACCCATAAGTACGAATTTTCAATTTCAGGATTCCAGCTCTATCCGTTCGCCCAAATCTTAATTGTACCAAATTTAGTACCATTTAGTACTTTTCGTACCCATAGGTACGAATTATCAAAACTACTTCCATTCTACCCTCCAACTGTAGTAGCCTTAATTCAAAATTTCAGGATTCCAGCTCTATCAGTTCAACCTAAATCCAAATTGTACCAAATTTGGTACCATTTCGTACCCATAAGTACGAATTTTAAAAACTACATCCATTTTACTCTCCAACAGTAGCTTTAGTTCAAAATTTCAGGATTCCAGCTCTATCCGTTCGCCTAAATCATAATTGTACCAAATTTAGTACCATTTAGTACTTTTCGTACCCATAAGTACGAATTTTCAAAACTACTTCTATTCTACCCTTCAACGGTAGCCTTAATTCAAAATTTCAGGATTCCAGCTCTATCAGTTCGCCCAGATCATAATTGTACCACATTTAGTACGATTTAGTACTTTTCGTGCCCATAAGTACGAATTTTTATCTAGTAAACGTCCGATATTAATGATTTGAACTTACAAAATTATGTGTTTTTGTGACTACTCGGTAATCCGGACATCGCCGAAACATGTGGTGTCCGGATTATCGAGACTATACAGTACTTTTCAACAGTCGGGATTTTTTTTTTAAATATTTTTTTAACTGTCGTAGATTTTTTAAAAAAATGTTTATTTTAAACTATGGTGGATTTTTTTAAAAAATAATTTTAACAAGCGAGGATTTAAAAAAAACTTTTTCAGCAATCGAGGATTTTTTTAAAAAATAGTTTTTTCAACAATCGTGGCTTTTTTTAAAAATATCGTGGATTTAAAAAAAAAATTTTCAACAGTGGATTTTTTAAAAGTATTTCTTCAACAATCGTGGATTTTTTCAAAATATTTTTCAACAATCGTGGATTTTTTAAAAAATATTTTTTCAACAATCGTGGATTTTTTTAAAAAATATTTTTTCAACAATCATGGATTTTTTAAAATAAGTGGATTAAAAAAAATCAAACAATCGTAGATTTTTAAAAAATAGTGGTTTTTTAAAAAATGTTTTTCAAACAATCGTAGATTTTTTAAAAATGGGTTATTAAAAAATATTTTTTCAATAATGGTGAATTTTTGAAATAGGAGACTTTAAAAAAAAAACTAAAAAATTATTTTCTAAAAAATCCAATATTTTTTAAAACAATCTACTATTTCTAACAAAAATCCACGAGTGGTGAAAAAATAATTTTACAAAAAATATACTATTTCTAACAAAAATCCACGATAGGTGAAAAAATATTTTTTTTTAAAAATCCACGATAGGTGAAAAAATATTTCTTTTTAAAAAACCACGATTGTTGAAAAAATAGTATTTTACAAAATTCACGATTGTTGAAAAAAATATTTTTTAAAAATCCACAATTGTTGAAAAAATATTTTTTTTTTAAAAAATCCACGATTATTGAAAAAAAATATTTTTTAAACAAGACTGTTTACAATATATCTTTTTTATGAAAAATAACTATTGTTGAATTTTTTTTCATCCATTTTTTAAAAAAATCCACATTTGTTGAATTTTTTTTTTTTAAAAAATCCACGATTATTGAGAAAAAATATTTTTTTAACAAGACTGTTTACAATATATCTTTTTTAAGAAAAATAACTATTGTTGAATTTTTTTAATCCATTTTTTTAAAAAATCCACATTTGTTGAAAAAAATATTTTTTAAAAATCCACGATTGTGTAAATATATTATGAAAAAACCACGTTTGTTAAAAAAATATTTTTTAAAAAATCCATGACTGTTGAAATATTTTTTAAAAATCCACGATTGTTGAAATATATTTTTAAAAAACTCCACGATTGTTGAAAACATAATTTTAAAAAAAATCCACGATTGTTGGCAAAATTTTTTTAAACAAGGTTGTTAAAATTTCTTTTTTTTTTGTTTAATTAATTATTGTTAAAAATTATTGAAAAATATATATTGTTTTTAAATCCACGATTGTTGAAAAAATATTTTTATTTTGTTAAATCCAAGATTGTTGAAAAAATATTTTTTTTTTAAATCCAAGATTGTTGGAAAAAATATTTTTTTTTTTAAATCCACGATTATTGAAAAATATGTTTTTCTTAAATCCACGATTATTGAAAAATATATTTTTCTTAAATCCACGATTGTTGACAAAAATATTCTTTAAAAAAATCAAGATTTTTGAAAAAATATTTTTTTTATCCACTATTTCCAAAAAATCCACGACTCTTTAAAAATATACTTTTCTTAAATCCACGATTGTTGAAAAAATATTTTTTTAAAAAACCACGATTGTTGACAAAAAATATTCTTAAAAAAAATTCAAGACTGTTGAAAAAATATTTTTTAAATCCACAATTATGCAAAATTTTTTTTTAAATCCACTATTTCCAAAAAATTCACGACTGTTGAGAAAATTTTTTTCCAATATACTTTTTCTAAATTATCCACGATTAATAAAAAATATATTTTTTTTGATCCACGATTGTTGAATACATATTTTTTAAAAAAATTCACTATTTTTAAAAATCCACGATTGTCGAAAATCGCCGTTGTTGAAAAAAATATTCCTTAAAAATCCATGTTTGTGGAAAAAATATTCTTTAACAATCCACGTTTGTGGAAAAAATATTCTTTAAAAAATCCACGTTTGTGGAAAAAATATTCTTTAAAAAATCCACGTTTGTGGAAAAAATATTCTTTAAAAAATCCACGTTTGTGGAAAAAATATTCTTTAAAAAATCCACGTTTGTGGAAAAAATATTCTGTAAAAAATCCACATTTGTGGAAAAAATATTCTTTAAAAAATCCACGTTTGTGGAAAAAATATTCTTTAAAAAATCCACGTTTGTGGAAAAAATATTCTTTAAAAAATCCACGTTTGTGGAAAAAATATTCTTTAAAAAATCCACGTTTGTGGAAAAAATATTCTTTAAAAAGTCCACGTTTGTGGAAAAGGTTTGTTTTAAAAAATCCACGTTTGTGGAAAAGGTTTGTTTTAAAAAATCCACGTTTGTGGAAATAATATTGTTTAAAAAATGCACGTTTGTGGAAAAAATATTGTTTAAAAAATCCACGTTTGTGAAAAAAATATTCTTTAAAAAGTCCACGTTTGTGGAAAAAATATTCTTTAAAAAATCCACGTTTGTGGAAAAAATATTCTTTAAAAAATCCACGTTTGTGGAAAAAATATTCTTTAAAAAATCAACGTTTGTGGAAAAAATATTCTTTAAAAAATCCACGTTGTGGAAAAAATATTCTTTAAAAAATCCACGTTTGTGGAAAAAATATTCTTTAAAAAATCCACGTTTGTGGAAAAAATATTCTTTAAAAAATCCACGTTTGTGGAAAAAATATTCTTTAAAAAATCCACGTTTGTGGAAAAAATATTGTTTAAAAAATCCACGTTTGTGGAAAAAATATTGTTTAAAAAATCCACGATTGTAGAAAAAATATTCTTTAAAAAATCCACGTTTGTGGAAAAAATATTCTTTAAAAAATCCACGTTTGTGGAAAAAATTAAAGGTGCCTGCAATCTGTTCTCAAAAATCCAAAATCGTTTTTGAAATTATGTTTTAGTTCTCCGAGGGTTCCTCTGTTCCATTTCTAAAATTCAAACTGTTTGGAAAAAATTATAGATTTTAATAAGAAAAATAATATGTCGCTTTAAAACGCCAAGACTGTAAAAGAGTTGTATAAAAGTCGAAAATTTTGAAATAACTAGAATTTACAAAATGTGGAAATTTTGGATCTTCGTAATTTTGGTAAGTTTCCGGGACGGATTGCAATAGATACGCTTAGTCAAATATTCCCCAGATCCTGTATAATCTAAACTTTGTCTGTTTTCAGGCTGTTCACGCTGCCACGGGAGCCATTCGCCCTTCTACCACCAAAGATAGTCGGGAGCGTTGCGGATCGGTGCTATGCCAAAGGGTCAATGAGATTTTTACCCAATCTAAATTGACACATGGCTATAATTATATCACCACAATACCCACTGGTGCCATGAATTTGACAATAAAACAAGTGGCTAAAAGTAATAACCTAATAGGTAAGTCATTACAAAGTAAGTGAAAAGGTGATGGGTAGGTAATGGGTTCTTTGCATTATTACCTTTTGCAGCTTTAAAAACCAAAGAGGATAAATATATTGTAAATGGCAATAATCGTCCATCGGAGGGTGGTTTCTTTGAATACAACGATGATATATTCGATTACAACAAGGAGGCCAGTGTGATTAAGGCCAAGGGCCCCTTGAATAATCCCATAGTTTTGATGGTAAGTAATTCCCGAGTCAAAACTTTTCCGCCGTCTTTTAACAAATGACATTTGTCTTTCCAGCTTTTGGTTAGTGAACTAAATCCAGGAGTGCAATATTCTTATGTCTTGCCAGTGCCCTCGGCCTCCATATCCGAACCGGAGGAAATGCAAAGTCAGTGGAATGAATTGGGCCAACCTTTGGATGAAATTGATGAAACTCCCATAAAGGAAAATCTAATTACAAAACCTAAAGAGAAACGTAAACGTAAATATGCCTGGGAATTGTTGGGTTTTGGTCCCTGCAGTCGTACTTGCGGTCCTGGCAAACAATCGCCCATCTTCCGCTGTACCCGAGAATCGGAAAGTAAGGAGACGGTGAAACGTTACTATTCACCAAAACGTTGTGCCAACATCGAAAAAGAAACTTTCTTGCCCACAATTTATATGTGTAGCCATGGCTTGTGTCCGGCCTATTGGAAGAAGGGAGAATTTGGAGAATGTGATTGTTCCAATGGCACTGCGGAGGGCTTTAAGACCCGCGATGTTCTTTGTTATCAGGAAAATATTAATGCCACTCATGTCCAGGTGGATGAAACGAAGTGCAAGGAAACAAAACCAGCCGCTAAGGAAAAATGTCCTTGCAAAAAGCCTAAAATCTATACCAGGAATGTGGAAAAGGCCACCCAAATGTATAATCGCTATATAAGTTCCTCAAATAACTTTAAACCCTTTATGAGTAAGACAAAACAACTAATTTAAGATCCCCAAAACTTCTTATTTATTTTATTGCTCTCTTTCTCTCTCCACCCAGACAAACGTCACACCAATGCCAATAGCAGCAGCAACACCACCACCCTAAAACGTTACAATCGTGAAGAGAAGCATGGAGTTTGGCTTATGTCGGAATGGAATCAACAATGTTCCAAGGATTGTCTTTATAATTATGAACATCGTACCACCTATTGTGATCGCACAGCACCCTATGTTGATCCCTGTGATCCCGTGTTACAACCTGAAAATCGTAGATCGTGTACAAGTCGTTCTAAGACATGCCGTCGTGGCTTATGGTTTGCCTCGGAATGGAGTAAATGTTCGGGAGATTGTTTGAATCGTCGCCGCACACGTATGGTTCTGTGCGTAATGGACGGTTATGTGGTGGATAAGAAGCAATGTGACCCGAAAACTAAACCAACAGAAGTGACAATATGTGCAACAAAGGATTCCGGATTTTGTGGTCCCAAGTGGCATTATTCTGAGTGGTCAGAGGTGAGTGGGGAAAATATTCTTAGAACTTAAAAATATTCAAAAATTCCAGGACTTTGGTGTTCCTAAAAATAATCATAAAATTAACGTCTATGTTCATACAAATATTCATAAAATCCAAACCTATGGTGTTCCTAAAAATATTCATAAAATCCACGCCTGACACGTTTCCAAAAATATTCATAAAATTAATTATCAATAACACCGACATATTCATAAAATAATGATCGGTGTTCCCAAGAAGTATTCATAAAATCCACGCCTGGTGCGTTTCCAAAAATAATCATAAAAATAATGATCTGTGTTCCTAAAAATATTCATAAAATCCACGCCTGTGATATTCCTAAAAATATTCATAAAATCGACGTCTGAGATATTCCTAAAATATTCATACAATTAACGACTGCTACGCTTCCAAAAAATTTCTTAAAATTAATGATCGGTGTTCCTAAAAATATTCATAAAATCCACTCCTAGTACGTTTCCAAAAATATTCATAAATTTAATGATCGGTGTTCCTAAAAATATTCATAAAATCCGCGCCTGTAATATTCCTAAAAATATTCATAAAATCCGCGCCTGTAATATTCCTAAAAATATTCATAAAATCCACGCCTGTAATATTCATAAAATCCACGTTTGTAATATTCCTAAAAATGTAATATTCTTAAAAATATTCATAAAAATGTTTTCAATAATCGTGGATTTGTTAAAAAAAATATTTTTTCCATAATAGCGGTTTTATTAAAAAATATTTTTTCCATAATAGTGGATTTTTTAAAAAATATTTTTTCAACAATCGTGAATTTTTTTAAAAATATTTTTTCAATAATCGTGTATTTTTTAAAAAATATTTTTTCAATAATCGTAGATTTTTAAAAAAATATTTTTTCAATAATCGTGAATTTTTTAAAAAATATTTTTTCAATAATCGTGGATTTTTAAAAAATATTTTTTCAATAATCGTGGATTTTTAAAAAATATTGTTTCAATAATCGTGGATTTTTTAAAAAAATATTTTTTCAATAATCGTGGATTTTTTAAAAAATATTTTTTTCAATAATCGTGGACTTTTTAAAAAATATTTTTTCAATAATCGTGGATTTTTTAAAAAAATATTTTTTCAATAATCGTGGATTTTTCAAAAAATATTTTTTCAATAATCATGAATTTTTTAAAAAATATTTTTTCAATAATCGTGGTTTTTTAAAAAATGTTTTTTCAATAATCGTGGATGTTTTAAAAATATTTTTTCAATAATCGTGGATTTTTCAAAAAATATTTTTTCAATAATCATGAATTTTTTAAAAAATATTTTTTCAATAATCGTGGTTTTTTAAAAAATGTTTTTTCAATAATCGTGGATTTTTTAAAAATATTTTTTCAATAATCGTGGATTTTTTAAAAAATATTTTTTCAATAATCGTGGATTTTTTAAAAAAATATTTTTTCAATAATCGTGGATTTTTTAAAAAATATTTTTTCAATAATCGTGGATTTTTTAAAAATATTTTTTCAATAATCGTGGATTTTTTAAAAAATATTTTTTCAATAATCGTGGATTTTTTAAAAAATATATTTTTCAATAATCGTGGATCTTTTAAAAAATATTTTTTCAATAATTGTGGATTTTTTAAAAAATATTTTTTCAATAATCGTGGATTTTTTAAAAAATATTTTTTCAATAATCGTGGATTTTTTAAAAAATATTTTTTCAATAATCGTGGATTTTTTAAAAAATATTTTTTCAATAATCGTGGATTTTTTAAAAAATATTTTTTCAATAATCGTGGATTTTTTAAAAAATATTTTTTCAATAATCGTGGATTTTTTAAAAAATATTTTTTCAATAATCGTGGATTTTTTAAAAAATATTTTTTCAATAATCGTGGATTTTTTAAAAAATATTTTTTCAATAATCGTGGATTTTTTAAAAAATATTTTTTCAATAATCGTGGATTTTTTAAAAAATATTTTTTCAATAATCGTGGATTTTTTAAAAAATATTTATTCAATAATCGTGGATTTTTTAAAAAATATTTTTTCAATAATCGTGGATTTTTTAAAAAATATTTTTTTCAACAATCGTGGATTTTTTAAAAATATTTCTTCAATAATCGTGGATTTTTTCAACAATCGTGGATTTTTTAAAAGTATTTTTTCAATAATCGTGGATTTTTTAAAAATATTTTTCAATAATCGTGGATTTTTAAAAATATTTTTTCAATAATCGTGGATTTTTTAAAAATATTTTTTTAATATTCGTGGATTTTTTAAAAATAGTTTTTCAACAATCGTGGATTTTTTAAAAATATTTTTACAATAATCGTGGATTTTTTAAAAATATTTTTTCAATAATCGTGGATTTTTTAAAAAATATTTTTTTCAATAATCGTGGATTCTTTAAAAAATATTTTTTCAATAATCGTGGTTTTTTTAAAAAAATATTTTTTCAATAATTGTGGATTTTTTAAAAAATATTTTTTTCAATAATCGTGGATTTTTTAAAAAATATTTTTTCAATAATCATGGATTTTTTAAAAAGTATTTTTTCAATAATCGTGGATTTTTTTTCAATAATCGTGGATTTTTTAAAAAATATTTTTTTCAATAATCGTGGATTTTTTAAAAAATATTTTTTCATTAATCGTGGATTTTTTAAAAAATATTTTTTCATTAATCGTGGATTTTTTAAAAAATATATTTTCAATAATCGTGGCTTTTTTAATAAATATTGTTTCAATAATCGTGGATTTTTTAAAAAATATTTTTTCAATAATCGTGGATTTTTAAAAAATATTTTTTCAATAATCGTGGCTTTTTTAAAAAATATATTTTCAATAATCGTGGCTTTTTTAAAAAATATTTTTTCAATAATCGTGGCTTTTTTAAAAAATATTTTTTCAATAATCGTGGATTTCTTAAAAAAATATTTTTCAATAATCGTGGATTTTTTAAAAAATATTTTTTCAATAATCGTGTTTTTTTTAAAAAATATTTTTTAAAAAAAAATATTTTTTAACATTTGCGAATTTTTAAAAAATACTTTTTCAAAAATTCTTAATTTTTTAAGAAAAATACTTTTTCAAAAATTCTTAATTTTTTAAGAAAAATACTTTTTCAAAAATTCTTAATTTTTTAAGAAAAATACTTTTTCAAAAATTCTTAATTTTTTAAGAAAAATACTTTTTCAAAAATTCTTAATTTTTTAAGAAAAATACTTTTTCAAAAATTCTTAATTTTTTAAGAAAAATACTTTTTCAAAAATTCTTAATTTTTTAAGAAAAATACTTTTTCAAAAATTCTTAATTTTTTAAGAAAAAAAAATTTTCAAAAATCGAGGGTTTTTTAAAAAATATTTTTTCAACAATAGTGTATTTTTTTTTTCACCCGTTCCTAAAAAGTATCCTCCTTCTTTCCAGTGTTCCCGCACCTGCGGCGAAGGTGTCCAACGTCGCTATGCCAAATGCCTGGAATTCGATTACAAACTGAAAGAAATGACCGAATCGAATAAATGTAAATTCCTTGAACGTGAACCCGTCTATGGCACCTGTAATCTGGGCAATTGTGAAGGTAAAGAAATGTCTACCATTAAACTAAGCCATTTATGGCGCTACCTAATAATGCTTGTGATTTTCTTCTTGATTTGTTCATGGTTTTGGCAATTATTACAGAACTGAGAGCAGCACAATATGCTGCTGGTGGTGGCCGTATCGTTGACAACAATGCCATTACAGTTTATACGAGAGGAGGAGGAGGTGCAGGTGGTGCAGCAGCAGTGGGAGAAGATGGTGAAGCAGTCACTGAATCTGTTTATGATGATTATGATGATGGTGTCAATGGAGATGTTGGTGAATTGGGTTACGTTGGTGTTGCGACTGCAGCTGAACCAGATGACAGTATTGAAGAAAGTTATCAAGATTTGTCAGCATCATCGTCGAGTGGCAATGAGAAATTAGTGATAGCTTCGGCGCCAAAAGTATTGCAAAATTGTCGTGAGGAATTGAATAATTGTAAACGTATCAATCGTGAGCGTTTATGTAAAGTCGATTATTATAAGAAAAATTGTTGTTTAACGTGCCATGGATTTTATTAAGATGTTCACACACAGGAGGAGAGAAAGAAAGAGTAAAGATGAGGGAGGAAAAATGTGTGAAGTTCTGAAGAGAGAAAGGACAGAGAGTGAGAGTTGTGCAGATAGGTTAGAAATGTGAGAGAATCGTAATATATTATACGTAACAGAAGAAGTTTGTGATGTTTTCTGATAAGATCACCAACGTTGGCCAATAGTAAGCATATACCCTAGCACGACCAACAAAATTTTTTTGGTGCTCCTACCCCCTAAATTTTTGCCTATTGATCCAAAAATTTTATATATGAAATTCTATGGCGATCGGTTAATGTTAAAAAGTGCCACACTACAAAAATCGTTCAAATATGCATATTGGAGCTTCATCAACATCCGATCCGATTTTCACAGATTTTAGTAGTATTCGTTTTGTATTCACAACAATGAACTTGTTATCAATTGGGCCTTTACCGAATTTTAGTGAAAATTCAACTTTGGTCCCATACAAATTACTATGGAAACAAAGATCGCTAGGCTGGCACGGATTAACATTAACCGATCGCCATAAAATTTCATATATAGGGGTTTTGGATAAAATGGCAGAAATTAGGGGGTTGGGGTTTCAATTTTGTTTTGTATCGCCCTTATGTACACATATAAAGTCGTGAGTTCGAATTTCCGAATCTATAGGGGGAAGGCCTCTTAAAATCATCTTCAACAAATAAAAGATTTCAAAAAGGGAACAACTATTGAGGGCCGAAAGATAAAGGTCCTCGTAAAGAGATCTCCCACATATAGAAGTATTGCTGGAGATAGAAGTTCTAATAGAAAAAGGCTACCCTGACTAAAAGATGTTCTTAAAGATAGAACACCCTTTAATTGGATCTTATTAGGATAGTAGATATCCAAGAAAGGTCTTTTGTAGGTAGAAAACATGCCGAAGGCACCTTCTATAAGTGGAAAACCTCTTAAAGTTCCATTTTATAACTTGAAGGCCTCTTAAAGCTCTTCTCTAAAAATAGAAGTCATTAAAACGGGTTCCGTGGTGGATACTCTTGGAAGGTATTCAACAGAGACTTTTATAAATAGAATGGGTTTTAAACAGACTTTCTTTAGAAAGAAATCTTCGTATCGATGTCTTCTATGCCAAGAATACCCCCCACATAGGTTTTGTATAAAAAGGACATTTTTGAAAGGGAGGTCTTAGAGATAGAAGACTTTTTAAACGATTCTTTCTTATACTGAAGACACTTTAGGAGGTCTTCAAGCGATGGAATGCATTTTTACACGGTCTTCTGTGTATAGAAGACCTCGCTAAGGGCATTCTATATATGAAAGACGCCCTTAAGGGATCTTCTATACATTAAATACCTCCCAAGTCCTTTTCAACAGACCTCCCATTAGGGCTCTTCAATAAAGAGCCTTCTTCAGACAGAAGACCTTGAAAAATAGTTTTTAAAGAAATTCACGATTGTTGAAAAAATATTTTTTAATAAATCCACGATTGTTGAAAAAATATTTTTTAATAAATCCACGATTGTTGAAAAAATATTTTTTAATAAATCCACGATTGTTGAAAAAATATTTTTTAATAAATCCACGATTGTTAAAAAAATATTTTTTAATAAATCCACGATTGTTAAAAAAATATTTTTTAATAAATCCACGATTGTTGAAAAAATATTTTTTAATAAATCCACGATTGTTGAAAAAATATTTTTTAATAAATCCACGATTGTTGAAAAAATATTTTTTAATAAATCCACGATTGTTAAAAAAATATTTTTTAATAAATCCACGATTGTTAAAAAAAATATTTTTGAAAAATTCACGATTGTTGAAAAAATATTTTTTAATAAATCCACGATTGTTGAAAAAATATTTTTTAATAAATCCGCGATTGTTGAAAAAATATTTTTTAATAAATCCACGATTGTTGAAAAAATATTTTTTAATAAATCCACGATTGTTGAAAAAATATTTTTTAATAAATCCACGATTGTTGAAAAAAATATTTTTTAATAAATCCACGATTGTTGAAAAAATATTTTTTAATAAATCCACGATTGTTGAAAAAATATTTTTTAATAAATCCACGATTGTTGAAAAAATATTTTTTAATAAATTCACGATTGTTGAAAAAATATTTTTTAAAAAATCCACGATTGTTGGAAAAATATTTTTTAAAAATCCACGATTGTTGAAGAAATATTTTTTAAAAATCCACGATTATTGAAAAAAATATTTTTTAAAAATCCACGATTATTGAAAAAAATATTTTATAAAAAATCCACGATTGTTGAAAAAATATTTTTTAATAAATCCACGATTGTTGAAAAAATATTTTTTAATAAATCCACGATTGTTGAAAAAATATTTTTTAATAAATCCACGATTGTTGAAAAAATATTTTTTAATAAATCCACGATTGTTGAAAAAATATTTTTTAATAAATCCACGATTGTTGAAAAAAATATTTTTGAAAAAATTCAAGATTGTTGAGAAAATGTTTTTTTTTAGAAATCTACGATTGTTGAAAAAATATTTTTTTAGAAATCCACGATTGTTGAAAAAATATTTTTTAATAAATCCACGATTGTTGAAAAAATATTTTTTAATAAATCCACGATTGTTGAAAAAATATTTTTTAATAAATCCACGATTGTTGAAAAAATATTTTTTAATAAATCCACGATTATTGAAAAAATATTTTTTAATAAATCCACGATTGTTGAAAAAATATTTTTTAATAAATCCACGATTGTTGAAAAAATATTTTTTAATAAATCCACGATTGTTGAAAAAATATTTTTTAATAAATCCACGATTGTTGAAAAAATATTTTTTAATAAATCCACGATTGTTGAAAAAATATTTTTTAATAAATCCACGATTGTTGAAAAAATATTTTTTAATAAATCCACGATTGTTGAAAAAATATTTTTTTAATAAATCCACGATTGTTGAAAAAATATTTTTTAATAAATCCACGATTGTTGAAAAAATATTTTTTAATAAATCCACGATTGTTGAAAAAATATTTTTTAATAAATCCACGATTGTTGAAAAAATATTTTTTAATAAATCCACGATTGTTGAAAAAATATTTTTTAATAAATCCACGATTGTTGAAAAAATATTTTTTTAGAAATCCACGATTGTTGAAAAAATATTTTTTAATAAATCCACGATTGTTGAAAAAATATTTTTTAATAAATCCACGATTGTTGAAAAAATATTTTTTAATAAATCCACGTGGATTAATAAATCCACGATTGTTGAAAAAATATTTTTTAATAAATCCACGATTGTTGAAAAAATATTTTTTAATAAATCCACGATTGTTGAAAAAATATTTTTTAATAAATCCACGATTGTTGAAAAAATATTTTTTTTAAAAAATCCACGATTGTTGAAAAAATATTTTTTTAAAAAATCCACGATTGTTGAAAAAATATTTTTTAATAAATCCACGATTGTTGAAAAAATATTTTTTAATAAATCCACGTGGATTAATAAATCCACGATTGTTGAAAAAATATTTTTTAATAAATCCACGATTGTTGAAAAAATATTTTTTAATAAATCCACGATTGTTGAAAAAATATTTTTTAATAAATCCACGATTGTTGAAAAAATATTTTTTAATAAATCCACGATTGTTGAAAAAATATTTTTTAATAAATCCACGATTGTTGAAAAAATATTTTTTAATAAATCCACTATTGTTGAAAAAATATTTTTTAATAAATCCACGATTGTTGAAAAAATATTTTTTAATAAATCTACGATTGTTGAAAAAATATTTTTTAATAAATCCACGATTGTTGAAAAAATATTTTTTAATAAATCCACGATTGTTGAAAAAATATTTTTTAATAAATCCACGATTGTTGAAAAAATATTTTTTAATAAATCCACGATTGTTGAAAAAATATTTTTTAATAAATCCACGATTGTTGAAAAAATATTTTTTAATAAATCCACGATTGTTGAAAAAATATTTTTTAATAAATCCACGATTGTTGAAAAAATATTTTTTAATAAATCCACGATTGTTGAAAAAATATTTTTTAATAAATCCACGATTGTTGAAAAAATATTTTTTAATAAATCCACGATTGTTGAAAAAATATGTTTTTAATAAATCCACGATTGTTGAAAAAATATGTTTTTAATAAATCCACGATTGTTGAAAAAATATTTTTTAATAAATCCTCGATTGTTGAAAAAATATTTTTTAATAAATCCACGATTGTTGAAAAAATATTTTTTAATAAATCCACGATTGTTGAAAAAATATTTTTTAATAAATCCACGATTGTCGAAAATTTTTTTTTTTTAAAAAATCCACGATCGTTGAAAAAATATTTTTTTTTAAAAAATCCAGGATTGTTGAAAAAATATTTTTTTAAAAAATCAACGATTGTTGAAAAAATATTTTTTTAAAAAATCCACGATTGTTGAAAAAATATTTTTGTAAAAAATCCACGGTTATTGAAAAAATATTTTTGTAAAAAATCCACGATTGTTGAAAAAATATTTTTTAAAAAATCCACGATTGTTGAAAAACTATTTTTTTAAAAAATCCACGATTATTGAAAAAATATTTTTTAAAAAATCCACGATTGTTGAAAAAATATTTTTTAAAAAATCCACGATTGTAGAAAAAATATTTTTTTAAAAAATCCACGATTGTTGAAAAAATATTTTTTAATAAATCCACGATTGTTGAAAAAATATTTTTTAATAAATCCACGATTGTTGAAAAATATTTTTTAATAAATCCACGATTGTTGAAAAAATATTTTTTAATAAATCCACGATTGTTGAAAAAATATTTTTTAATAAATCCACGATTGTTGAAAAAATATTTTTTAATAAATCCACGATTGTTGAAAAAATATTTTTTAATAAATCCACGATTGTTGAAAAAATATTTTTTAATAAATCCACGATTGTTGAAAAAATATTTTTTAATAAATCCACGATTGTTGAAAAAATATTTTTTAATAAATCCACGATTGTTGAAAAAATATTTTTTAAAAAATCCATGATTGTTGAAAAAATATGTTTTTAGAAATCCACGATTGTTGAAAAAATATTTTTTAAAAAATCCAAGATTGTTGAAATATTTTTTTTAAAAAATCCACGAATGCTGAAAAATATTTTTTAAAAAACCCACAATTGTTGACAAAAAACCCACCATTGTTGGAAAAGTATTTTTTTTTTTAAAATCTACCATAGTTGATTTTTTTTTAAATCCACGATTGTTTAAAAAAATATTTTTTTTAAATCCAAGATTGTGAAAAAATAATTTTTAAAAAAATTCGCGATTTTTGAAAAATTATTTTTTAAGGCTGTTAAAAAAATATTTTAAAAAAATCTACGTTTGTTAAAAAAATATTTTTAAAAAATCCACGTTTGTAGCCCCCCTCCATACAACAGTATCTCTCGATTTTCGGTATTTTGAGGGTTTTTGCCAAAATTGTTAACCGAACTAGCTGTAATTTGACATTCTCTATGGTCACTAAAGTTCTTCACGAAAAATCGTCAACATGGGTCCCTGTTTTGATGTAGCCCCCATAAAAAGGTACCTGCCGATTTTCAATATTTTTAGGATTTTACTACAATTTTTAACCGAACTAGCTGTAATTTGATATTTGGGGTTCTCTATGGTATGGTCACAAAAGTTCTCCACCAAAAATCATCATTTTTATGGTTTGGTATAGACCCATATAACGGTACCTCCCGATTTCCAGAATTTTAAGGGTTTTAGACAAAATTGTCAACCGAACTAGCTGTAATTTGACACTTGAGGTTCTCTGTGGTTACGAAACTTCTCCGGCAAAACTCGTCAACATAGATCCATGTTTTGATATAGCCCCCATATAACGGCACCTCCCGATTTCCGGAATTTGAGGATTTTGTATACAATTTTTAACCGAACTAGCTGTAATTTGATATTTGAGGTTCTCTATGGTCACAAAAGTTCTCCACCAAAAATCATCAACATAGGTCCATGTTTTGATATAGTCCCCATTCAACGGGACCTCCCGATTTTTGGTATTTTGAGGATTTTATATACAACTTTTAAACCGAACTAGCTGTAATTTGATATTTGAGGTTCTCTATGGTCACAAAAGTTCTCCACCAAATATCGTGAACATAGATCCACACTTTGATATAAACATTTTCTTAGATTAGATTCCAATAGACTAGTTCCAATAGTACATTGTCCGGAATAGTTCTTTGGAACTAGTTCGTTTCGGAACTGCACAATTCTAACATAGTGGAAGGGTCCATTATTTCTTATCTAGTATACTTTATCTCTCTCACTCTCTGACCTTCATGTTTAACAATGTTTTCCCCTTTTTTCTTTCCTCAGCCGTTTTGGAAGTTTAAGTATTTATTGAAATCGAGTCATAAACACAAAAAATAAAATTCATAACAAATATTTTTTATACAAATTCATGAACATTTTTTTATACCACAATTTGTCACACATTTTTTTTATATTTTAGCATATAAGTAAAAAACAACAAGAACAATTTCGTTAACGAAACTATATAAATTATAAAGCGCACTATTGAGTCATATTTATAAATGTCTAAATTAGATAAAAAAATCATTTTTCTATAAGCAAAAAAATATTATTTTGCCAAAACTTTAATTACTATTATTGTTATTATTAATCGATCGATATGAATGAATATCTATCTGTATGTCTGTATATTGATGTTGTATATTATGTAGCAGTAGAAAAATATTAATATTTTTTTTTTTTCTAATAAAAAACATTATTGAAAACGTTTTAAAATTTTTATACTTTTTAATGGGCATGGACAGTCGATTGGGTGGTCTTAACCCAGTTATGACGCTGGGCTTTATTCCAAAATGAATTTATGGCTCTGTGGGCAATTTAATAAAATTACTTTTAATTTCATTTCAAGTCCGCACAGCGCAAGTGGCGACGGAAGGCAGCAGTTGCACTTTCATTCATACAATCGGTCAGAGTCAATCAATTGAGTCTAACGCCAATGCAATTTACAATAGCGGCGCATAACAATATTTGCTAGGTTATGCTGAGTGTTTGGCGCTAAGTTATTTTTCATTTAATTTTTTTTCTAATTTTCTTCTTCTTCTTAGCTTAGCGCGCCTCAAAGTCCAATATTCAATAATTGTTAATGCGTGTTAATTGTTTTTGAATGTTCATTGAATATTTTGATAGGTTTTTGGGGGAAGATAGTTGCGGTTTTTGTTTTGTTTAGTCGAGTTTCCAATTATCGATGAAATGAAAATGTGCAGCTAATGGCGTTATCGATGACGCTATACAACAAATTAATTGGTGTCCATTGACTACTTGGTGGTAATGTGCAACGTGAAGACATGTGTAAACGCCATTCGGTTTAAATAGTTCAAATAGTTAATCGTTTTATGCCTTTGACCTTATCACCATCAGCAAAGTGTTATGAAATAGCATGGGAAATTTTGTAAGGAATGAGAGTGGGTGAGCTTGAGATTTAGATTAGTGGATAGGTCACACAAGTTGGAGTCGTTCAAGGGTGCTTCTTTAGACCGTTTCTGAAAGAAAGAGTGCTTCTATTGATCACTTCTCAAAGAAGGAGTTCATCTATAGACCCTTTCTGAAAGGAAGGGTTCATCTATAGACCCTTACTTAAAGAAAGAGTGCTTCTATAGACCATTTGTGAAAGAGAAGGTGCTTCTCTAGACCGTTTCTGAAGGACCTTTCCTGAAAGAAAGGGTGCTTCTACAGACCCTTTCTGAAAGAAATGGTGCTTCTAAAGACCCTTTCTAAAAAAGGGTGTTCCCATAGGCCTTTTCTGAAAAAAGGGTGCTCCTCTTGACCCATTTCTGAAAGAAAGGGTGCTTCTATAGACCCCTTCTAAAAGAATGGGTGGTTTTATAGACACTTTCTGAAAGAAAGGGTGCTCTTATAGACCCTTTCTGAAAGAAAGGATGCTTCTTTAGACCATATTTGAAAGAAAGGATGCTTCTTTAGACCATTTCTGAAAGACATCATGCTTCTATAGACCCTTTCTGAAAAAAGGGTGCTTCTATAGACCCTTTTCTGAAAGAAAGGGTGCTTCTATAGACCCTTTCAGAAAGAAAGGGTGCTTCTATAGACCCTTTCAGAAAGAAAAGGTGCTTCTATAGACCCTTTTCTGAAAGAAAGGGTGCTTCTAAAGACCCTTTCAGAAAGAAAAGGTGCTTCTATAGACCCTTTCAGGAAGAAAGGGTGCTTCTTGAGACCTTCTCTGAAAGAAAGGGTGCTTCTATAGACCCTTTCTTAGAGAAAGGGTGCTTCTATAGACCCTTTCTGAGAGAAAGGGTGCTTCTATAGACCCTTTCTGAGAGAAAGGGTGCTTCTATAGACCCTTTCTGAGAGAAAGGGTGCTTCTATAACCCCTTTATGAAAGAAAGGGTGCTTCTATAACCCCTTTCTGAAAGAAAGGGTGCTTCTATAAACCCTTTCTGAAAGAAAGGGTGTTTCTATAACCCCTTTCTGAAAGAAAGGGTGCTTCTGTAACCCCTTTCTGAAAGAAAGGGTGCTTCTATAACCCCTTTCTGAAAGAAAGGGTGCTTCTATAACCCCTTTCTGAAAGAAAGGGTGCTTCTATAACCCCTTTCTGAAAGAAAGGGTTCTTCTATAACCCCTTTCTGAAAGAAAGGGTTCTTCTATAACCCCTTTCTGAAAGAAAATGTTCTTCTATAACCCCTTTCTGAAAGAAAGGGTGCTTCTATAACCCCTTTCTGAAAGAAAGGGTGCTTCTATAACCCCTTTCTGAAAGAAAGGGTGCTTCTGTAACCCCTTTCTGAAAAAAGGGTGCTTCTATAACCCCTTTCTGAAAGAAAGGGTGCTTCTATAACCCCTTTCTGAAAGAAAGGGTGCTTCTATAACCCCTTTCTGAAAGAAAGGGTGCTTCTGTAACCCCTTTCTGAAAAAAAGGGTGCTTCTATAACCCCTTTCTGAAAGAAAGGGTGCTTCTATAACCCCTTTCTGAAAGAAAGGGTGCTTCTATAACCCCTTTCTGAAAGAAAGGGTGCTTCTATAACCACTTTCTGAAAGAAAGGGTTCTTCTATAACCCCTTTCTGAAAGAAAGGGTGCTTCTATAACCCCTTTCTGAAAGAAAGGGTGCTTCTATAACCCCTTTCTGAAAGAAAGGGTTCTTCTATAACCCCTTTCTGAAAGAAAGGGTGCTTCTATAACCCCTTTCTGAAAGAAAGGGTGCTTCTATAACCACTTTCTGAAAGAAAGGGTGCTTCTATAACCACTTTCTGAAAGAAAGGGTGCTTCTATAGACCCTTTCTGAAAGAAAGGGTGCTTCTATAGACCCTTTCTGAAAGAAAGGGTGCTTCTATAACCCCTTTCTGAAAGAAAGGGTGCTTCTATAACCCCTTTCTGAAAGAAAGGGTGCTTCTATAACCCCTTTCTGAAAGAAAGGGTGCTTCTATAACCCCTTTCTGAAAGAAAGGGTGCTTCTATAACCCCTTTCTGAAAGAAAGGGTGCTTCTATAACCACTTTCTGAAAGAAAGGGTGCTTCTATAACCCCTTTCTGAAAGAAAGGGTGCTTCTATAACCCCTTTCTGAAAGAAAGGGTGCTTCTATAACCCCTTTCTGAAAGAAAGGGTGCTTCTATAACCACTTTCTGAAAGAAAGGGTGCTTCTATAACCACTTTCTGAAAGAAAGGGTGCTTCTATAACCACTTTCTGAAAGAAAGGGTGCTTCTATAACCCCTTTCTGAAAGAAAGGGTTCTTCTATAACCCCTTTCTGAAAGAAAGGGTGCTTCTATAACCCCTTTCTGAAAGAAAGGGTGCTTCTACAACCCCTTTCTGAAAGAAAGGGTGCCTCTATAACCCCTTTCTGAAAGAAAGGGTTCTTCTATAACCCCTTTCTGAAAGAAAGGGTGCTTCTATAACTCCTTTCTGAAAGAAAGGGTGCTTCTATAACCCCTTTCTGAAAGAAAGGGTGCTTCTATAACCCCTTTTTGAAAGAAAGGGTGCTTCTATAACCCCTTTCTGAAAGAAAGGGTGCTTCTATAACCCCTTTCTGAAAGAAAGGGTGCTTCTATAACCCCTTTCTGAAAGAAAGGGTGCTTGTATAACCCCTTTCTGAAAGAAAGGGTGCTTCTATAACCCCTTTCTGAAAGAAAGGGTGCTTCTATAACCCCTTTCTGAGAGAAAGGGTGCTTCTATAGACCCTTTCTGAGAGAAAGGGTGCTTCTATAGACCCTTTCTGAGAGAAAGGGTGCTTCTATAACCCCTTTATGAAAGAAAGGGTGCTTCTATAACCCCTTTCTGAAAGAAAGGGTGCTTCTATAAACCCTTTCTGAAAGAAAGGGTGTTTCTATAACCCCTTTCTGAAAGAAAGGGTGCTTCTGTAACCCCTTTCTGAAAGAAAGGGTGCTTCTATAACCCCTTTCTGAAAGAAAGGGTGCTTCTATAACCCCTTTCTGAAAGAAAGGGTGCTTCTATAACCCCTTTCTGAAAGAAAGGGTTCTTCTATAACCCCTTTCTGAAAGAAAGGGTTCTTCTATAACCCCTTTCTGAAAGAAAATGTTCTTCTATAACCCCTTTCTGAAAGAAAGGGTGCTTCTATAACCCCTTTCTGAAAGAAAGGGTGCTTCTATAACCCCTTTCTGAAAGAAAGGGTGCTTCTGTAACCCCTTTCTGAAAAAAGGGTGCTTCTATAACCCCTTTCTGAAAGAAAGGGTGCTTCTATAACCCCTTTCTGAAAGAAAGGGTGCTTCTATAACCCCTTTCTGAAAGAAAGGGTGCTTCTGTAACCCCTTTCTGAAAAAAAGGGTGCTTCTATAACCCCTTTCTGAAAGAAAGGGTGCTTCTATAACCCCTTTCTGAAAGAAAGGGTGCTTCTATAACCCCTTTCTGAAAGAAAGGGTGCTTCTATAACCACTTTCTGAAAGAAAGGGTTCTTCTATAACCCCTTTCTGAAAGAAAGGGTGCTTCTATAACCCCTTTCTGAAAGAAAGGGTGCTTCTATAACCCCTTTCTGAAAGAAAGGGTTCTTCTATAACCCCTTTCTGAAAGAAAGGGTGCTTCTATAACCCCTTTCTGAAAGAAAGGGTGCTTCTATAACCACTTTCTGAAAGAAAGGGTGCTTCTATAACCACTTTCTGAAAGAAAGGGTGCTTCTATAGACCCTTTCTGAAAGAAAGGGTGCTTCTATAGACCCTTTCTGAAAGAAAGGGTGCTTCTATAACCCCTTTCTGAAAAAAAGGGTGCTTCTATAACCCCTTTCTGAAAGAAAGGGTGCTTCTATAACCCCTTTCTGAAAGAAAGGGTGCTTCTATAACCCCTTTCTGAAAGAAAGGGTGCTTCTATAACCACTTTCTGAAAGAAAGGGTTCTTCTATAACCCCTTTCTGAAAGAAAGGGTGCTTCTATAACCCCTTTCTGAAAGAAAGGGTGCTTCTATAACCCCTTTCTGAAAGAAAGGGTTCTTCTATAACCCCTTTCTGAAAGAAAGGGTGCTTCTATAACCCCTTTCTGAAAGAAAGGGTGCTTCTATAACCCCTTTCTGAGAGAAAGGGTGCTTCTATAGACCCTTTCTGAGAGAAAGGGTGCTTCTATAGACCCTTTCTGAGAGAAAGGGTGCTTCTATAACCCCTTTCTGAAAGAAAGGGTGCTTCTATAACCCCTTTCTGAAAGAAAGGGTGCTTCTATAAACCCTTTCTGAAAGAAAGGGTGTTTCTATAACCCCTTTCTGAAAGAAAGGGTGCTTCTGTAACCCCTTTCTGAAAGAAAGGGTGCTTCTATAACCCCTTTCTGAAAGAAAGGGTGCTTCTGTAACCCCTTTCTGAAAAAAGGGTGCTTCTATAACCCCTTTCTGAAAGAAAATGTTCTTCTATAACCCCTTTCTGAAAGAAAGGGTGCTTCTATAACCCCTTTCTGAGAGAAAGGGTGCTTCTATAGACCCTTTCTGAGAGAAAGGGTGCTTCTATAGACCCTTTCTGAGAGAAAGGGTGCTTCTATAACCCCTTTCTGAAAGAAAGGGTGCTTCTATTACCCCTTTCTGAAAGAAAGGGTGCTTCTATAAACCCTTTCTGAAAGAAAGGGTGTTTCTATAACCCCTTTCTGAAAGAAAGGGTGCTTCTGTAACCCCTTTCTGAAAGAAAGGGTGCTTCTATAACCCCTTTCTGAAAGAAAGGGTTCTTCTATAACCCCTTTCTGAAAGAAAGGGTTCTTCTATAACCCCTTTCTGAAAGAAAATGTTCTTCTATAACCCCTTTCTGAAAGAAAGGGTGCTTCTATAACCCCTTTCTGAAAGAAAGGGTGCTTCTATAACCCCTTTCTGAAAGAAAGGGTGCTTCTGTAACCCCTTTCTGAAAAAAGGGTGCTTCTATAACCCCTTTCTGAAAGAAAGGGTGCTTCTATAACCCCTTTCTGAAAGAAAGGGTGCTTCTATAACCCCTTTCTGAAAGAAAGGGTGCTTCTGTAACCCCTTTCTGAAAAAAAGGGTGCTTCTATAACCCCTTTCTGAAAGAAAGGGTGCTTCTATAACCCCTTTCTGAAAGAAAGGGTGCTTCTATAACCCCTTTCTGAAAGAAAGGGTGCTTCTATAACCACTTTCTGAAAGAAAGGGTTCTTCTATAACCCCTTTCTGAAAGAAAGGGTGCTTCTATAACCCCTTTCTGAAAGAAAGGGTGCTTCTATAACCCCTTTCTGAAAGAAAGGGTTCTTCTATAACCCCTTTCTGAAAGAAAGGGTGCTTCTATAACCCCTTTCTGAAAGAAAGGGTGCTTCTATAACCACTTTCTGAAAGAAAGGGTGCTTCTATAACCACTTTCTGAAAGAAAGGGTGCTTCTATAGACCCTTTCTGAAAGAAAGGGTGCTTCTATAGACCCTTTCTGAAAGAAAGGGTGCTTCTATAACCCCTTTCTGAAAAAAAGGGTGCTTCTATAACCCCTTTCTGAAAGAAAGGGTGCTTCTATAACCCCTTTCTGAAAGAAAGGGTGCTTCTATAACCCCTTTCTGAAAGAAAGGGTGCTTCTATAACCACTTTCTGAAAGAAAGGGTTCTTCTATAACCCCTTTCTGAAAGAAAGGGTGCTTCTATAACCCCTTTCTGAAAGAAAGGGTGCTTCTATAACCCCTTTCTGAAAGAAAGGGTTCTTCTATAACCCCTTTCTGAAAGAAAGGGTGCTTCTATAACCCCTTTCTGAAAGAAAGGGTGCTTCTATAACCCCTTTCTGAGAGAAAGGGTGCTTCTATAGACCCTTTCTGAGAGAAAGGGTGCTTCTATAGACCCTTTCTGAGAGAAAGGGTGCTTCTATAACCCCTTTCTGAAAGAAAGGGTGCTTCTATAACCCCTTTCTGAAAGAAAGGGTGCTTCTATAAACCCTTTCTGAAAGAAAGGGTGTTTCTATAACCCCTTTCTGAAAGAAAGGGTGCTTCTGTAACCCCTTTCTGAAAGAAAGGGTGCTTCTATAACCCCTTTCTGAAAGAAAGGGTGCTTCTATAACCCCTTTCTGAAAGAAAGGGTGCTTCTATAACCCCTTTCTGAAAGAAAGGGTTCTTCTATAACCCCTTTCTGAAAGAAAGGGTTCTTCTATAACCCCTTTCTGAAAGAAAATGTTCTTCTATAACCCCTTTCTGAAAGAAAGGGTGCTTCTATAACCCCTTTCTGAAAGAAAGGGTGCTTCTATAACCCCTTTCTGAAAGAAAGGGTGCTTCTGTAACCCCTTTCTGAAAAAAGGGTGCTTCTATAACCCCTTTCTGAAAGAAAGGGTGCTTCTATAACCCCTTTCTGAAAGAAAGGGTGCTTCTATAACCCCTTTCTGAAAGAAAGGGTGCTTCTGTAACCCCTTTCTGAAAAAAAGGGTGCTTCTATAACCCCTTTCTGAAAGAAAGGGTGCTTCTATAACCCCTTTCTGAAAGAAAGGGTGCTTCTATAACCCCTTTCTGAAAGAAAGGGTGCTTCTATAACCACTTTCTGAAAGAAAGGGTTCTTCTATAACCCCTTTCTGAAAGAAAGGGTGCTTCTATAACCCCTTTCTGAAAGAAAGGGTGCTTCTATAACCCCTTTCTGAAAGAAAGGGTTCTTCTATAACCCCTTTCTGAAAGAAAGGGTGCTTCTATAACCCCTTTCTGAAAGAAAGGGTGCTTCTATAACCACTTTCTGAAAGAAAGGGTGCTTCTATAACCACTTTCTGAAAGAAAGGGTGCTTCTATAGACCCTTTCTGAAAGAAAGGGTGCTTCTATAGACCCTTTCTGAAAGAAAGGGTGCTTCTATAACCCCTTTCTGAAAGAAAGGGTGCTTCTATAACCCCTTTCTGAAAGAAAGGGTGCTTCTATAACCCCTTTCTGAAAGAAAGGGTGCTTCTATAACCCCTTTCTGAAAGAAAGGGTGCTTCTATAACCCCTTTCTGAAAGAAAGGGTGCTTCTATAACCACTTTCTGAAAGAAAGGGTGCTTCTATAACCCCTTTCTGAAAGAAAGGGTGCTTCTATAACCCCTTTCTGAAAGAAAGGGTGCTTCTATAACCCCTTTCTGAAAGAAAGGGTGCTTCTATAACCACTTTCTGAAAGAAAGGGTGCTTCTATAACCACTTTCTGAAAGAAAGGGTGCTTCTATAACCACTTTCTGAAAGAAAGGGTGCTTCTATAACCCCTTTCTGAAAGAAAGGGTTCTTCTATAACCCCTTTCTGAAAGAAAGGGTGCTTCTATAACCCCTTTCTGAAAGAAAGGGTGCTTCTACAACCCCTTTCTGAAAGAAAGGGTGCCTCTATAACCCCTTTCTGAAAGAAAGGGTTCTTCTATAACCCCTTTCTGAAAGAAAGGGTGCTTCTATAACCCCTTTCTGAAAGAAAGGGTGCTTCTATAACCCCTTTCTGAAAGAAAGGGTGCTTCTATAACCCCTTTTTGAAAGAAAGGGTGCTTCTATAACCCCTTTCTGAAAGAAAGGGTGCTTCTATAACCCCTTTCTGAAAGAAAGGGTGCTTCTATAACCCCTTTCTGAAAGAAAGGGTGCTTGTATAACCCCTTTCTGAAAGAAAGGGTGCTTCTATAACCCCTTTCTGAAAGAAAGGGTGCTTCTATAACCCCTTTCTGAAAGAAAGGGTGCTTCTATAACCCCTTTCTGAAAGAAAGGGTGCTTCTATAACCCCTTTCTGAAAGAAAGGGTGCTTCTATAACCCCTTTCTGAAAGAAAGGGTGCTTCTATAACCCCTTTCTGAAAGAAAGGGTGCTTCTATAAGCCCTTTCTGAAAGAAAGGGTGCTTCTATAACCCCTTTCTGAAAGAAAGGGTGCTTCTATAACCCCTTTCTGAAAGAAAGGGTGCTTCTATAACCCCTTTCTGAAAGAAAGGGTGCTTCTATAACCCCTTTCTGAAAGAAAGGGTGCTTCTATAACCCCTTTCTGAAAGAAAGGGTGCTTCTATAACCCCTTTCTGAAAGAAAGGGTGCTTCTATAGATTCTGAAAGAAAGGGCTCTTCTATAGACCCTTTCTGAAAGAAAGGGTGCTTCTATAGACCCTTTCTGAAAGAAAGGGTGCTTCTATAGACCCTTTCTGAAAGAAAGGGTGCTTCTATAGACCCTTTCAGAAAGAAAGGGTGCTTCTATAGACCCTTTCTGAAAGAAAGGGTGCTTCTATAGACCCTTTCAGAAAGAAAGGGTGCTTCTATAGACCCTTTCAGAAAGAAAGGGTGCTTCTATAGACCCTTTCTGAAAGAAAGGGTGCTTCTATAGACCCTTTCTGAAAGAAAGGGTGCTTCTATAGACCCTTTCTGAGAGAAAGGGTGCTTCTATAGACCCTTTCTGAGAGAAAGGGTGCTTCTATAGACCCTTTCTGAGAAAAAAGGGTGCTTCTATAGACCCTTTCTGAGAGAAAGGGTGCTTCTATAGACCCTTTCTGAAAGAAAGGGTGTTTCTATAGACCCTTTCTGAAAGAAAGGGTGCTTCTATAGACCCTTTCTGAAAGAAAGGGTGCTTCTATAGACCCTTTCTGAAAGAAAGGGTGCTTCTATAGACCCTTTCAGAAAGAAAGGGTGCTTCTATAGACCCTTTCTGAGAGAAAGGGTGATTCTATAGACCCTATCTGAGAGAAAGGGTGCTTCTATAGACCCTTTCTGAGAGAAAGGGTGCTTCTATAGACCCTTTCTGAGAGAAAGGGTGCTTCTATAGACCCTTTCTGAGAGAAAGGGTGCTTCTATAGACACTTTCTGAGAGAAAGGGTGCTTCTATAGACCCTTTCTGAGAGAAAGGGTGATTCTATAGACCCTATCTGAGAGAAAGGGTGCTTCTATAGACCCTTTCTGAGAGAAAGGGTGCTTCTATAGACCCTTTCTGAAAGAAAGGGCGCTTCTATAGACCCTTTCTGAAAGAAAGGGTGCTTCTATAGACCCTTTCTGAAAGAAAGGGTGCTTCTATAGACCCTTTCTGAAAGAAAGGGTGCTTCTATAGACCCTTTCAGAAAGAAAGGGTGCTTCTATAGACCCTTTCTGAAAGAAAGGGTGCTTCTATAGACCCTTTCTGAAAGAAAGGGTGCTTCTATAGACCCTTTCAGAAAGAAAGGGTGCTTCTATAGACCCTTTCTGAAAGAAAGGGTGCTTCTATAGACCCTTTCTGAAAGAAAGGGTGCTTCTATAGACCCTTTCTGAGAGAAAGGGTGCTTCTATAGACCCTTTCTGAGAGAAAGGGTGCTTCTATAGACCCTTTCTGAGAGAAAGGGTGCTTCTATAGACCCTTTCTGAGAGAAAGGGTGCTTCTATAGACCCTTTCTGAGAGAAAGGGTGCTTCTATAGACCCTTTCAGAAAGAAAGGGTGCTTCTATAGACCCTTTCTGAAAGAAAGGGTGCTTCTATAGACCCTTTCTGAAAGAAAGGGTGCTTCTATAGACCCTTTCAGAAAGAAAGGGTGCTTCTATAGACCCTTTCTGAGAGAAAGGGTGCTTCTATAGACCCTTTCTGAAAGAAAGGGTGCTTCTTTAGACCCTTTCTGAAAGAAAGGATGCTTCTTTAGACCATTTTTGAAAGAAAGGACGCTTCTTTAGACCATTTCTGAAAGACATCATGCTTCTATAGACCCTTTCTGAAAAAAAGGGTGCTTCTATAGACCCTTTCTGAAAAACGGGTGCTTCTATAGACCCTTTCTGAAAAAAGGGTGCTTCTATAGACCCTTTCTGAAAAAAGGGTGCTTCTATAGACCCTTTCTGAAAGAAAGGGTGCTTCTATAGACCCTTTCTGAGAGAAAGGGTGCTTCTACAGACCCTTTCTGAAAGAAAGGGCGCTTCTATAGACCCTTTCTGAAAGAAAGGGTGCTTCTATAGACCCTTTCTGAAAGAAAGGGTGCTTCTATATACCCTTTCTGAAAGAAAGGGTGCTTCTATAGACCCTTTCTGAGAAAAAAGGGTGCTTCTATAGACCCTTTCTGAGAGAAAGGGTGCTTCTATAGACCCTTTCTGAAAGAAAGGGTGTTTCTATAGACCCTTTCTGAAAGAAAGGGTGCTTCTATAGACCCTTTCTGAAAGAAAGGGTGCTTCTATAGACCCTTTCTGAAAGAAAGGGTGCTTCTATAGACCCTTTCAGAAAGAAAGGGTGCTTCTATAGACCCTTTCTGAGAGAAAGGGTGATTCTATAGACCCTATCTGAGAGAAAGGGTGCTTCTATAGACCCTTTCTGAGAGAAAGGGTGCTTCTATAGACCCTTTCTGAGAGAAAGGGTGCTTCTATAGACCCTTTCTGAGAGAAAGGGTGCTTCTATAGACCCTTTCTGAGAGAAAGGGTGCTTCTATAGACCCTTTCTGAGAGAAAGGGTGATTCTATAGACCCTATCTGAGAGAAAGGGTGCTTCTATAGACCCTTTCTGAGAGAAAGGGTGCTTCTATAGACCCTTTCTGAAAGAAAGGGCGCTTCTATAGACCCTTTCTGAAAGAAAGGGTGCTTCTATAGACCCTTTCTGAAAGAAAGGGTGCTTCTATAGACCCTTTCTGAAAGAAAGGGTGCTTCTATAGACCCTTTCAGAAAGAAAGGGTGCTTCTATAGACCCTTTCTGAAAGAAAGGGTGCTTCTATAGACCCTTTCTGAAAGAAAGGGTGCTTCTATAGACCCTTTCAGAAAGAAAGGGTGCTTCTATAGACCCTTTCTGAAAGAAAGGGTGCTTCTATAGACCCTTTCTGAAAGAAAGGGTGCTTCTATAGACCCTTTCTGAGAGAAAGGGTGCTTCTATAGACCCTTTCTGAGAGAAAGGGTGCTTCTATAGACCCTTTCTGAGAGAAAGGGTGCTTCTATAGACCCTTTCTGAGAGAAAGGGTGCTTCTATAGACCCTTTCTGAGAGAAAGGGTGCTTCTATAGACCCTTTCTGAAAGAAAGGGTGCTTCTATAGACCCTTTCTGAAAGAAAGGGTGCTTCTATAGACCCTTTCTGAAAGAAAGGGTGCTTCTATAGACCCTTTCAGAAAGAAAGGGTGCTTCTATAGACCCTTTCTGAAAGAAAGGGTGCTTCTATAGACCCTTTCTGAAAGAAAGGGTGCTTCTATAGACCCTTTCAGAAAGAAAGGGTGCTTCTATAGACCCTTTCTGAGAGAAAGGGTGCTTCTATAGACCCTTTCTGAAAGAAAGGGTGCTTCTTTAGACCCTTTCTGAAAGAAAGGATGCTTCTTTAGACCATTTTTGAAAGAAAGGACGCTTCTTTAGACCATTTCTGAAAGACATCATGCTTCTATAGACCCTTTCTGAAAAAAAGGGTGCTTCTATAGACCCTTTCTGAAAAACGGGTGCTTCTATAGACCCTTTCTGAAAAAAGGGTGCTTCTATAGACCCTTTCTGAAAAAAGGGTGCTTCTATAGACCCTTTCTGAAAGAAAGGGTGCTTCTATAGACCCTTTCTGAGAGAAAGGGTGCTTCTACAGACCCTTTCTGAAAGAAAGGGCGCTTCTATAGACCCTATCTGAAAGAAAGGGTGCTTCTATAGACCCTTTCTGAGAGAAAGGGTGCTTCTATAGACCCTTTCTGAAAGAAAGGGTGCTTCTTTAGACCCTTTCTGAAAGAAAGGATGCTTCTTTAGACCATTTTTGAAAGAAAGGACGCTTCTTTAGACCATTTCTGAAAGACATCATGCTTCTATAGACCCTTTCTGAAAAAAAGGGTGCTTCTATAGACCCTTTCTGAAAAACGGGTGCTTCTATAGACCCTTTCAGAAAGAAAGGGTGCTTCTATAGACCCTTTCTGAAAGAAAGGGTGCTTCTATAGACCCTTTCAGAAAGAAAGGGTGCTTCTATAGACCCTTTCTGAAAGAAAGGGTGCTTCTATAGACCCTTTCAGAAAGAAAGGGTGCTTCTATAGACCCTTTCTGAGAGAAAGGGTGATTCTATAGACCCTATCTGAGAGAAAGGGTGCTTCTATAGACCCTTTCTGAGAGAAAGGGTGCTTCTATAGACCCTTTCTGAAAGAAAGGGCGCTTCTATAGACCCTTTCTGAAAGAAAGGGTGCTTCTATAGACCCTTTCAGAAAGAAAGGGTGCTTCTATAGACCCTTTCTGAAAGAAAGGGTGCTTCTATAGACCCTTTCTGAAAGAAAGGGTGCTTCTATAGACCCTTTCTGAAAGAAAGGGTGCTTCTATAGACCCTTTCTGAAAGAAAGGGTGCTTCTATAGACCCTTTCTGAAAGAAAGGGTGCTTCTATAGACCCTTTCTGAAAGAAAGGGTGCTTCTATAGACCCTTTCTGAAAGAAAGGGTGCTTCTATAGACCCTTTCTGAAAGAAAGGGTGCTTCTATAGACCCTTTCAGAAAGAAAGGGTGCTTCTATAGACCCTTTCTGAAAGAAAGGGTGCTTCTTTAGACCCTTTCTGAAAGAAAGGGTGCTTCTATAGACCCTTTCAGAAAGAAAGGGTGCTTCTATAGACCCTTTCTGAAAGAAAGGGTGCTTCTATAGACCCTTTCTGAGAAAAAGGGTGCTTCTATAGAGGCTTTGATGTAAAAAGGGGTCATTATGTCAAGACTATATGTTCGAAATCGTTAGGAAATTTGAATTTATCTCTGAGGCAGAGTTGTAGCGAACTTGTTATACCCTCCACCACGAGCCGAATTGAAGTAAAATGAAATCATTAGTTTCCTTTCGTATATGAAGAAGACTTAATACTAAATTTCAGCAATCTCGTTAAAACACCGTTCTGTGGGGGCTATTTCAAAATGTAGATCAATACCGACAAATTTCTGGCGGAAAGTTTTTAGACTCAAAGACGACTAAATACCAAATGTTTCTATATTTCAGTAAGCGAGTGTATCTAAAACTTAAAAAAATGATAAAGGAAGACATCGACCTATACTGATAATACTCTTTTGGAATATTTTATAACCCCTTGGAATTCTAATTAACGAATTTCAGTAATTTTGGTGGGATATTGACGTCACAACCTTCAGTATTACGAAAATAGGGAGGTACCGTTCCAAGGGGGGCTATATCGAAACGTTGACATATACTGACGAATTTTAGTCGGAAATGGGGCAATATGAAGGTGTGCGGACCTGTACAGACAAATTTCTGGTTAACAGTTTTATATCACCAACGAAGACTAAATACCAAATTGCAGCCATTTTGGTGGAATATTGAAGCTATAACTTTCAAAATACCCAAAATCGCGAGGTACCGTTCTATGGGGGCTATATGAAGGTGAGGACTGATACCGACAAAATTCTGGGGGAAAGTCTTATACCCCTAACGAAGACTAAATACCAAATTTTAGCCATTGCGGAGAAATATTGAGGTTATAACTTTCAAAATACCGAAAATCGGGAGGTTCCGTTCTATGGTGGCTATATGAAGGCGTGGACTTGTACCGACAAAATTGTGGGGGAAAGTTTTGTACCCCTAACGAAGACTAAATACCAAAATTTCAGCCATTTCGGAGGAACACTGAGGCCACAACCTTCCAAATTCCGAAAATTGGGATGTACCGTGCTAAGAGGCTATATGAAGGCGAGAACCTATACCGACAAAATTCAGGGAGAAAGTTTTATGCCACCAATGAAAACTAAATACCAAATTTTAGCCATCGGTGTTATAATGAAGCTTAAACCTTCAAAATACCGAAAATCGGATGGTACCGTTCAATGGCGGCTATATAAAAACGTGGACCGATATAGCTCATTTGTAATACCAAACATCCTAGGAGTAATAGAAACGTCTATACCAAATTACAAAGCTCTATCTTAAAAATTTCGAGCTGTATCTTGATTCCAACAGACGAACGACTTTTAGAATTTTACTCTGATCAAGAATATATGTATTTTATAGGGTCTCCGATTAATATTTCGATGTGTTACAAACGGAATGACAAACTTAATTATACCCTCTATATTATGGTGGAGGGGGTATAAAAATATAATTCGATCCGTCAAGTGATTTTAGGTCATTTATAAGTGCATGGTTACACCCTCCCTCGAAAATAATATTAACATTTTCTTTTAATTGTGAGAAAAGATACTTCTGCTGAACTGCATTGAATATTTGGACTACTCTATAGCAAATGCTAAGAACCTATTTTATGACACTTCACAATTAAATATCTCCCAATTTTAAGGCAACTTCAAATACATTTCATAAAAATTAATTTAATGGCGAATATAACAAAACCAAAAGTCAAAACATGCACTCGTACCAATACGTACTTTTCCACCCTCCGCTTTATGCTCTTAAAATGCTCAAATCTGAAGTTTTAAATAATTAAATATTAGCTCAGTTGCAAAAAAAAACACACATTTTATGAGATTTACATACACATCTTTTAACAGTAACATCCACCATTATTAACATAAATTATGTTTTTCTCATGTAATCTTAATAACATTAACATACTCGTATGTAAGCACAATACCTAAAAGGCCACATAGTTAACACTAATTTACCGTTGCCGTCAAAATACTTCTAAATGATTCATCCATTCCATTAACAGCTAACCACGAACATAGTGGCGAGCAGCATTGTTTGTAATTTGTACAAACTTTGCATAACAGCATAATTACCAGCTGCCAATACGCTGTTATCGTCTTCCATCTTTCTACGAAGCAGAGGCTTTTCCAGCTACTTCAATTCTGCATCGTCCGAACTATTTATGCAGATTATTCGCCTATTCGCTAAATGTTTTATATGAGTTTATTTATTGACTGTTGACAGGTTGATGTGAATATGGCATACATTATGTACCTATGTACATATGCTGCTGTTCTAATGCGGAAGTGTATCCGACGAACTCACCAAGATAAAGAGCAAGAGCATATGTACAATTTCCGTTTGGCAAAAATTCTTGAAGTATTTTTGGATATCTATTTAGGGTGACGTAGGGGATGGAAGATACCAAGGAACTGCCCTGACCGGTTTTAACATGGCAAAGCCCAGGATTTATCTTGGTCTCTCTTTCATCTCAAGTGGACACTGACCTTCTCGTGGTGTCACCTGGGGTAGCTGCCTTTAACACCCGTTACTTGTTATACCCTCCACCACAAGTTGTATTGAAGTAAAATTAAATAATTTGTTTCCTTTCGTGTATGAAGAAGACTTAATACTAAATTTCAGCAATTTCGGTAAAACAATGTGAGGCACCCTTCTATGGGGGCTATTTCAAAACGTCGATCTATACCGACAAATTTCTGACGGAAAGTTTTTCGGCTCAAAGAAGACTAAATACCAAATTTCCTATATTTCGGTAAGATAATGTGGCTAAAACTTAAAAAATACCGAAAATCAGGAAGTACGCTTCTATGGGGATATAGGAAGACGTGGACCTATACTGATAATACTCTTCTGGAATATTTTATGACTCTTGGAAGACGAAATAACGAATTTCAGCCATTTCGGTATTACGAAAATCGGGAGGTACCGTTCTATGGGGTCTATATCGAAACGTGGACCTATACTGACGAATTTTAGTCAGAAATGGGGCAATATGAAAGCGTGGACCTGTACAGACATATTTCTGGCGAACAGTTTTACATCACATTGAAGACTAAATACCAAATTTCAGCCATTTTGGTGGAATATTGAAGACACAACCTTCAAAATACGAAAAATCGGGAGGTACCTTTCCATGGGGGCTATATGAAGGCGTGAACCTATACCGACAAATTTAAAGGGGAAGTTTGAGTACCCCCAACGAAGTCTAAATACCAAATTTCAGCCATTTCGGTGGAATATTGAAGCCACAACGTTCAAAATACTGAAAATCGGGAGGTACCGTTCTATGGGGGCTATATGAAGGCATGGACCGATACCGACAAAGTTCTGGGGGAAAGTTTTATACCACCAACGTAGACTAAGTACCCAATTTCAGCCATTTCGGTGTGATAATGAAGCGAAAACCTTCAAAATACCGAAAATCGGGAGGTACCGTTCTATGGGGGCTATATGAAGGTGTGGACCGAAACCTACAAAATTCTGGGAGAAAGTTTTGTACCCCTAGAGAAAACTATTTCAGCCATTTTGGTAGGATAATGAAGCTAAAACCTTCAAAATACCGAAAATCGGGAGGTACCGTTCTATGGGGGCTATATGAACGTGTGGACCGATACCGACAAAACTCTGGGGGAAAGTTTTATACCCCTAATGAAGACTATGTACCAAATTTCAGCCATTTTGGTAGGATAATGAAGCTAACACCTTAAAAATACCGAAAATCTGGAGGTATCGTTCTATGGGGCCTATATGAAGGTGTGGGCCTATACCAACAAAATTCTGGGGGAAAGTTTTATACCCTTAAAGAACACTACGTACCAAATTTCAGCCATTTTGGTAGGATAATGAAGCTGAAACCTTAAAAATACCGAAAATCGGGAGGAACCGTTCTATGGGGGCTATATCAAAACGTGGACCGATATATACCATTTTCAATACCAACCATTCTGCAAGTAATAAAAACTTCTGTGCCAAATTTTGACTCTCTATCTTTAAAATTGCGAGCTGTATCTTGATTTCAACAGACAGACAGACGGACGGACGGACGGACGGACAGACGGACATGGTCAAATCGACATAGAATTTTATGCTGATCAATAATATATATACTTTATAGGGTCTCCGACGAATATTTCGCTGTGTTACAAACGGAATGACAAATTTAATTATACCCTCCATATGGTGGAGGGTATAACCAGTAAGGAAAGGATCAAAGTCGGGCGGGGCCGACTATATAATACCCTACACCACTGTGAATATGTAAAATATAAATCGGAGCTATATCCAGATCTTAACCGATTTTGATATAATTTGGCACATTTATTTCCAGACCGAATTCAGTCACACATTCCAAATATCATTGAAATCGGACTTATATATCGTGTTTGGAGCTGAAAATACACGAAATCGGCCGAAAATATATATGGGTGCTATATCCAAATCTGAACCGATTTCGATATAATTTGGCACATTTATTTCTAGACTGAATTCGGTCACACCTTCCAAATTTCATCGAAATCGGAAATATATAGAGTGTTTGGTACAGAAAATACGTGAAATCGGCCGAAAATATATATGGGAGCTATATCCAAATCGGAACCGATTTCGATATAATTTGGCACACTTATTTCTAGACCGAATTCAGTCAAACATTCCAAATTTCATCAAAATCGGACGTATATAGCGTGTTTGGTGCAGCAAATACGTGAAATCGGGCGAACATATATATGGGAGCTATATCCAAATCTGAACCGATTTCGATATAATTTGGCTCAATTTAAGTGGCGAAATTTCGTGTCCACTTGGAACCATATATGTAAAATTTCAGCTAGTTCAAGCAAAAAATGTGGCTAAGATCCCTAAAATACCTTAAATCGGGAGGTATCGTTATATGGGGACTATACCGAACCGTGGACCTATCTTGACAATTTTTAGTGGAGCAATTTCGCGGCCATTGAGAACCTCAAATGTAAAATTTCAGCTAGTTTGGGCAAAAAATGTAGCTAAGATCCATAAAATACCTTAAATCGGGAGGTATCGTTATATGGGGACTATACCAAACCGTGGACCTATCTTGACAATTTTTAGTGGATCAATTTCGCTGCCATTGGGAACCTCAAATGTAAAGTTTCAGCTGGTTTGGGCAACAAATGCGGCTAAGATCCTTAAAATACCTTAAATCGGGAGGTACCGTTATATGCGGGCTATACCAAAACTTGGACCGATATAGCCCATCTTCGAACTTGATCTTCCGACGGCTAAAAAAATGGTATTCCCCAATTTTCAGCGAAATCGGTCAACAAATGCGACCTGTATGTTGCGAACGGACGGACGGACATGCATAAATCGACTCAGGAAGTGATTCTATGTATATCCCTAGAAGGAACTATGGGTCTATCTCGCTTCCTTTTGTATGTTACATACAAATGCACTAACACATAATACCCCTTACCACATAGTGGTGTAGGGTATAAAAAACAAACCCCTCTAAAGTTGACGAACCCCGCAAATGTTTTAAGGACCATGATCTGCGAATCTGCACCTGGAATGTTCGCACTCTTTATAGAGAAGGTGCAGTCTTCGCATTGGCAGACGTACTTGAAAAGTACAAGGCCGATATTACTGTCATACAGGAAATACGATGGATTGGGAAAGCCGTCACAACAACACCTAAAGGTGACGCACTGTATTATAGCTGCCATGACGTAAAGCATGAGTTTGGTTGCGGATTCGTAGTTAGTCGGAGACTAAAACATCTGGTATCCAGCTTCACCCCAGTGAATGAAAGACTTGCTGCAATTCGAATAAAAGCTAAATTCTTCAACATCAGCTTTATTTGCGCTCATGCTCCCACTGAAGAAAAGGACGAACAGACCAAAGATATATTTTACGAGCGCTTAGAAGAAACATATGACAGTTGCCCTGCCCATGACATTAAAATCATTCTAGGCGATTTTAATGCCAAAATTGGAAAGAAGAATGTCTTTGGCCCAACAGTCGGGAAATTCAGTCTCCACAGTGAAACATCTGACAATGGTATGAGGCGGATAGACTTTGCAGCTGCAAAAAACATTGTAGTTATCAGTACCAGATTTAATCATCTCGATATTCATAAGGGCACCTGGCTGTCTCCAGATCAAAGAACAAGTAATCAAATTGATCATGTTGTGATAGATGGAAGACATTCATCCAGCGTGTTGGATGTACGATCGTTCCGAGGCGCAAACATTGATTCGGACCACTACCTTGTTGCAGCAAAGGTACGTACCCGTCTAAACGTTGCAAATAAAGCACGAACAGACACAACGCGGAAGTTGGACATTGATAGGCTGCAAACACAACATATAGCCACAGCATATTCCACTCAACTAACCCAATTGCTTAACGCGAGCACTCCTTGTCCCGATAACATAACAACACAATGGCAAAATATTGCCCACTCCATCCAAACAGCCGCAAAATCCATACTTGGATTCCAGACACCTCCACAAAGAAATTCATGGTATGACCAGGAGTGTCGTGCTGCTACCGAAGATAAAAATGCGGCATAGAGAGTTACTTTACAATCAGTAGCAACGCGTAGCGCACGAGAGAGATATTGGGAGAAAAGGAGAGAAGAGAAACGTATTTTCCGCAAGAAAAAGAGAGAAATGGAAAAGCGGGAGTGTGAAAAAATCGAGATGTACAGGAGCCAGAATGAAGTCCGAAAATTCTACCAAAGAGTGAAACATCAAACAGATGGCTTTGGTACAGGCACATCCTCCTGTAGAGACCAGCAAGGTAATCTGGTAACAGATACAGATAGCGTGCTCAGGATATGGAAGGAACATTTCTCCAATCTGCTGGTATCCAATAGTAGCGAAAACGATGATACCACAGATCCAATCCTAGAAGATTGTATAGAATGTATACCACCCGGCCAAGATGAGGTAAAAACAGCAATCAACATGCTGAAGAATAATAAAGCAGCAGGAGCCTTACCAGCCTAGCTGTTTAAAACCGAAGGGGACGCGCTGATAAGGTGTATGCATCAGCTAGTTAGCACCATCTGGCAGGAAGAACGCGTACCCGACGATTGGAACCTGCATCCTATGTCCCGTCCACAAGAAAGGAGATAAGACTGTATGCTCCAACTATAGGGGCATAAGTCTTCTCCCTATTGCCTATAAGATAGTGTCAGGGATATTGTGCGAACGACTAAAGCCTATGGTCTACGAAATAATTGGACCATACCAATGTGGCTTTAGGCCTGGCAAGTCCACCATTGATCAGATATTTACCCTGCGGCAAATCCTGGAGAAGACCCAAGAGATGCAGATCGACACATACCACCTTTTTGTCGATTATAAAGCAGCCTTCGACGGTCCCCTCCGATCAAAGGTATTCCATGCAATGTCTGAATTTGGTATCCCAGCAAAGCTCATCCGGCTTTGTAAGATGACTTTAACTGATACTAGGTCCTCCGTTAAAATTGGAAACAACCTCTCCGATGAATTTTGTACAAAAAGAGGTTTCAGATAAGGAGACAGCCTTTCGTGTGACCTATTGAACATTTTGCTGGAACAGGTAATACGAGATGCAAATGTCAAAAAAATGGCACAATTTACACCAATAGCCACATGTTTCTGGCCTATGATGATGCCATAGACATCATGGGACGATCAGTAAAGGAAGTAACTGATACCTTTAGGAAGGTCGAAGCAGAATCTGCGAAAGTGGGTCTGGCGGTAAACGGCGAAAAGACCAAATTGATGGTGTCGACGCGCAAAGCGTCCATAGAGCTCGGACAAACTGTGGAAGTTCGTACCTATAATTTTGAGGTAGTTAAAGACTTCGTCTACCTCGGCACTGCCATAAACACAACAAACAACATCAGTTGTGAAATAAGAAGAAGAATTGTATTGGCCAAGAGATGCTACTATGGTCTAGGTAAGCAATTTAAAAACAAAGCCCCATCTCGTCAAACAAAAATAACACTGTACAAAACGCTGATACTACCCGTGCTAATGTATGGCTCCGAAGCATGGGTACTTGCGCAAGCAGGTAAGGCAGTGCTTGGTGTGTTTGAGAGGAAAATTCTTCGAAAGATCTACGGGCCGATTTGCGTTGACGGTGAATATCGACGTCGTATGAACCACGAGCTATATCAGCTATACATAGGCATGAATATAGTTAAACGTATCGAGATGCAACGATTGCGTTGGCTAGGCTATATCATGAGAATGAGCGATGATGAATCCGCTAAAAAGGCGTATGAATACATGCCACATGGCGGTGCACGCCTAAGCTTCGATGGAGCATACAAGTGGATGAAGAAATGGAAAGGCGCGGTATTCCAAAAAGTCAAGCGAAAAACAGAGAGGAATCTTTTCTTAGCTCGGTCTATGGAACAAATGTTCTGTAATGGGCCAACTAAGTAAGTAAGTTAGTATTTTAGGAGATCGTTTAAATAGTAAACATTGACTTTAAAAATCCACGTTTACTGGGCTATTATGTCTTCAATATCTCAGAATATGACTAAAATATGTAGTCCTCAATACCAAAAAATATTCAAAAATCCATAAATACCTATGCCTTATAATAAATTTAATGAAATAATTCTCCATTCGATGTAATTACCTTGTTTTTATATTCCAGCACTGATAACTTTTAAATAATTGTTTCCCCCTCCAGCATTTCTTCTATTTTGATCAAATATTTGTTCAAAAGCCCATCTTCTTTTTTACGAACTTTATGCTATAGTTGTCGTTGTTGTAGTTACCTTTTTCATTTTACAGCAGATTCACCTGCCTGTAATTTCAAATATTTACATTTGCAAATATTTACCCATAGAGCCGTTAGCAGCTGCTGCTTCCACAGAAACTACTAAGAAATTCTGCCTAAGAAACCAACCGACTTCTTTCATGAAGTGTGAGTTTCTAAGTTAATAGCATCAAATATTTGTTGTTGTTGCTGCTGCTAATCATAGAAGACAATGGAAGTGCGTTCTCAAACAATAGACACATAGTACGCATTAATGACATTTTTATGTCAAATTCTGAGTAGTTTAGGAACAATGGGGAGAAGTGAAAAATAAATTCTCAATATGTAGGTATTTGATGGTAACGGATATTTTTGTTATGACACTTAAAAGAGTAGGGGTATTTGCGATAGCTTATCAATGTTTAACGAGAATAAAACTTTGGATCGGACGTTAGTTGCACAACCATCATTATGCCAGAATGTAGATAATGGGTCCTAATAACACTACAGAATATTAATGAAGGCTTTCACTTTTCCAAGGTCCTTCGTACTGTCAAGGTCGTTCGAGTACATAATGGAACTCATAACAAAATGAAAATATCTGACGCTATCTAAAGCCTAAGTTCAAACCACTTGGACTGCAGAAGTAATTTCCTTGACTATATTGGGTGTAACATCGGGCAGCTTATTAAAAGTCTTTCGCGCAAACCATAGCAGTAGGGAAATAGTACAAGTCTGGTCTATGTTAATCTATGCGGCGCTATTTGGGTATATGAATTTCGCCCAATGGACGAAGATTCTAACGTGACAGAATGACAGCCTGTGTCTGGTGGGGTGTGATTTTGGTTTCACGAGAGGTGATTAATTTTTGAAATTCTTATTATTATAATTATTACATTGGCCATAAGTTTTAGCCATTCACACAACTCGCTTAACAGCAGTTTATATACGATGGGTACGAGTATTATGTCTCCGTAGTTGGCACAAACCGTGGAGTTGTGCACGGGACTGAAGATCCAATTGCTTTTTTGTTTACTCAAAAAAATCATTACAATTAATTTTGTGCAGACCCAGCGCCACATGGACATTTTTGTAGCAAACTAAGCTAACGCATAATATTTATCAGTTGTCGCCAACCATTTTGAACAGTTCGGCAGGTAGCCCCATTTGCCTTACTGTTCTTCAACCGTTGAATTTGGGGTTGGTTCTGGAACACCTTCTTCGCCTTAATCCTCCTTCTAGATTCTCAGTGCAGATATCGTATTAGTTACCAAATTCCTTTCATCATATTTGCAGAAACATATGCCTGCTGTATAACCTTTAGTCTCGAACTTCATTCTGGTTAATGACACCTCGAGTTTCTCACGCTTACGTTGTTCCTTTTCTTTCTTTTTTCTGAGATAAGCTTTTCTTCTATCGTATTATCTTCATTTTGCTACTGACAGCAATGTTGCCCTGAAAGCTGTGTACTTCTCTTCAGTAGCCTTACGATACTCCTAATCGTACCAATTTTTTGGTGGTATTGGAAGGGGGTTGCTTATTCTTTACCACTACCCTTCCACAATATCGAGGCAAGGAGTGCCGTCTTCCAGCACGTAGGTAAGTTGCGCGTAGTAGACTTGTGCTAAATGTTGTGTTTGGAGTTTCTCGAAATTCGACTTCCGTCTTTTGTCGCAACATTGAGACGAGTGAGTACATTGGCTGCTACAAGGAAATGGTTCTAATCGATGTTCGCCCTCCACTGCCTTCTGTCTAACATAAAATTGATCGATTTGGATTTTTATACCCTCAGCCTTTAGGCTAGAAAGGGTATATACACTTTCATACGGGAAAATGTGCCTGATCGAAATAATGGTTTAAGACCCCGAGTATGTTTGGACGAAATGTGTTTCAGAAAATTTGGAGTCGATTGAGCAATGTCCGTCCGTCTGTCTGTCTGGCTGGCTTGAGCGCACGATAACTCTCGAAGGGATGAACCGATTCGGTTCAAATTTTGGTTTTCGTAATATTTTGCCCAAACTTAGTTTAAGTTCGAGGATGGGTTATATCGGTCCACTCCTTCCGGTACCTCCCACACAAAAGTTCGAAAATGTTCGGAAAATTTGTGCGCGCGATAACTCTTGAAGAGAGTAACCGATTTGGTCCATACTCTGCACATCGTGGCACTTGTACCCGACTTAGATATGGTTTCAATATTGACTCAATCGGTCCACTCCTACGGGTACCTCCCACACAAAATTTCGGAAAAGTTCAGTTTAGAGCCTTCTCTCGAATCGCTTTGATTTTTGTTGTAACAACTTCTATTCACGGCCCCCCATACGACGGTACAAGTTTTATTAGCGGCAAGTCCATACTTTCTGAGCAAATAGCATGAAAGTTGCAAAAACCCCCTATGACACCGTGTGAGGTGGTTGGAGCGCAAGATAACTCTAGAACGGATCTGCCGATTCGGTCCAAAATTTGGCCTTAGTAATATTTTGTCCAAACATAGTTTAAGTTTGAAGATAAGCCATATCGGTCCACACCTTCAGGTACCTCCCCCACAAAAGTTCAAAAATGTTCGGAAAAATTGTGCGCACGATAACTCTTGAAGGGAGTTGCCGAATTGGTCCATACTTTACACATCCTAATATATCTACCAGATATAGATCATGTTCAAATATGGACTATATTTGTCCACTCCATCCGGTACCTCCCACACAAAATTTCGGTTAAGTTCACTTTAAGACCTGATATCGAATCACTTTGATTTTTGTTGAAGCAACTTGCATTCGCTGCCTCAATTACGATGGTAAACGTTTTTTTCAGGGGCAAGTCCATACTTCTTGTCGTGGCTGGAGATCCACTTCCATAATGGTCAATGTCGATCCATCCCTTTTAGTATCTAATCCGCAAAACTTTTGATCTTTAAGCCTAATCAACATTTTTGTCGGTTCAAACGCCCACATTTTTAAACCCCCTTAATACATACTTTTTTTTTGTTTCAAAATAAAATGAGGGTATATCTCTGTCGGCAAAGCCGACTGATACTTTTTTACTTGTTGTTACTGAACTTGTCGACAGTGGGACCAAAGATATGTCCCTCCCAATTTAATCTAGTTGACCAGGGTGTGGGCGTAGGTGAGACTGTGGCAATCCTCTCATACACCGTAGTGAATCTGGAGACCAGATTCTCCGATTTAGCATAAATCCAACATCACTTCCTGCAAGGCAATAATACGAGTATCAACTTTATACTTTCCAAGTGGAGTTGTGCCAATTGAACTAAATTGAACGACTTAGTTCACTATCTAGTTCAATGGAGACCGGTCGTTTGTATGAACAAACTGCCTATACATAATATCAAACGTTAGTTTGCATGACGTTACTCATACTTTTTTGAACTAGGACAGTGAACAAGGTCATTCAATTGCCCAACTCTTCATCCGCCAGTTCGCAAACTGCACTTATTTTGTAAAGAGATTGGACCGTTCAAGTGAAGATTCGCAGATTAAGGTCTTTAAAACCAGAAGTGGAAGCGGGGGGATTAGCATTATTAAGCCTGTCTCTAATGACCCGTACATGGAATGTATTGGGATGGTAGTCTGGTATGGAACTGCCGAGGTAGAGTTACTTAACGTATATATCCTACCGATAAATAACTATACTGTAGCCCGCTTTTGGAAGGTCAAAACCGTCCGGTCTTGAGCGACTTTAATGCTCATCATGAGTTGTGACATTCGGTCCTCGGATGGGACCGGTGGCCTCTACTGGAAATAGCGAAGAGTTTCACAGTTCGCCAGAACTATCCATCGTACCACCTGGTCTGACAAATGACGTCACTTGGCAACCCGTCGTTTCTCTTGGGTCTGACCATCTCCCCGTTACAATGACCATATCTTCGTTACCTCCGAACGCCGCTCTGTCAAGGTAAAGCTAATGGGCTTAGTTTCAGAGAGTCCACTTATCACTGATTCACAGGTCCCTTCTAATATTCGGGTAGCAGAAAGGACATTCCGATACATCATCACTACAGCAGCCGCTCGCAATATACCTGCTGGTCGAATACTAGAAATGAGACCAAATATTCCATCAGAGACGACCAGATTAGTAGTGACCCCAGAGTCAGGGAGCTGACACTGGAAGTTAAGAGGCTTGTCGGCGAGCATAAGTGGTATAAGTGAATTGTGGGCAATGGTTAAGTCATTTTCAAACACTGGAAAGTTACGTCTGGCGACGTTACGCTGACTTATCAATAAAGGCCATAACGGTTTAAATTGTCGAGCAAGGGGAGAACGAGAAGAGTACTACTCCGCATTAGATTTTTTCCTGCCGAGGAGGAATGACTGCAATTTACAATTAGTAATGTTCCGAATGTCATCAGAAACGATATATCATCCAAAGCCCCTTGGACCCTGATGGAATCTCCTTGTAATGCTGTAACAGCTGGATGAGCCGTGAGTGGAGTATAGCACTAAAGTTCTCAACCTGTCGCTAGCCACCCTCATCGATTCCGAAGTCTGGAAAAGGGTCTGGGTGGTCCCGCTACTGAATGCAGGCAAGGATCGTCCGCTTTTGTCCCCCGTATCAAAGACCCTTCAGGCTTTAGTCCTCCCCAGCGTCAGAAATAGGCATCCAGTTGTCGATTATCACCATGGATTCGGTAAGCTGCACAGCACGACAACAGCGCTGCACGCCATCTCCACACATATTTGTCGAGAACTCAACCAGAGAAAGCCGTGTAATAGAACAGTGATGGGGGCGCTTAACTTATCAAAAGCCTTTTTATACTTTCAAGAACTCCACTCTGTTTGAGGACATCGAGCAGATAACCCTGCGGCCACGTTTGAAACGTTGGATAATCAATTATATGTGTGGACGCCTGTAGGTTGAAACAGGGCGTTTCCCAAGGTGTAAGGTATCCTGAACTGTTTAAACTCTACCTCTCCTACATGACACCCCTCAAGACGGCAATGAGATAGTAACGTATGAGTATGATTGTACGACCTTGGCGTCAGGTACCTTTCTTGGTGTAACTTGTGAAATGCTGAACTCCTATTTGACTGACTTTACCACCTTTTTCCACGTGAACAACATGCATGGGTGCGTACGTACGCGTACTGAGTTCAATGTCCTGGTCGATGGTAACAGAATTCCGACCACCAACTACCCCAAGATTCTAGGGGTTACATTCGAAAGCATTTTTACGTTGTCCGCGCATGCCATTTTTATTTGCGACAAGTTGAGATGTATGAACATGGTCCTCAAGTCCATAGCCCGCAGCTCGTTGGTGCAGATAAAGAAACCTTATGACCAAATATAACGCGTTAGGTATTCTATTTTAAGCTATGCGGCAGCAGTGCGGTCCTCGTATATAAGTGTAACGCGATGGAAAAATATTTAAAGCTATCGGAACTGGAATAGGGTGCCTCCTCATGTCTGCAGTGGGCCATGTACATGAGAGACAAAGAGTCTTCCAGTATAGCAATACATGACATGATCTTGTTGCATCATTTGCGCGGATGTTACCGTGATAGCCACTCTAATCACCCTCCAGGCATGTCAAGAAGGAGCTTCATGATCGGTAAGACGTATATTTTTCGACATGGCAACGCTGGTCTGTTTTATGCGAAATTGCTACATTGTTGCTGCAATTTGCAGATATTAGAAGTGGAGTTTTGATATAAGAGCGCGTAGTCGTATTCGATAAAGGATAACTTGATAATTATACCCTCAGCCTTTAGGCTAGAAAGGGTATATACACTTTAATACGACCAAAAATGTGATTATCGAAATAACGATTTTAGAGCCCAAGTATGTTTGGACGAGATTCGTTTCAGACAATTTTGAGTCGATTTAGCCATGTCCGTCCGTCTGTCTGGTCCCCTTCCTCCGGAACCTCCCCCACAAAAGTTTGAAAATGTTCGGAAAATTTGTGCGCACTATAACTCTTGAAGGGAGTAACCGACTAGGTTCATACTTTGCACATCGTGAAATTTCTACCAGACTTATATGAGGTTGCAAATTTCTACCGGACTTATATGAAGTACCTCCCACACAAAATTTCGGAAAAGTGCAGTTTAGGACCTGCTCTCGAATCGCTTTGATTATTGGTGTAGCAACTTGTATTTACTACCCCCCATACTACGGTCAAAGTTTCATCACAGGCAAGTCCATACTTCTTGAGAAAATTGCCTGAAAGGTCCAAAAGACCCATATGACACCGTGTGTAGTGGTTGGAGCGCAAGATAACACTCGAACGGATCTGCCGATTCGGACAAACATTTGGCCTTCGTAATATTTTGTCCAAACTTAATTTAAGTTCTATGATAAGCTATATCGGGCCACTCCTTAAGGTACCTCCCCCACAAAAGTTCAAAAATGTTCGGAAAAATTGTGCGCACGATAACTCTTGAAGAGACTGACCGAGTTGGTCCATACTTTACACGTCCTAATATATCTACCAGATATAAATCAGATTCAAAAATGGACTATATTTGTCCGCTCCTTCGGGTACCTCCCACACAAAATGTCGGAAATGTTCACTTAAAGACCTACTCTCGAATCACTTTGATTTTTTTGAAGCATCTTGTATTCGGTGCCTCAATTACAACGGTAACAGTTTTTTTCAGGGGCAAGACCATACTTCTTGAGAAAACAGGCCGAAAGATATAAAAAAAAACCTATGGCACCATATGTAGTGGCTGGAGATAACGATAACTCTCGAACTGATCGCTGATTTGGTCCAAAATTTGGCCTTTGTCATATTTTGTCCAAAATAAGTTTCAGTTCGAAGATAGGCAATACCAGTCAACAACTTCCGGTACTTCCCCCAATATTTAAAAAATGTTATTATGGTATGCACGATTTCCCTTGAACGGGGCAACAAATTTGATCCAAACTTTGGATTTCCTAATATTTTTCCCAAATTTAGTTTAACTTCTAAAATGGCCCATATCTGTCCTCCCCTTAGTGCACCTCCCCAACAAAAGTTCAACATTTGTGTCTAAGTGCAGTTTTCGAAGATCCTTTGGAAATTTTTGTCGGCAATTTCAAATGACTAAAAAGGGCCACATAATGCCGAAAAGACCCTAAACACATTCGAAACGACGACTATGGGATTAAGCCAGACTATTTTGAAAAAAAAAAAAAACAAAAACAAAATAGAAGTCGTCATCCAAAACAAAAAGCGCCAACCCTCCTAAAAATTTTAACTTTTTAATTAGAAAACGTTTAACCCCTACCCACTGCAAAATCTGCCATTACATTGTCTACTCTTTCGTTAAATATACCGGTATTAAAGTTTTCATGTCTTCAGAGTAACTACTTATGTAAAAACAGTTGTACAGAAAAATATAAAATTTTGAGTTACTATCTTTTTGTTGAACATGTGCGATATATTCCATCAAGGGGTAGCTTCGCCACCTTTTTTCAAAATGTACTCGGTGTCGCTACCTTTAAAGTTTTTTTTTTTAAATATTCATTTTGGTGAAGGTAAAGGCACCCACTGACCTCCTCCTGGCGTAAAATTTTGGGATTTATTAATTCAACAATTTACTGAATTGACCGAACGGCGTGTCTTTAGACACCACTTGTAGAGAAGTTTTTCATGGCTAAAAAACTCAGGTAATGTCACCAACACCCTTATGGGATGTTTGTGGAACAATTATTATATTATTATTTAAGCTTGATATGATAAGATGACAGAATCCACAAAGTTATTTCTTACAATAAGTTTATTTGTTCCATAATTTCCAGAGGTAGTGGTGTAGGGTATCACATGGTCGGGCCCGTCCGGCTATAGCCTTTGCTTACTTTTCAACAGCCTCTGTGATTTCTTGGTATGGATTTTTGAAGTTAAACTTCAAAACTCGCTCTGGAACTCAATTCTGTTTCTATGAAAATGTGAAACTTTTATGAAGGAAAAAATGCCAAATGAAAAAAAAAAAAACAAATAAAAAAGTATCAGTCGGCTTTGCCGACAGAGATATACCCTCAGCTTGTGTATATTGAAACAATTTTTTTTCCCAAAAAAACGCATGTATTTAGGGAGTTTTAAAAATTTTGGGCGTTTGAACTGACAAAAAATGTTGATTAGGATTAGAGATCAAAAGTTTTGCGGGGGAGATACTAAAAAGAATGGATCTCCAGCTACATATGGTTTTTTACAACTTCAGGGATGTTTGCTCAAGAAGTATGGACTTGCCCCTGAAACAAGTTTTACCATCGCAATTGAGGCAGCGAATGCAAGTTGCTTCAACAAAAATCAAAGTGATTCGAAAGCAGGTCTTAAAATGAACATGTATCCGAAATTTTGTGTGGGAGGTACCGGATGGAGTGGACAAATATAGTCCATATTTCAACCTGATCTATATCTGGTAGATATATTAGGATGTGTAAAGTATGGTCCAATTCGGCCACTCTCTTCAAGAGTTATCGTACGCACAATTTTTCCGAACATTTTTGAACTTTTGTGGGGGAGGTACCTGAAGGAGTGGACCGATATAGCCCATCTTCGAATTTAAACTATGTTTTGATAAAATATTACGAAGGCCAAATTTTGGACCGAATCGGAAGATCCGTTCGAGGGTTATCTTGCACTCCAACCAACTTACACGGTGTCATTGGGGGTTTTTGCAACGTTCAGGCTATTTTCTCAGGAAGTATGGACTTGCCCCTGATGAAACTTATACCGTCGTATGGGGGGCAGTGAATAAAAGTCGCTAAAACAAAAATCAAAGCTATTCGAGAGATGGCCCTAAAGTGAACTTTTCCGAAATTTTGTGTGGGAGGTACCCGAAGGAGTGGACCGATTGAGTCCATATTGAAACTTTACCTAAGTCTGGTACACATTTTACGATGGGCAAGGTATGAACCAAATCGGTTACTCCCTTCGAGAGTTATCGTGCGCACAAGGTTTGCGACAATTTTTGAACTTTTGTGGGGGAGGTACCTGAAGGAGTGGACCTATATGGCCCATCTTCGAACTTAAATCAAATCTGGGCAAAATATTTCAATACCCAAAATTTGAACCGAATCGATTGATCCGTTCGAGAGTTATCGTGCGCACCAGCCAGACAGACAGACGGACAGACAGACAGACAGACAGACAGACGGACGGACATTGCTAGATCGACTTAAAATTGTCTGAAACGGATATCGTACAAACATACTTGGGGTCTAAAACCATTATTTCGATGAGGCACATTTTTGGTCGTATCAAAGTGTAAATACCCTCTATAGCCTAAAGGCTGAGGGTATAATGATTTGGTAACAGTAAAATACTTCAATTAAGGATGAGTCTTTATATGAGAACCCCGTGTTTTGAGTCAATGGGTCATTGATAACAAATTTAGTTCGATATATTATCTGGAAGTTTGTAGGGCACTTTGCCACGGTGGTGCCCTACAAACTTAATATACCCTCCATTAAATGTATGTTCCTCATCGTAATACTGATTTTGGATTCCAAATATGTTTGGACGAAATAAGTTTCAGATAATTTGGAGTCGACTTAGCTCTAGACCATATCGATCCACTGCTTTGGCTACCTCCCCCACAAATGTACCAAATTGTCGCTTAAATGGTGCTCACTATAACTCTCGGAGGGAGTAGCCAATTTGCACCAGCATTTTGCAATTCATCGTACAACACCTTCGGTACTTCACTCACTCAAGTTAAAAATTTTAGGGCAATTTAAGGGCTGATCGTTTTTAAATTTCTACAGAAGGTACTCCTTGTAATCCTAGTTTCAATGATAGAATGTTTTTCGTCTGCAAGTCCTAATTTCCTCAAACTGTGTGTCTGTTTACTTGCAAGTTCTTGCTGGAAGAAATTTGTCCAGAAAAAACTTGCAAGTTCTCAATGAAGAAAGAAGAGAGTTAACAACTGACTGACAACGTCGTTATAACCATGCCCGTCCGTCTGTTGAAATCAAGATACAGCTCGCAGTTTTTAAGATAGAGTTTTTATAATTTGGTATAGAATTTTCAATTACTCCTAGGATGTTTTATATTCAAGATAGTTCCACGTTTTGATATTGCTCCCATAGAAGGGTACCTCCCGATTTTCGGCATTTAGTAGATTGTGGCCTTAATATCTCACCGAAATGGGTTTAATTTGGTATTTAGTCCTTAATGGGAGTACCAAGCTTTGATCTGCAATTAGTCGGTATAGGTCCACGCATTTATATGGTCGCCATAGATTTTCCGTATTGTGAAGATTATGGCCTCAATTGGCTGATATTTGGTATTAAGGCTTTGATAGGGGTATGAATCATTCCACCTGAATTTTTTCGTTATAGATCCAGGCTTTCATATAGCCCCCTGAGAACTGTACCTCTGGACTTTTGATATTGTGAAGGTTGCTGCCTTTATATCCCACCGAAATGGCTGAAATTTGGTTTTTAGTTTTCGTTGGTGGTATTAAACTTTCCACCAGAAATTTGTCGGTATAGGTCCACTCCTTCATATTGCCCCCATGAATGGTACTCCTTGATTTTCGGTATTTTGAAGGTTTTTGGCTGAAATTTGGTAAGAGATTAAAGCTTGGGGTTTACAACTTTCCACCTGAAATTTGTCGGTATAAGTCGAAGTCCTCAGATAGCCTCCACAGAACGGTACCTCCGGATTTTTGGTATTTTGAAAGTAGCTCCTATAGAACCGTAACTATCTATTTTCGGTATTTTGAAAGCTGTGGCTTCAATATACTACCGATATGACTGAAATTTGGTATTTAGATTTCCACATGGGTATAAAATATTGCAGAAAAAATAGCCCCCATAGAAGGGTACTTCCCGATTTTCTATATTTTGAAGGTTGTGCCTTCAATATCCCATCGAAACGGCTGAAATTTAATATTTGTCTCCGTTGGTGGTATAAAACTTTCCATCTGAAATTTTCCGGTATTGTTCCATGTCTATTTATAGCCCCCATAGAACAGCCCTTCCCAATTTCCGGTATTTTGAAAGTTTTAGCCACATTATTCAACCGGAATAACTGAAATTTGGTATTTAGTCTTTGGTGGAGTTACAAAATTTTCCTCCAACAAATTTTCGGTACAGGTCAACGTTTTATACAGCCTCCATAGAATGGTGTTTCCGATGTTCGTTAACTATCCAAATCCAGAATAGCCAAGTTTTGGTCCAGTCGGTATTGCCCAATTTTATGTATTTCGCTTGATTGTAAGTATTGGTCCATGTTTTGGAAAGAACAACGAAGAAGGGTGTATTATCCGCTGGGATATATGTACTACTCCTGCAATAATAGGACGAGTTTAATACTTTCATTAACGAAATTAAACTAATTGTTCCTACTCACTTCTATACATTTCGTGGTGGTGGATATAAAAAGTTCGGCCCCGTCGAACTTAAAGCTGTTCTTTCTTGTTTCTTCTGTTGTAGTTCGAATTCGACCATGTTCGTCTCGAATCAACTGGTTGTGATTTCTGTATTGATTTGATATTTGAATTATTTTGTGTAGTTCTCTTGGCTGTACTGCTTGCATCTGCCTCGTTTGTCTCTTTCGGAAAATAATACCCTTTATCAATGCGAGCTGATTTTTGAAGCTGATTCAAGAATAGGTTTCCATGCGAGGTTCGTACTTTTCTTCCCGCGGTTTGTTTGAATCCAATTTAATTAATTAAATTATTTATTGTTCCACCGAATAATATTCGGTAGGCCTTTGGCTGTTACTTTTATTCCCTGTCTCTTTCTTGCTCTCTTTTTATGTTGTAACATTCTGTAAATTACAGTAACATAATTGTGATATTTTTAACAGAGCTATTAATGCTGTGTTAACATGACCCCCCAAATAAAAATGTTCAGCATAAGTTGACGATTATGTTAAAGAAACATATGAACATACTTATTACAGTGAATGGGGTCTGTGAGAACATACTTACTTACATACATAAAAAATTTATTACATTAATGGGGGGAGTTCCACATTGGCGGCGCTAACATTTTAATGGGTACTCTAATATTTCTGTTAAATAGACTTATCTCTACTTTATTACAGTGGTTGAGTGTGGTAGTGGAGCACACAATCTGATGTCATATCTTGATGTTGTCATTGTTGCCCTGTTATGTTCCATTAAATGTCTTAACATTGCTGGCTGCATGTAAAACATAATAAAGCATATGAATGTTATTATGAACCGCCAACAAATTTGTATTAAACACTTCGTCTGCCAAACGAGTGATGATTCGTTAAAGTTCGTTTGTCGTTTGTTGGTTTCGGTTTGTTAAGTGTGCATAGCATAACATGACATATTTTATGTTGCTGCTTTAATGTTAATGCAACATTTCTTTTGTTTATTCGCCCATTGAGGGAGGCGAGTGATGATAATGCGGTTAATGTAGTTGGCGTCGCAGTGACTGCCAACTGCTGCGGCGGCTGCGGCACTTTATTGTGTGTGATTGGATGCTTAGCTAGCTTTTGCAAATCTTTTAAATGAAGTCAGCGTTGTTATCATGCCATGCTAGGCTGCCTGCCCCTGCTCCAGTAACAAATTGTTGGGAGTGTTTTTTTGGGGGGTTCTTGTTTGTAGTAAACTATTTTGTTTATAGTGAGTGCTTGGTTGGTAAGTACTTACATGTGCTTCGGCTGCGTTGTCTTGTTTGCAGAGCTGATTGCGTCGACACTTGGCGCAGTCAACCCTCGGCGACTGCCAGTTTTGCGTTAAAGTTTTCAATTTTATTTTCCTACAATTTCAGTTCGGTTTTGCGCACGATAACGTTAAGACGAGCTTTGCTAAGCGAAAGAATAGAAAAAAAGGAAAAACAAGAGAAAAACGCTAAATAACGGAAAATCTAACTAACTAATCGGGGAAAACACAGAAAAGGCATTTCCTTGTTCTATAAGTGTGTGAGTGTACGCGCGAGTGTGTGAAAGTTCTTATAGGTGGAAAATCGGAAGTAGGAAAAATTCGGAAGAATATTTAGATTTTGTGAATAAAAAGGATATTGTGAAAATTGTCAGAAGTTGAATGGAATAAAATAAAAAAATATTGAAAAAGGATATTTGGGAAAATTAATTTAAATTAAAAATAAAATTAAAATTCCTTTTGAAGTATTAAACGAAAAAATAAAAAAAACAAATAAAAATAAAAAATACGAAAAAACACATCCTGCCAGTGCTGTTACATAGAACAATTCCTAGTCCATTTTTTTGCAGACGGATCTGTCATAAAACTTCTTAAAATGTAAGTAGTATTCGTGGTTCCGAACAACAGAAATAATATTCTTAGTACCCACATGGTTATAGAATTCTTGAGTACAGATACCTGGACTGTCAAAATATTTGTTTTTTTTTGTATTTCTAATCCATTATTACAGCTTCTTTGGACAAATGAAAAACTTATGTATTAAGAAATTCAAATTATAGCTTTCTTGGACCTTTAAAAATATTTTGAAAAATCTACGATTACCTATAATTAGGTACATAAAGCCCTACTATTGTCGTCTGTGTTAATAACCTACATATTGATCCAGTATATTAGTTTCATAACCCAAATTAAGAATAGACTTCCAATTCATTCGATTCTTGTTTCTTTAATTTTGGAAACCACGCTTTTGCCGCACTGCATGTACTCTATATTAGCCTCTTTATACAAGCCAACTCGCGATGACGGAAACATTGGTCCTTCGTGCCGGAAATGGTCCAACTCTATTTCGAGTTTCAATCAAATTTATTTAATCGCAATAATTTCTATCCTAACCTTGTTCAAACTGAAGCATCAGTTAGTATCGCCTATATGACAATTAAAAATTGGAGAAATTCTATTTCTATCTTGAATTAAATTTTATTTAGAAGCCAGCAAAAATATTTTACAAAAATTCACAAAACTTTTTAAAGAATATTTTTCAAGGGTCTTTAGACGACAAAACGTGGATTTTTTTTTTAAAAAGTCCGTTTCAGACAATTTGGTCGATTTAGCCATATCTGTCCATCTTTTTTTCTGGCTGGCTGGAGCGCAGAATAACTCTCAAACGGATCAACCGATTGCTTCAAAAATTTGGCCCTGATAATCGTTTGTCCAAACTAAGTTCAGGTTCGAATATGGGTGATATAGGTCCACTCCTTCGGGTACCTCCACCACAAATGTTCAAAACTTTCCCCTAAAATTGCACTACAACTCAGGAAGGCAGTAACCGACGTAGTCCATACTGTGCACATCGTAAAATTTCCACTAGACATAAATAAGGTTCCAATATGGACCCAATGGGTCCACTTCTTCGGAAACTTCCCACACAAAATTTGGATCTAAAATCGCTTTGATTCTTATTGCAACATCTTGTATTCGCTGTCCCCATTAGGAGGGTAAAGGTTTTTAGGGGCCATATTTCGTGAAGAAATTACCAGAAAGCTGTGAAAGAGTCCACTACACCAAGTGTGATCAGCCAATTCGGTGCAAAATTTGGCCTTCGTAATATTTTGTATAAACTTAGTTTGGTTTCGAAGAAGGAGGAAGGAGGTACCGTACCTCCCCCTCAAAAGTGCAACAAATTTTACTAAAATGGTACGCACGATTATCTGGGAAGGAGCAACCGATTTGGTCCAAATTTACAAATATAGTTCAACTACGAAAACGAGCTTCTTCTTAGGGTACCTCCACCACAGAAGTTTAACATGTTTGCCCAAGAAAAACATAATATCGCTGTAAACAGGACCATGAGGAGTAGCATCGGTATAAATTTCTAAAGGATCTTCGAACATGCCCTAGACTGCACGTCTGTCCGAAGATACTTTGGAAATTTATACCGGTGCTGCTCCTTGTGGTCCTGTTTACAGTCCATGCTTCCTAATACAGATTCCTAACATACGGTGACCAACTGAAAGGACGACTTCCAATATAAGATTCACTTCCAAAATGGACTATGTCGATCCATTTCCTCAGTTACTTACTCTGCAACACTTTTGAGCTTTAATCCAAATATATATTTTTGTCGGCAAGTTTATACGTTCAAAAAAGGCCACAAAATCTGAAAACCCCCTAATACATAATCATTGGGTAAAAGGATGTTGGTTCCGTAGCCGGTATTCGATTCCAAATCCATAGATGAACGTTTTAACCAGCACAGGCAGGTTAAAACGTCGGCAAAGCCAACTGATATCAGTGATACTTTTTCACTTGTTTTTTTTTTCGAAAAAAATGTTTGAAGTAGGTTTTTCAAGAAACGTAAATTAAAAAAAAAAAAATAAAATAAAATAAAAAATACAAGAAATGTTTTTTTTTTTGAGAAAAAATATTTTTAAGAAAATTAACTTTAAAAATAAAATATATTATTTTATAAACAATATATAATTTTTTTAATTTTTGTCCTTCTACGTTTTTTGAATATTTTTAAAAATTAAATTTTTATTAAAAAATATTTTTGAAATGACGATAAAAATATGTATTTTTTAAATTTATTTTTTGTTTTCAGAAAAAAATTAATTCTTTTAATACATATTCAATTTTTTTTTAAAAAAAAGTTTTCTAAATTTTAAATTTTTAAGAAATGTAATTTTTTTTTTTCGAAAAAAAGTATTTGTAAAAAATTTGTTTTTAAAAATATGATTTCTTAAAAATATGTTTTTTTATAAAATTAAAATAGAACATTGTTGGCGTTTTTTATTGGGATAGCTGTTACAATTTAGATTTTTCAAAATAGTCCGGCTTAATCCCATTGTTGTTGTTTTAATATTTAAAACAACTAATTTATTAGTGGGGAAGGTTTGGCATTGTTCGCCAAGGGGGTTTTCTTGGTTCACTTTTATACTTCGAGCTGACGATTGATGTACCCAAACATAAAACGTTTTTGTTGAAGAAGTTATTGAAAAATAACTTCGGTGGAGAATATCCACAAACAAAAAACCAGTAAGGAAAGGATCAAAGTCGGGCGGGGCCGACTATATAATACCCTACACCACTGTGAATATGTAAAATATATATGGGAGCTAAATCCAAATCAGAACAGATTTCGATATAATTTTTCACATTTATTTGTAGACCAATAGTCCAAATTTCATCAAAATTGGACATATATAGCGTGTTTCGTGCATCAAATACCTCAAATCTGCATAAAATATATATGAGAGCTATATCCAAATCTGAACCGATTTCGATATAATTTGGCACACTTCTTTCTAGGCCAAATCCCGGCAAACATTCCAAATTTTATTGAAATCGGTCTTATATAACGGGTTTCGTGCATCAAAAACCTAAAATCGGCCGAGAATATATATGGGAGCTATATCCAAATTTGAACCGATTTCTATATAATACGGCACACTTATTTCTAGACTAAATACCATCGCACATGCCAAATTTAATTGAAATCGGTCATACATAGCGTGTTTCGTGCACCAAATGCCTTAAATTGGGCGAAAATATATATGGGGGCTATATCCAAATCGGAACCGATTTCTATATAATTTGGCACATTTATTTCTAGACTAAATTCCGTCGCACATTCCAAATTCCATTGAAATCGGTCATACATAGCGTGTTTCGTGCACCGAATGCCTTAAATCGGGCGAAAATATATATGGGGGCTATATCCAGATCGGAACCGATTTCTATATAATTCGGCACATTTATTTCTAGACTAAATTCCGTCGCACATTCCAAATTTCATTGAAATCGGACATATGTAGCGTGCTTCGTGCACCAAATGCCTTAAATCGGGCGAAGATATATATGGGGGCTATATCCAAATATGAACCGATTTTTACCAAAATAAATAGCGTTCGTCCTTTGGCCAAAAAAACTATCTTCCCCAATTTTCATGCGAATCGGACAATAAATGCGACCTGTACTTTGTTTACAAAAATACATGGACAGACGGACAGACAGACGGACATGCGTAAATCGACTCAGAAAGTGATTCAATGTATATCCCTAAAAGGAACTATGGGTCTATCTCGTTTCCTTTTGCATGTTACAAACTAATGCACAAAGACATAATACCCCTTACCACAAGGTGGTGTAGGGTATAACAAGGGAACTGATGAGATCCTGTGGCGAGAATCGAAACTAGTCTTCCCTGCCTTACCCCTTGGGGAACAATGCCAAACTTTCTCCACTAATAAGTTAGTTGTTTTAAATATTAAAACAACAACAATGGGATAAAGCCAGACTATTTTGAAAAATAAAAAAAAATAAAAATTTTTAAAATTTTAATTTATTTTTTGGCTTTTACATTACAATAATAAAATAAGAATCTAGTAATAGATTCTTATTTTATTATTGTAATGTATTGACAAATTTTAACTGCATTCCACTTAAAAATGTTTTTGTTTCAAAAATTTAAAAACAACAAAACTGGGAATAATCTGCATTATGTTTTTTAATTATAATTAAAAAAACAACAAAAAAAATAATTAATGAAATATTTGCTTCTTCTTCTTCTTTATTTACTCATCCGTTATTCGGATATTGGTGATCGTACAATAATATTTCAATGATACATATATGATATTAAGTATATATTTATAATTATTTGTTGTTACACAATGATGTTCAGCTCCCTGTTCTTAGCGGCTTGTAAAAGTGTGTATTCATCATTATAGCCGGTCCATGTCTGGATATTTTTGAGCCAGGTTGTTTCTTTTCTACCTCTTCCGCGCTTTCCGTCGATTTTTGCCTTAAGGATTGTCTGTAGAATCTTGTATTTGTTATTTCTAAGTATGTGTCCAAGGTATGAGACTTTACGCTTTTTTATTGTTGAGATTAGCTGTCGGTTCACATTCATCCTTCTAAGTACTTCGTCATTTGATATTTTTGAAGTCCAGGGTATTTTCAGTACTCGTCGGAATGTCCACATTTCAAAAGCTGCCAATTTTCTTTCATCGGACATTTTAAGTGTCCAGACTTCGGAAGCATATAAGAGGACTGACCAAACATAGCACTTGATAAATCTTATTTTTGTTGTCACATTTATGTCGTGACTTGTTAATACTTTTTTGTGTTTAAAAAAGGCATCTCTCGCTATTTCTATTCGGCTGTTAATTTCTTTTGAGTAGTCCCAACGGTCATTTATTAGTACTCCCAGATATTTAAATGTGTGTACCCTCTCGATTTCCGTTTCCTTTATAGTAAGCTTCACGTTGCGATGGTCGTTTTTTCTGCTTACTATCATGTATTTAGTTTTTTTCATATTAATTTTTAACCCATACTTTTCACCTGTGAGTGCCAATTTTTCTATAAGTTTCTGTAGACCTGATATGCTCTCAGCCAGTAGTGTGGTGTCGTCTGCATATCTTATATTATTCACAATATGTCCATTTATTTTTATTCCAATATTTCCTCCATCTAGCGTTTCTGGAAATATTTTTTCCGAGTACACGTTGAATAGTAATGGGGACAGTATGCATCCCTGTCTAACTCCTTTTGAGATAATAATTTCATCACTTTGTTCACCATTGACGTCGATTCGTGCTTTTTGGTTCCAATACAAATTTTTAATACATCGTAATTCTTTTCCTTGTACTCCGATAGATGTCAAAATGTTCATTAATTTATCATGGTTAACCGTATCGAAGGCTTTCTCATAATCGATGAAGCAGATGAAAACATCTTTTTGGGCTTCTCTGCATTTCTGGACTAAGACTTGTAAACAGAATAGAGCTTCTCGGGTACCCATCCCTTCCTTAAACCCAAACTGCGTTTTTCCCATAGCATGTTCGCACTTGCTATATATTCGTTGATGTATTATTTTTAGGAATACTTTCAGTACGTGGCTCATTAAACTTATTAATCTGAATTCACAACATCGTTTTGCATTGTTTTTCTTGGGAATGGCTATGAAAGTAGATTTGCGCCAATCTTCTGGATATTGTCCAGTGTCGTATACATGGTTGAAAAGGGTGATGAGGAGTTCTTTATTGCTGGAATCTATTAGCTTTAAGACTTCAGAGGGTATTTCATCTGGTCCTGTGGCTTTTTTATCTTTTAGAGTTTGTACGGCGCATTCTACTTCTAATCTTGTTATTGATGATCCAACTAGATAATTGCTTATATTATTCTCAAGAGGTGCTCGCTGCTCATCCGTGAAAAGTTTTTCTATATAATCTTTCCATATAGTCTTTCTTCCCTCCATATCAAACACTGCTTCATTATTATCATTAAATATAATTGCACTTGTCTTTCTTTCATACGTCCCCGCAGATTCCTTTATCTTTTTATGTAGGTTAAAGTCGTCATGTATGGACTGTAGAAATTCAATTTCTTGACATTTAGTTGGTCATTTTTTGCTGCGCGGATTGCCGATCTTATTTCTTTGTTTATTTCCCAGTACCTTTCATAATTTTTATTTTTATGTCTACTTCTTTCTTCCCGAAGTTCTCGAATTTCGTCTGTTATCCAGTCTTCAGTTCTTGCCATTGATCGGTTTCCCAGGATGCTTTTAGTTACTGTGTTTATAGTAGTTTTTAGGTTGTTCCACAGTAGATCCGGATTGTCTTCCTTGATGTTTTCTAATTCTCCATTGATTTGATGTTGCAGTTCGTTTTTTATGGTAGGATCGCTAAGTTTTCCGATATCGATTTTTGGCTGGGTTTTCTTTTTCCGTATAAGCGCGAGTTTGAGGCGCAGTTTTGAGACCAATAGATTGTGGTCTGTTGGAACATCTGCACCTGGATATGTTGTACACTTGGAAACACAGGAGTTATATCTTTTGTTTATCAATATATAGTCTATTTGATTTCTTACTATATGTCCATGGTTGTCTTGCGGTGATTTCCATGTGTATAATCTCCTGGGGTGTAGACGATAAAATGTGTTCATGATCTTCATATTATTTTCTTGGCAGAATTGGATAAGTCGGTCACCTCTTTCGTTTCGGTCTCCAAGACCATATTTCCCAGTGATGTCTTTAACTTCATCGTTACCAACCTTCGCATTAAAATCACCTAGTATAATATTTATTTCATGATTTTTTGTCATTCTTAATAGTTGCGCAATGTTGTTATAGAATTCCTCGATGTCATTGGCATTTGCATCGCATGTGGGAGCATAAATTTGTATTATGTTGATGTTTATTGGTTTTGCCATTATTTTGAGTAGGATGACTCTATCTGACAGTGGAACATACCCAGTTACGCATGAGGCTATGTGGTTTTTTACAATGATACACACTCCATTTCTATGCATGCCGCGCTGATTTCCTGAGTGGTAAACAGTGACATTTTCTGATCTAAAGTCACAACTGTCCTTCCACCATGTTTCGCTAACACCTAATATGTCTATTTTAAGACGATTCATTTCACTGATGGTATTGTTAAGTTTTCCAGACTCATACAAGCTTCGGACATTCCATGTTCCAATGTTCAGTGTTTTCTTGTTTTTACCTCCGGGGATTCTTAGCACCCTCGATTGGCCGGAGACTGAGGGCCGTGTGTTTTGTTGGTTGTTCATATTGTATGATTTTCATGGGAGAGTTACTTCAGTGGTTTCCCGTGGCCTTCTGAAGGGTTTATAGTTTTTCATCTAATTTTCAGCCGCTCCAATGGAGTACAGACGCTGTTTGCTGCCGCCGAATCTCGATCAGACGCTGCCTTTTCCTTTTATTTTTGGTTCGCCCCACATATTTTATTTTTGCGGTACCCGTCATATCTGATGAGCTTTCCCCTATCCACCACCTGGGGAGGCGTCCGATGGGAGAAAAAAGAAAAAAAAAACTCCGCACGGATCGAAGAAATTAAAAAAAACAATATGTTTAAATTACCATACAAATATATTTTTTTTCTTCGAAATTAAAATTTGTAAAAAAGTTTAAAATATAGAATTGTTTAAATAAAATTTAATTCAAAAAATATATTTGTATGGTAATTTAAACATATTGTTTTTTAAGTTTTTTTTTTAATTTTATCAAAAAAATATATTTAGTAACAAAATCTACATAAAAAATCTTCCGTTTTTAAATATTTACAATAAATTTCTGAAAATGTGTTTAAAGATAAATTTAGAATTTGGAAAAATTTATTTTAAGTGAAAGAAAATATTAAAAAAAAACATTTCAAGGGATTTTGGTTTTCAACGGATTTTTTGATTGTTTAAAAAAAAATAAGATTTAAAAAATGTTTTTTTTATGTAGTTTAAAATTTTTAGAAAATATTTCATTAATTAGCTTTTTTCTAATTATAATTAAAAAATTAGAATTAGAATTAATTAGAATTTTTAAAATTAAATAAGATATTTAAAAAAATCATTTGAAAATAATTGTTTTTTTGGTTATAAAAAATATATTTTTATCGCAATTAGATTTTTTTTTTCAAAAATTGTGTTTTAAATAATTTTTAAAAGAATTGGTATTTTATATAAAAAAATAATCTACTTTAAAAAATTCGTTATTAAATTTGCAAATAGTTTTTATTTGCAAATAGTTTTTTCGAAAAAATTAAAAATTTTTATAAATGCATTTATTTATTTATTTGTGTATACCTTCACAACAAGACAAAGTCTAATAAATTACAGTACAGGTTTATAAAACAAAACAATTTCATAATTTTAGATAAATTATAAAAATAATAATAATTTAAGTAAAATAAAATTTTGAAAAATAATTTTAAAGAATTTTTTTTTTTCAAAAATAATAAATTTAAATATTATGTATCGTCATTTGAAAAATAGTTTTTTTTTCAGATTTACAAAAGAATATAATTTTATATTATATATTTATAGTAATATACATTTTATATTAATATTTTTTCAAACATAAATTATTTTTTTAAAATGTTTTCTTTTTTGAAAAAGTTATAATTTTTAAAAAAATATTTTTTTAAGTTTATTTTTAAAAGTATCTGTTTTGAAAAAAAAGTTAAATTTAAAAATTTATATTTTCAAAATTTACGTTTCATGAAACATGTTTTTTGTTAAATTTACTTTTTTAAAAAATATTAAAAACGTTTGAATTTTTTTAAAACATTTTTGAAAAAATTTTCTTTTATATTTAAAAAAAAATCATAATAAACAATAAATAAATTAAGTTAAAATTTGTTTCTTCATAAAACTAAATTAAATAAAATAATTTTTTTTCTTCATTTTAAAAATACATTTTTCAAAAACCGTAGAATTATTTTTTGTTTAAATATTGTTTTTAATTTAATTAAAACTTTATTTTTTTAAAAAATATTTGTTTTAATGTTGTCACAAGTTTACAGTAGAATTACTGCAACCCTGAGAATCGACGAGATTCCGATACCGAACTAGTACAGTACCTTCCCAGCGGGGCAAAGCAGTTACATTTGCAATTAAAACATCGATTCTTTTAAGCTACGATTAAAAGATTCCCGTCTTTACATAGATGTTTCTAGAACCCTAATCCAGAATGTTGTTCTACAAAATTCGAACGAAATAGCAACCAGTAGCGCGATTCTCTAACACATTTTTGGAGTTACCGACAAAAATCGGTAAAATTAAAATGCTTATAATTTCGGTAAATAATGATATTATTTGGTAAGTTAGTGACCAATAGAAAGTAGTCGCAAGATTCTACGGATCGCAATAGTGTTATCAACTTTTATTTGAACATTTCATTCCTAATTTTACGTGTTAATGTTACCAATTGTTGTCGGTAGCTGAAAAAATGAGTTAGAGAATCGCACTACAGGTCCATTAGTAAATACACGTACCCACATATCCAGTCGAAAGAATGTTGAATGTTAATCTAATTACTCCTCATGTACCCATAAGTCAACATTATTTCCTCAGCTATCATTCTCTAAGTCACTACTGTTTGAACCGCATTCTAATATAGGTTCATAAAAATTGATATAGTAAACATATTATTGTAATTTGTTGACCTTTGTGGTTGCAAACAAATTATAATGAGATGAGTAACACAAATTTAAAATGATTTATTTTCTAATAAATAATCTTCGGCCTAATAGGCATACTAACAAATTAAAATTATTTATTTGTATAGTTAGGAAATAATATTTGCTCTTAAATAACCAATTAACTTAGAAGTGTAACTGAATCCACAGCCGCAATGTAAAATCTAATTAACCACAAAGTTAAGTTGGCAAGGAACAACAACAACTTGAACTTGAAATATGAACTTACATGATTTTGAGAATTTATATTAATCGAATAAAAAAAAATTAGAAAAACAAGGAGTATTAATTATTTTAGATGTATTGAATGCTATAATTTTTTTTGAAACTAAATTTAAAATTTTTAAAATTTTGAGAAATTGAAAGATTGAAATTAATTTCCATTATTATAAATGTCAATACCTCAAAGATAGTAGTCACACGTGAAGTAAACTGAGTTTATGGGCGAAGGAATCAAGAGGAATAAAAGAGAGACATAATTGTATGTAGTTTGTTGGTGTTGCTAACAACAGAAATAAACCAAACTTTCGAAGGTGCCGGGTCTCACAAATAGGAGGGTTGGCGTTTTTTTTATTTGGAATGATGACTTCTATTTTGTTTTTCAAAATAGTCAGGCTTAATCCCATAGTCGTTGCTTTACTATTTTATTAAAACAACTTTAAATTGTCAGTGAGAAAAAATTTCAAAAATATTATTTAAAAAATCCACGAATATTTTTAAAAAATTCACGAATATTTCTAAAATATTTTTTAAAAAATCCACAAATATGTTTAAAATATTATTTAAAAAATCCACGAAAATTTCAAAAATATTATTTAAAAAATCCTTACTTACTTACTTCGTTGTCCCATTACAGAACATTTGTTCCATAGACCGAACTAAGAAAAGATCTCCATTCTTCACTGTTTTTCGCTTGACTTTTTGGAATACCGCGCCTTTTCATTTCTTCATCCACTTGTATGCTCCATCGAAGCTTAGGCCTGCCGATTCTGCGTGCACCGCCATGTGGCATGTATTCATACGCCTTTTTAGCGGGTTCATCATCGCTCATTCTTATGATATGGCCTAGCCAACGCAATCGTTGCATCTCGATACGTTTAACTATATTCATGTCTTTGTATAGCTGATATAGCTCGTGGTTCATACGACGATATTCACCGTCAACGCAAATCGGCCCGTAGATCTTTCGAAGAATTTTCCTCTCAAACACACCAAGCACTGCCTTATCTGCTTACGCAAGTACCCATGCTTCGGAGCCATACATTAGCACGGGTAGTATCAGCGTTTTGTACAGTGTTATTTTTGTTTGACGAGATGGGGCTTTATTTTTAAATTGCTTACCTAGACCATAGTATCATCTGTTGGCCAATACAATTCTTCTTATTTCACAACTGATGTTGTTTGTTGTGTTTATGGCAGTGCCGAGGTAGACGAAGTCTTTAACTACCTCAAAATTGTAGGTACCAACTTCCACAGTTGGTCCGAGCTCTATGGACGATTTGCGCGTCGACACCATCAATTTGGTCTTTTCGCCGTTTACCGCCAGACCCACATTCGCAGATTCTGCTTCGACGTTCCTAAAGGTATCAGTTACTTCCTTTACTGATCGTCCCATGATGTCTATGTCATCAGCATTGGCAAGTAACATGTGGCTATTGATGTAAATTGTGCCATTTCTTTTGACATTTGCATCTCGTATTACCTTTTCCAGCAAAATGTTGAATAGGTCACACAAAAGGCTGTCTCCTTGTCTGAAACGTCTTTTGGCACAAAATTCTTCGGAGAGGTTCTTTTCAAAATTTTAACTGAGGACCTAGTATCAGTTAAAGTCAGCTTACAAAGCCTGAAACGTCTTTTGGCACAAAATTCTTCGGAGAGGTTCTTTTCAAAATTTTAACTGAGGACCTAGTATCAGTTAAAGTGATCTTACAAAGCCGGATAAGCTTTGCGGGGATACCAAATTCAGACATTGCATGGAATACCTTTGATCGGAGGGGACTGTCGAAGGCTGCTTTATAATCGACAAAAAGGTGGTATGTGTCGATCTGCATCTCTTGGGTCTTCTCCAGGATTTGCCGCAGGGTAAATATCTGCTCAATGGTGGACTTGCCAGGTCTAAAGCCACATTGGTATGGTCCAATTATTTCGTTGACCATAGGCTTTAGTCGTTCGCACAATATCCCTGACACTATCTTATAGGCAATAGGGAGAAGACTTATGCCCCTATAGTTGGAACATACAGTCTTATCTCCTTTCTTGTGGACGGGACATAGGATGCTCAGGTTCCAATCGTCGGGTACGCGTTCTTCCTGCCAGATGGTGCTAACTAGCTGATGCATACACCTTATCAGCGCGTCGCCTCCGGTTTTAAACAGCTCGGCTGGTAAGCCATCGGCTCCTGCTGCTTTATTATTCTTCAGCCGGTTGATTGCTGTTTTTACCTCATCTTGGCCGGGTGGTATACATTCTATACTATCTTCTGGGATTGGATCTGTGGTATCATCGTCTTCGCTACTATTGGATACCAGCAGATTGGAGAAATGTTCCTTCCATATCCTGAGCACGTTATCTGTATCTGTTACCAGATTACCTTGCTGGTCTCTACAGGAGGATGTGCCTGCACCAAAGCCATCTGTTTGATGTTTCACTCTTTGGTAGAAATTTCGGACTTCATTCTGACTCCTGTACATCTCGATTTTTTCACACTCCCGCTTTTCCATTTCTCTCTTTTTCTTGCGGAAAAGACGTTTCTCTTCTCTCCTTTTCTCCCGATATCTCTCTCGTGCGCTACTCGTTGCTACTGATTGTAAAGTAGCTCTATATGCCGCATTTTTCTCTTCGGTAGCAGCACGACACTCCTGGTCATACCATGAATTCCTTTGTGGAGGTCTCTGGAATCCAAGAATGGATTTTGGGGCTGTTTGAATGGAGTGGGCAATATTTTGCCATTGTGTTGTTATGTTGTTGGGACAAGGAGTGCTCGCGTTAAGCAATTGGGCTAGTTGAGTGGAATATGCTGTGGCTATCTGTCGTGTTTGTAGGCTATCGATGTCCAACTTCCGCGTTGTGTCTGTTCGTGCTTTATTTGCAACGTTTAGACGGGTACGTACCTTTGCTGCAACAAGGTAGTGGTCCGAATCAATGTTTGCACCTCGGAACGATCGTACATCCAACACGCTCGATGAATGTCTTCAATCTATCACAACATGATCAATTTGATTACTTGTTCTTTGATCTGGAGACAGCCAGGTGCCCTTATGAATATCGAGATGCTTAAATCTGATACTGCTAACTACCATGTTTCTTGCAGCTGCAAAGTCTATCAGCCTCACACCGTTGTCAGATGTTTCACTGTGGAGACTGAATTTCCCGACTGTTGGGCCAAAGATATTCTCCTTTCCAATTTTGGCATTAAAATCGCCTAGAATGATTTTAATGTCATGGGCATGGCAACGGTCATATGTTTCTTCTAAGCGCTCGTAAACTATATCTTTGGTCGTTCGTCCTTTTCTTCAGTGGGAGAATGAGCGCAAATAAAGCTGATGTTGAAGAATTTAGCTTTTATTCGAATTGCAGCAATTCTTTCATTCACTGGGGTGAAAGCTGGATACCAGATGTTTTAGTCTCCGACTAACTACGAATCCGCAACCAAACTCATGCTTTACGTCATGGCAGCTATAATACAGTGCGTCACCTTTAGGTGTTGTTGTGACGCCTTTCCCAATCCATCGTATTTCCTGTATGGCAGTAATATCGGCCTAGTACTTTTCAAGTACGTCTGCCAATGCGAAGACTGCACCTTCTCTATAAAGAGTGCGAACATTCCAGGTGCAGATTCGCAGATCATGGTCCTTAAAACGTTTGCAGGGTTCGTCAACTTTAGAGGGGTTTGTTTTTCTTTTCTTTCGTTTTTTCATAGTAGGCTGTTTTTACTAGACGCCCAAACCCAAGTTTTTAACGTTCTTATGGGTGAACACGCGGCACATGTTAGCTCACTACTACTTACGGGTGTTAAAGGCAGTTCCCCAGGTGACACCACGGGGAGGTCAGTGTCCACTTGAGATGAAAGAGGGGCCAAGATAAATCATGGGATTTGCCATGTTAAAACCGGTCAGGACCGTTCCTTGGTATCTACCATCCCCTACGTCACCCATAAAAAATCCACGAATATTTTTAAAAAATCCACAAATATTTCTAAAATATTTTACAAAAAATCCCCGAATATTTCTAAAATATTTTTTTAAAAATCCACGAATATTTCTAAAATATTTTTTAAAAAATCCACGAATATGTTTAAAATATTATTTAAAAAATCCACGAATATTTCTAAAAAATTTTTAAAAATCCACGAATATTTCTAAAAAATTTTTTAAAAATCCACGAATATTTCTAAACTTTTTTTTTAAAAATCCACGAATATTTCTAAAATATTTTTCAAAAAATCTACGAATATTCTTAAAATATTTTTCTAAAAAGACCACGAATATTTCTCTGTTCGAGAATTTCTTTGGCACGACCAAAACTCGAACAACTGCACTTATAAACAAAACCAAATCTTTCCCACTGCTGTGCGCTCGTTGAGTCTCAACGAAAAAAAAACACGTAACTTTGTAGTTGGCAATTCTGTTTTGTTTCGTAAGTTTTTGTTGACAGCCTGAAGTTGGCTGCAGAATGGTTATGCATTTTCTTTCATTTTATTTGTCGGCAAACAAAGAAACAAGAACATGAATGTGAAGAACAATTAGAAAATTAATAAATTTGAAGCAAACATTATTTGCGTGTCTAACTAAACAGCAATGCAATCTTTTAATGAAATTGAGAAGAAAATTTGTCATGAAATTTTGCACATTATTTATCCACCTTTTCTTAAATCTAAAGTTATATTTACATCAGACAGTTTAAAGCTGTTAATATCTGTCAAACAAATGAAGTATTGGCTCCAAATACCTGAAAATTAGGGCTTCCTTTTCTAAATATATTTTTCAAAATTTGTTAAAGAATACACCTATTCCACCTAAACCCCACCTCCAATTTTTTCATGCATATTTAAAATTTCCAAATGAAAATATTTGTCAATTGTTTCATAATTAATTGCTGTCGTCTTTATTCATTTTTTTCCAAAATGCCCATTTAAAGCATTACAAAGCTGTCGTTTATTTGGCAAATTAAACAATGCGTACAAACAACTAATTAATTGTCGATTCTGAAACAATTTGTTTAAATGTAACGGTTATTTGAATTCAGCAAACAATCGTTTAACGGAGCATTAACTGTTTGGGTGCGTTACTGTTTGTCTTTGTTTCAAGGAAAGCCTAGAGCGGGGGAATTAAATAAATCTCTTATTTAAAATCGATGACGTTATACCAAATTAAGAACATCACCAATCCGAAAATTTATTTTGAAAGGAGAAGAAAAATATTTATTGATACCCCTTTATAATTATAATTACAAAACTTTTTTTTATTTCTTTAAAATTTAAGAACATCAATCTGCAAATCTTCAAATATCGAACATTAAAAAATTGTAATAACTCATAACAAACCTGACCTTCACAATTTGGATTACAAAAGAAACTCATAAATACTTCATTTCTACTAAAGCGTTTTTTTTTTCTTTAAAGAATCATTCATTCATTCATAAATTATGAGGCGATGCAAAGAAATTTATGAATGAATGATTTGAGCGATCAACCGGCCACCCGCCAAAACGGAAGCAAATGTTTCCAATATAAACAAATAAACTAAAGCACATATAAAGTGTTGTAACTTACAATAAAAACAAACAATAAATTAAATTACATACTTGCTTGCGGCTCTGGACAATTGCTGACCTTGACATTTTGATATGATATCACCAAAAACAAACACCCTTAACATATTTAAAAATTACATTTTATAAAATAAACACAAAACCCTCTGCCTTCATTAGAAGTAGACGAATTGTCTACAACAAATCAAATAAATTTGAATATTGAAATATTCTATTCCAGGAAATCGGAAACAGAATGCAAAATGAAGCTTCTAACCAGCGAACATTTTGTTTATTTAGAAGAAGGAAAATACACGACAAATATAAACAAAATAAAATAAAAAAAATTGTGTGAATTTGTGCCATTGCCGAACTGAAAATAAATTTTGGAAATTCCTATTTGATTTAATATCAAATTTATACATTGCTAATTAAATGGCATTTGATTTGTATTTTTAAATCCCCCATCCTCAATGGAAATGGGTGTGACTTCGAAGTAATTGAGAGGAATGAGAAACTTCATTTTTGGATGGAAACATCTGTTGAATTGTGGTTAACATGCGTCATGGTAATTGTTCAGAATTTAAATAGAAAATTCGATTCGATAAAATTAAATTAAATATGAGAATATAAACAGAGTCCTAATAAAAAGTAATAGAAACACTTCAAAAGGCTTCAGGGACTCCTTATATGGACGAAAAACCTTGGATGATGAAAAAATATTCTTAAAAAAATCCCCTTTTATTGTGGATGATGAAAAAAATATTCTTTAAAAAATCCACGTTATTGTGAATGATGAAAAAATATTCTTTAAAAAATCCACGTTTATTGTGGATGATGAAAAAAATATTCTTTAAAAAATCCACGTTTATTGTGGATGATGAAAAAAATATTCTTTAAAAAATCCACGTTTATTGTGGATGATGAAAAAAATATCCTTTAAAAAATCCACGTTTATTGTGGATGATGAAAAAAATATTCTTTAAAAAATCCACGTTTATTGTGGATGATGAAAAAATATTCCTTAAAAAATCCACGTTTATTGTGGATAATGAAAAAATATTCTTTAAAAAATCCACGTTTATTGTGGTTGATGAAAAAATATTCTTTAAAAAATCCACGTTTATTGTGGATGATGAAAAAATATTCTTTAAAAAATCCACGTTTATTGTGGTTGATGAAAAAATATTCTTTAAAAAATCCACGTTTATTGTGGATGATGAAAAAATATTCCTTAAAAAATCCACGTTTATTGTGGATAATGAAAAAATATTCTTTAAAAAATCCACGTTTATTGTGGATGATGAAAAAATATCCTTTAAAAAATCCACGTTTATTGTGGATGATGAAAAAAATATTCTTTAAAAAATCCACGTTTATTGTGGATGATGAAAAAATATTCTTTAAAAAATCCACGTTTATTGTGGATGATGAAAAAATATTCCTTAAAAAATCCACGTTTATTGTGGATAATGAAAAAATATTCTTTAAAAAATCCACGTTTATTGTGGTTGATGAAAAAATATTCTTTAAAAAATCCACGTTTATTGTGGATGATGAAAAAATATTCTTTAAAAAATCCACGTTTATTGTGGTTGATGAAAAAATATTCTTTAAAAAATCCACGTTTATTGTGGATGATGAAAAAATATTCTTTAAAAAAATCCACGTTTATTGTGGATGATGAAAAAATATTCTTTAAAAAAATCCACGTTTATTGTGGATGATGAAAAAATATTCTTTAAAAAATCCACGTTTATTGTGGATGATGAAAAAATATTCTTTAAAAAAATCCACGTTTATTGTGGATGATGAAAAAATATTTTTTTAAAAAATCCACGTTTATTGTGGATGATGAAAAAATATTCTTTAAAAAATCCACGTTTATTGTGGATGATGAAAAAATATTCTTTAAAAAATCCACGTTTATTGTGAATGATGAAAAAATATTCTTTAAAAAATCCACGTTTATTGTGGATGATGAAAAAATATTCTTTAAAAAATCCACGTTTATTGTGGATGATGAAAAAATATTTTTTTAAAAAATCCACGTTTATTGTGGATGATGAAAAAATATTTTTTTAAAAAATCCACGTTTATTGTGGATGATGAAAAAATATTTTTTTAAAAAATTCACTTTTATTGTGGATGATGAAAAAATAATCTTTAAAAAATCCACGTTTATTGTGGATGATGAAAAAATATTCTTTAAAAAAACCACGTTTATTGTGGATGATGAAAAAACATTCTTTAAAAAATCCACGTTTATTGTGGATGATGAAAAAATATTCTTTAAAAAATCCACGTTTATTGTGGATGATGAAAAAATATTCTTTAAAAAATCCCCGTTTATTGTGGATGATGAAAAAATATTCTTTAAAAAATCCACGTTTATTGTGGATGATAAAAAAATATTCTTTAAAAATCCACGTTTATTGTGGATGATGAAAAAATATTCTTTAAAAAATCCACGTTTATTGTGGATGATGAAAAAATATTCTTTAAAAAAATCCACGTTTATTGTGGATGATGAAAAAATATTCTTTAAAAAATCCACGTTTATTGTGGATGATGAAAAAATGTTCTTTAAAAAATCCACGTTTATTGTGGATGATGAAAAATATTCTTTAAAAAATCCACGTTTATTGTGGATGATGAAAAAATATTCTTTAAAAAAATCTACGTTTATTGTGGATGATGAAAAAATATTCTTTAAAAAATCCACGTTTATTGGGAAGATGTTGAAAAAATATTCTTTAAAAATCCACGTTTATTGGGAAGATGTTGAAAAAATATTCTTTAAAAATCCACGTTTATTGGGAAGATGTTGAAAAAATATTCTTTAAAAATCCACGTTTATTGTGGATGATAAAAAAATATTCTTTAAAAATCCACGTTTATTGGGAAGATGTTGAAAAAATATTCTTTAAAAATCCACGTTTATTGGGAAGATGTTGAAAAAATATTCTTTAAAAATCCACGTTTATTGTGGATGATAAAAAAATATTCTTTAAAAAATCCACGTTTATTGTGGATGTTGAAAAAATATTCTTTAAAAAATCCACGTTTATTGTGGATGATGAAAAAATATTCTTTAGAAAATCCAGGTTTATTGTGGATGATGAAAAAATATTCTTTAAAAAATCCCCGTTTAGTGTGGATGATGAAAAAATATTCTTTAAAAAATCCACGTTTATTGTGGATGATGAAAAAAAATCTTTAAAAAATCCACGTTTATTGTGGATGATGAAAAAATATTCTTTAAAAAATCCACGTTTATTGTGGATGATGAAAAAAAAATCTTTAAAAAATCCACGTTTATTGTGGATGATGAAAAAAAAAATCTTTAAAAAATCCACGTTTATTGTGGATGATGTAAAAATATCCTTTAAAAAATCCACGTTTATTGTGGATGATGAAAAAATATTCTTTAAAAAATCCACGTTTATTGTGGATGATGAAAAAATATTCTTAAAAAAATCCACGTTTATTGTGGATGATGAAAAAATATTCTTTAAAAAAATCCACGTTTATTGTGGATGATGAAAAAATATTCTTTAAAAAATCCACGTTTATTGTGGATGATGAAAAAATGTTCTTTAAGAAAATCCACGTTTATTGTGGATGATGAAAAAATATTCTTTAAAAAATCCACGTTTATTGTGGATGATGAAAAAATATTCTTTAAAAAAATCCACGTTTATTGTGGATGATGAAAAAATATTCTTTAAAAAATCCACGTTTATTGTGGATGATGAAAAAATATTCTTTAAAAAATCCACGTTTATTGTGGATGATGAAAAAATATTCTTTAAAAAATCCACGTTTATTGTGGATGATGAAAAAATATTCTTTAAAAAATCCACGTTTATTGGTCTGATGGTGGATTTTTTAAAGAATATTTTTTCATTCACCATCACACCAATAAACGTGGATTTTTTAAAGAATATTTTTTCAGTCACCATCAGACCAATAAACGTGGATTTTTTAAAGAATATTTTTTCAGTCACCATCAGACCAATAAACGTGGATTTTTTAAAGAATATTTTTTCAGTCACCATCAGACCAATAAACGTGGATTTTTTAAAGAATATTTTTTCAGTCACCATCAGACCAATAAACGTGGATTTTTTAAAGAATATTTTTTCAGTCACCATCAGACCAATAAACGTGGATTTTTTAAAGAATATTTTTTCAGTCACCATCAGACCAATAAACGTGGATTTTTTAAAGAATATTTTTTCAGTCACCATCAGACCAATAAACGTGGATTTTTTTAAAGAATATTTTTTCAGTCACCATCAGACCAATAAACGTGGATTTTTTAAAGAATATTTTTTCAGTCACCATCAGACCAATAAACGTGGATTTTTTAAAGAATTATTGTTGAGATGTTGGTTGGAAAAAATATTCTTTAAAAAATCCACGTTTATTGGTCTGATGTTGGTTGGAAAAAATATTCTTTAAAAAATCCACGTTTATTGGTCTGATGTTGGTTGGAAAAAATATTCTTTAAAAAATCCACGTTTATTGTGGATGATGAAAAAATATTCTTTAAAAAATCCACGTTTATTGGTCTGATGTTGGTTGGAAAAAATATTCTTTAAAAAATCCACGTTTATTGTGGATGATGAAAAAATATTCTTTAAAAAATCCACGTTTATTGTGGATGATGAAAAAATATTCTTTAAAAAATCCACGTTTATTGTGGATGATGAAAAAATATTCTTTAAAAAATCCACGTTTATTGTGGATGATGAAAAAATATTCTTTAAAAAATCCACGTTTATTGTGGATGATGAAAAAATATTCTTTAAAAAATCCACGTTTATTGTGGATGATGAAAAAATATTCTTTAAAAAATCCACGTTTATTGTGGATGATGAAAAAATATTCTTTAAAAATCCACGTTTATTGGGAAGATGTTAAAAATTTTCTTTAAAAATCCACGTTTATTGGGAATATGTTGAAAAAATATTCTTAAAAAATCCACGTTTATTGGTCTGATGTTGGTTGGAAAAAATATTCTTTAAAAAATCCACGTTTATTGGTCTGATGTTGGTTGGAAAAAATATTCTTTAAAAAATCCACGTTTATTGGTCTGATGTTGGTTGGAAAAAATATTCTTTAAAAAATCCACGTTTATTGGTCTGATGTTGGTTGGAAAAAATATTCTTTAAAAAATCCACGTTTATTGGTCTGATGTTGGTTGGAAAAAATATTCTTTAAAAAATCCACGTTTATTGGTCTGATGTTGGTTGGAAAAAATATTCTTTAAAAAATCCACGTTTATTGGTCTGATGTTGGTTGGAAAAAATATTCTTTAAAAAATCCACGTTTATTGGTCTGATGTTGGTTGGAAAAAATATTCTTTAAAAAATCCACGTTTATTGGTCTGATGTTGGTTGGAAAAAATATTCTTTAAAAAATCCACGTTTATTGTGGATGATGAAAAAATATTCTTTAAAAAATCCACGTTTATTGGTCTGATGTTGGTTGGAAAAAATATTCTTTAAAAAATCCACGTTTATTGTGGATGATGAAAAAATATTCTTTAAAAAATCCACGTTTATTGTGGATGATGAAAAAATATTCTTTAAAAAATCCACGTTTATTGTGGATGATGAAAAAATATTCTTTAAAAAATCCACGTTTATTGTGGATGATGAAAAAATATTCTTTAAAAATCCACGTTTATTGGGAAGATGTTAAAAATTTTCTTTAAAAATCCACGTTTATTGGGAATATGTTGAAAAAATATTCTTAAAAAATCCACGTTTATTGGTCTGATGTTGGTTGGAAAAAATATTCTTTAAAAAATCCACGTTTATTGGTCTGATGTTGGTTGGAAAAAATATTCTTTAAAAAATCCACGTTTATTGGTCTGATGTTGGTTGGAAAAAATATTCTTTAAAAAATCCACGTTTATTGGTCTGATGTTGGTTGGAAAAAATATTCTTTAAAAAATCCACGTTTATTGGTCTGATGTTGGTTGGAAAAAATATTTTTAAAAAATCCACGTTTATTGGTCTGATGTTGGTTGGAAAAAATATTCTTTAAAAAATCCACGTTTATTGGTCTGATGTTGGTTGGAAAAAATATTCTTTAAAAAATCCACGTTTATTGGTCTGATGTTGGTTGGAAAAAATATTCTTTAAAAAATCCACGTTTATTGGTCTGATGTTGGTTGGAAAAAATATTCTTTAAAAAATCCACGTTTATTGGTCTGATGTTGGTTGGAAAAAATATTCTTTAAAAAATCCACGTTTATTGGTCTGATGTTGGTTGGAAAAAATATTCTTTAAAAAATCCACGTTTATTGTGGATGATGAAAAAATATTCTTTAAAAAATCCACGTTTATTGGTCTGATGTTGGTTGGAAAAAATATTCTTTAAAAAATCCACGTTTATTGTGGATGATGAAAAAATATTCTTTAAAAAATCCACGTTTATTGTGGATGATGAAAAAATATTCTTTAAAAAATCCACGTTTATTGTGGATGATGAAAAAATATTCTTTAAAAAATCCACGTTTATTGTGGATGATGAAAAAATATTCTTTAAAAAATCCACGTTTATTGTGGATGATGAAAAAATATTCTTTAAAAAATCCACGTTTATTGTGGATGATGAAAAAATATTCTTTAAAAAATCCACGTTTATTGTGGATGATGAAAAAATATTCTTTAAAAATCCACGTTTATTGGGAAGATGTTAAAAATTTTCTTTAAAAATCCACGTTTATTGGGAATATGTTGAAAAAATATTCTTAAAAAATCCACGTTTATTGGTCTGATGTTGGTTGGAAAAAATATTCTTTAAAAAATCCACGTTTATTGGTCTGATGTTGGTTGGAAAAAATATTCTTTAAAAAATCCACGTTTATTGGTCTGATGTTGGTTGGAAAAAATATTCTTTAAAAAATCCACGTTTATTGGTCTGATGTTGGTTGGAAAAAATATTCTTTAAAAAATCCACGTTTATTGGTCTGATGTTGGTTGGAAAAAATATTCTTTAAAAAATCCACGTTTATTGGTCTGATGTTGGTTGGAAAAAATATTCTTTAAAAAATCCACGTTTATTGGTCTGATGTTGGTTGGAAAAAATATTCTTTAAAAAATCCACGTTTATTGGTCTGATGTTGGTTGGAAAAAATATTCTTTAAAAAATCCACGTTTATTGGTCTGATGTTGGTTGGAAAAAATATTCTTTAAAAAATCCACGTTTATTGGTCTGATGTTGGTTGGAAAAAATATTCTTTAAAAAATCCACGTTTATTGGTCTGATGTTGGTTGGAAAAAATATTCTTTAAAAATTCCACGTTTATTGGTCTGATGTTGGTTGGAAAAAATATTCTTTAAAAAATCCACGTTTATTGGTCTGATGTTGGTTGGAAAAAATATTCTTTAAAAAATCCACGTTTATTGGTCTGATGTTGGTTGGAAAAAATATTCTTTAAAAAATCCACGTTTATTGGTCTGATGTTGGTTGGAAAAAATATTCTTTAAAAAATCCACGTTTATTGGTCTGATGTTGGTTGGAAAAAATATTCTTTAAAAAATCCACGTTTATTGGTCTGATGTTGGTTGGAAAAAATATTCTTTAAAAAATCCACGTTTATTGGTCTGATGTTGGTTGGAAAAAATATTCTTTAAAAAATCCACGTTTATTGGTCTGATGTTGGTTGGAAAAAATATTCTTTAAAAAATCCACGTTTATTGGTCTGATGTTGGTTGGAAAAAATATTCTTTAAAAAATCCACGTTTATTGGTCTGATGTTGGTTGGAAAAAATATTCTTTAAAAAATCCACGTTTATTGGTCTGATGTTGGTTGCAAAAAATATTCTTTAAAAAATCCACGTTTATTGGTCTGATGTTGGTTGGAAAAAATATTCTTTAAAAAATCCACGTTTATTGGTCTGATGTTGGTTGGAAAAAATATTCTTTAAAAAATCCACGTTTATTGGTCTGATGTTGGTTGGAAAAAATATTCTTTAAAAAATCCACGTTTATTGGTCTGATGTTGGTTGGAAAAAATATTCTTTAAAAAATCCACGTTTATTGTGGATGATGAAAAAATATTCTTTAAAAAATCCACGTTTATTGGTCTGATGTTGGTTGGAAAAAATATTCTTTAAAAAATCCACGTTTATTGGTCTGATGTTGGTTGGAAAAAATATTCTTTAAAAAATCCACGTTTATTGTGGATGATGAAAAAATATTCTTTAAAAAATCCACGTTTATTGGTCTGATGTTGGTTGGAAAAAATATTCTTTAAAAAATCCACGTTTATTGTGGATGATGAAAAAATATTCTTTAAAAAATCCACGTTTATTGTGGATGATGAAAAAATATTCTTTAAAAAATCCACGTTTATTGGTCTGATGTTGGTTGGAAAAAATATTCTTTAAAAAATCCAAGTTTATTGGTCTGATGTTGGTTGGAAAAAATATTCTTTAAAAAATCCACGTTTATTGGTCTGATGTTGGTTGGAAAAAATATTCTTTAAAAATCCACGTTTATTGGTCTGATGTTGGTTGGAAAAAATATTCTTTAAAAAATCCACGTTTATTGGTCTGATGTTGGTTGGAAAAAATATTCTTTAAAAAATCCACGTTTATTGGTCTGATGTTGGTTGGAAAAAATATTCTTTAAAAAATCCACGTTTATTGGTCTGATGTTGGTTGGAAAAAATATTCTTTAAAAAATCCACGTTTATTGGTCTGATGTTGGTTGGAAAAAATATTCTTTAAAAAATCCACGTTTATTGGTCTGATGTTGGTTGGAAAAAATATTCTTTAAAAAATCCACGTTTATTGGTCTGATGTTGGTTGGAAAAAATATTCTTTAAAAAATCCACGTTTATTGGTCTGATGTTGGTTGGAAAAAATATTCTTTAAAAAATCCACGTTTATTGGTCTGATGTTGGTTGGAAAAAATATTCTTTAAAAAATCCACGTTTATTGGTCTGATGTTGGTTGGAAAAAATATTCTTTAAAAAATCCACGTTTATTGGTCTGATGTTGGTTGGAAAAAATATTCTTTAAAAAATCCACGTTTATTGGTCTGATGTTGGTTGGAAAAAATATTCTTTAACAAATCCACGTTTATTGGTCTGATGTTGGTTGGAAAAAATATTCTTTAAAAAATCCACGTTTATTGGTCTGATGTTGGTTGGAAAAAATATTCTTTAAAAAATCCACGTTTATTGGTCTGATGTTGGTTGGAAAAAATATTCTTTAAAAAATCCACGTTTATTGGTCTGATGTTGGTTGGAAAAAATATTCTTTAAAAAATCCACGTTTATTGGTCTGATGTTGGTTGGAAAAAATATTCTTTAAAAAATCCACGTTTATTGGTCTGATGTTGGTTGGAAAAAATATTCTTTAAAAAATCCACGTTTATTTGTCTGATGTTGGTTGGAAAAAATATTCTTTAAAAAATCCACGTTTATTGGTCTGATGTTGGTTGGAAAAAATATTCTTTAAAAAATCCACGTTTATTGGTCTGATGTTGGTTGGAAAAAATATTCTTTAAAAAATCCACGTTTATTGGTCTGATGTTGGTTGGAAAAAATATTCTTTAAAAAATCCACGTTTATTGGTCTGATGTTGGTTGGAAAAAATATTCTTTAAAAAATCCACGTTTATTGTGGTTGATGAAAAAATATTCTTTAAAAAATCCACGTTTATGGTGAATGAAGAAAAAAATATTCTTTAAAAAATCCACGTTTATTGTGGATGATGAAAAAATATTCTTTAAAAAATCCACGTTTATTGTGGATGATGAAAAAATATTCTTTAAAAAATCCACGTTTATTGTGGTTGATGAAAAAATATTCTTTAAAAAATCCACGTTTATTGTGGTTGATGAAAAAATATTCTTTAAAAAATCCACGCTTATTGGTATGATGGTGGATGAAATAAAATGGCACATGTATGTAGGTATCGTTAATTCTAAAATAGAGGAACAATTCAAAATTTCGAAATTATAGTTTCGTAATACATTTTAATTCAATACTTTTCCCTTTGCCTAATATGACTTTTTCACCCTTTTGTATTCTGTTTTTGTCTTGGAATTTTTGAGTTATTGAAATGATCCGCCCTCTGTCATAACTTATGTTTGAACTTCCGATATACACGTGCCAAAGTGCCAATGTTGGCTTATCACGATCATCTTTCTTTATGACGTTGTGGTCGTTCCCCAACATTTGTATATGATGATGTAAAACATTTTTTATTGATTGTCGGTCCCTTTTTATAAAAGAATTAAAGTTTCTAAAATAAAATATAAAAGATTTTATGTTTTGTCGAGTTTAATAGACTTTGCAATAAATCTTATCGCAAGGCAATTGTAAAATATTCCAAAACCAAAAAAGAGTGCCTCAATTTGAATTGGGGGTTCTGGTTCTAGAAAAACAAACTGTGTCAATATTTGGTTACATGAAGCAACAAAAAAATCTACAAAAATTGTAAAAATGTTTTTTGTAGAGGAAATGTCTGTATTGAGTCTATCCCTAGTATTTAGAGCTTAATCATGCGTAAAGCCAAAGTCTAAGTTACGAACAGCGTGGTGATGGTGGCGTCAATGAACGCCAAGACGGCGATGGTTTTGTTTCCATTAAAAATTTGTTAGAATTTTAAATGATACGCATAGTATTTTTTTTTTTTTTGAGATGCTTACAATGCTGATGTTGATCGGCTGGTTATCAGAAGGGTCGCCGGGAACACCACAATAAGCTTTATAATGACATCGACACATATGTATCATCATTATTATCATATGTTTTTGTTGTTAATGATTTTTGCATTTTTTGTTTGAGGAATTCAATTTGATTTTTTTGTTTCGTTTTTTTTTTATGGGTAGGGAATGCCTTGGTCATAGCAAAACAGTTTTTTTTGGGGAAGGGCCTACCCAATTCAAAGCAAATTTCAATTTTATTTTTTGGGTTAATTTTTATTTTGCTGATTATATGTCATCCACATCATCATCACCATTAGCCAACAACAGCAACAAATGATGAGGTAATCCTCTAGAATCTAATCGACTGAAAAAAAACTACAGAATTTAATATCATTGACCTTCATGCCTTCATACCATAGAGACAGACAGACAACCAGATGACAAATGTTTTTGAGTCACTGAGTGGTTTGTTGCTTTTTCGTTATCTGTAACAAAAAAAAAAAAAAAAAAAAAAATGCTACTACTTCCTTTGCAACAAGAAGGGGGCGTCTGCTCTATTCAATAACAGAGATTTGTAAAGTATTTGTTAAGTAAAACAACTTAATTTATAAACGCAGATGTTTTTTTCTACTTTTTTTTTTGGCTTTCATTTAAATTTACTCCCCATTTGAAACAGTAACAACAAATACATAATCTTCTGGGCATATCTTGATAATATGCCACAATCATCAAGATATCTCCACAACATGAACAACAATCAGCATCCGTTAGATATCTAAAACAAATGATCTCCCTCTCAGCGAAAAAAAAACATTCCAAACACTTGTCTTTTGGGTGTAGCATTAATGACACACATTGCCTAAACAGGCATTAGGTGCAATGATGAAACAACAACGCCAAGGAGATACAAAGTTTCTGATTAGAAGTTTATCGGTGATTACAAATGGTTTTGAGATAGTTTTAAAGGTAAACATTGTCATGCGCTTAAAAGGCTCTGGGAGTTACTTAGGTGTCTATAACAGAAAGTTTTTCTGGCGAATTAAATAAGGATATACTTTCAAGCTTGTCAGACTTCTGCGCTTATCAAACTTCTGAGCTTCTCTAACTAACATTAAGTTTTAAGTTATTTTCATTCTCTTCAGCTTTTTTGAAGACTAAATCCTATGTGAATTTTTTTAAACAATATTTAGGATCAAACTTGGTTTTTTTAAACAATATTTTTTTCAAGAGGGTGACGTATGGGATTGAAGTTACCAAGGAACGGTACTGGCCGGCTTTAACATGGCAAAGCCCAGGATTTATATTGGTCCCTCTTTCATCTCAAGTGGGCACTGACCTCCCTGTGGTGTCACCTGGGGAACTGCCTTTATCTTGGTCCCTCTTTCATCTCAAGTGGACACTGACCTCCCTGTGGTGTCACCTTTAACACCCGTTAAAGGTAGTGAGCTAACATGTGCTGCGCGTTCACCCATAAGAACGTTAAAAACTTGGGTTTGGGCGTTGGGTTAGTAACCCTCCCCTAGAAAAAACAGCATACGAAAGAAAAGAAAAACAAACTCCTCTAAACTTGACGAACCCCGCAAACGTTTAAGGAACATGATCTGCGAATCTGCACCTGGAATGTTCGCACTCTTTATAGAGAAGGTGCAGTTTACGCATTAGCAGGATGTACGATGGAACGGAAAAGGCGTCACAACAACACCTAAAAGTGACGCACTGTATTATAGCTGCCATGGCACAAAGCTTGAGTTTGGTTGCGGATTTGTAGTTGGTCGGAGGTTAAAACATCTGGTCTCCAGCTTCATCCCAGTGAATGAAAGACTCGCTGCAATTCGTTTAAAAGCACAATTCTTCAACATCAGCTTTATTTGCGCTCATGCTCCCACTGAAGACAAGGACAAACAGACCAATGATATATTTTACAAGCGCTTAGAAGAAATTTATGACCGTTGCCCTGCCCATGACATTAAAATTATACTATGCGATTTTAATGTCAAAATTGGAAAGGAGAATATCTTTGGCCCAATAGTCGGGAATTTCAGTCTACACAGTGAAACATCTGACAATAGTATGAGGCTGATAGACTTTGCAGCTGCAAGAAACATGGTAGTTAGTAGTACCAGATTTAATCATCTCGATATTCATAACGGCACCTGGCTGTCTCCAGATCAGAAAACAAGAAATCAAATTGATCATGTTGTGATTGATGGAAGACATTCATCCAGCGTGTTGGATTGATTCATTGGATTGATTCGGACCACTACCTTGTTGCAGCAAAGGTACGTACCCGTCTAAACGTTGCAAATAAAGCACGAACAGACACAACGCGGAAGTTGGACATCGATAGGCTGCAAACACAACAGATAGCCACAGCATATTCCACTCAACTAGCCCAACTGCTTAATGCGAGCACTCCTTGTCCCGATAACATAACAACACAATGGCAAAATATTGCCCAAGCCGCAAAATCCATACTTAGATACCAGAGACCTCCACAAAGGAATTCATGGTATGACCAGGAGTGTCGTGCTGCTAACGAAGAGAAAAATGTGGCATATAGAGCTACCTTACAATCACTAGCAACGCGTAGCGCACGAGAGAGATATCGGGAGAAAACAGAAACGTCTTTTCCGCAAGAAAAATAAAGAAATGGAAAAGCGGGAGTGTGAGAGAATGAAGTCCGAAAATTCTACCAAAAAAATAAAAAACATCAAACAGATGGCTTTGGTACAGGCACATCCTCCTGTAGAGACCAGCAAGGTAATCTGGTAACAGATACATATAGCGTGCTCAGGATATGAAAAGAACATTTCTCCAATCTGCTGGTATCCAATAGTAGCGAAGACGATGATACCACAGATCCAATTTCCAGAAGATGGTATAGAATGTATACCGCCCGGCCAAGATAAGGTAAAAACAGTAATCAACCGGCTGAAGAATAATAAAGCAGCAGGAGCTGATGGCCTACCAGCCGATCTGCTTAAAACCGGAGGCGACACGCTGATAAGGTGTATGCATCAGCTAGTTAGCACCATTTGGCAAGAAGAACGCGTACCCGACGATTGGAACCTGAGGATCCTATGTCCCGTCCACAAGAAAGGAGATAAGACTGTATGCTCCAACTATAGGGGCATAAGTCTTCTCCCTATTGCCTATAAGATAGTGTCAGGGATATTGTGCGAACGACTAAAGCCAATGGTCAACGAAATAATTGGACCATACCAATGTGGCTTTAGACCTGGCAAGTCCACCATTGACCAGATATTTACCCTGCGGCAAATCCTAGAGAAGACCCAAGAGATGCAGATCGACACATATCACCTTTTTGTCGATTATAAAGCAGCATTCGACAGTCCTCTCTGATCAAAGGTTTTACAAGCAATGTCTGAATTTGGTATCCCCGCAAAGCTCATTCGGCTTTCTAAAATGATTCTAACTGACACAAGATCTTCAGGTAAAATAGGAAAGAACCTCTCTGAAGAGTTTTGTACCAAAAGAGGTTTCAGGCAAGGAGACAGCCTTTCGTGTCATATTTTCAACATCCTGCTAGAAAGGGTTATACGAGATGCAAACGTCACACATGTTACTTGCTTATGCTGATGATATAGACATCATGGGACGATCAGTAAAAGAAGTAACCGATACCTTTATGAAGGTCGAGAATTGGAGATCATATCTTAGTTCGGTCTATGGAACAAATGTTCTGTAATGGGCCAGCTAAGTAAGGACCAAATTAAACGTGGATTTTTTTAACAATATTTTTTGAAGACATAATCAAACATGGATTTTTTAAAGAATATTTTTTTCAAGAACCAAATCAAACTAGGATTTTTTAAACAATAATTTTTCAAGATGCATATATTTAAAAAATATTTTTCAAGGATCAGATCAGACGTAGATATTATTTTAAATATTTTTCCAAGCTCGAAATCAAAGTTTTAAAATATCTTTCCAAATTTGTAAATATTTCTTCAAGTTCAAAATCAAGTTTGTTTTTTTATTTGAATTTTCTTTCTTTTCATTCTTAAAAATGATGAATAAATTAATTTACGATTATTCATTTATAAATTTTGTAAAATTCAACTACTTAGACTAATTTTTAATAAATATTTTTTCTAAGGACCAGATCAATGTGAATATTTTAAAAATATCTTTCCAATGACCAAATCGTGCGAGAACGGGTTTCAAATGACTAGATCAAGTGTAAATGTCTTTTAAAATTCGTCTAAAGATTGATTTTTGTATTTAAACAAGTAAAAAAGTATCAGTTGGCTTTGCCGACAGAGATATACCCTCAGCCTGTATATATTGAAACAATTTGTTCCCAAAAAAAGGAATGTATGTATTAAGGGGTTTTTATACATTTTGGGAATTTGAACCGACAAAATTGTTCATTAGGATTAGGGATAAAGAGTTTTGCGGAGGAGATACTAAAAGGAATGGATCTACATTGACCATTATGGAAGTGGATCTTCAGCCACTACATATGGTGCCATATGGGGTTTTTACACACTTCGGTATGTTTACTCAAGAAGTATGGACTTGCCACTGAAAAAACGTTTAACATAGTAATTGAGGCAGCGAATGCAAGTTTCTTCAACAAAAATCAAAGTGATTCGATAGCAGGTCTTAAAGTGAACTTATCCGAAGTTTTGTGTGGGAGGTACCGGATGGATTGGATAAATATAGTCCATATCTGAACCTGATCTATATCTAGTAGATATATTAGGATGTGTAAAGTATGGACCAATTCGGCCACTCCCTTCAAAAGTTACCGTATGAACAAATTTTCCGAACATTTTTGAACTTTTGTGGGGGAGGTACATGAAGGAGTGGACCGATATGACTTATCTTCAAACTTAGACTATGTTTGGACAAAATATTGCTAAGGCCAAATTTTGGACCGAATCTGCAGATCCGTTCTAGAGTTATTTTGCGCTCCAACCACCTCACACGGTGTCTAGGGGTTTTGTGCAACTTTCAGGCTATTTTCTCAGGAAGTATGGACTTGCCCCTGATGAAACTTGTACCGTCGTATAGGAGCCAGTGAATACAAGTTGCTGAGCAAAAATCAAAGCGGTTCGAGAGCAGGTCCTAAACTGAACATCCCAAATTTTGTGTGGGAGGTACCCTAAGGAGTAGACAGATTGAGTCCATATTGGAACCTCATCTAAGCCTGGTAGACATTTCACGATTTGCAAAGTATGGACCAAATCGGTTACTCCCTTCAAGAGTTATCATGCGCACAAATTTTCCGAATATTTTCGAACTTTTATGGGGGAGGTACCGGAAGGAGTGGGTCGATATAACCCATCTTCGAACTTAAACTAAGTTTGGACAAAATATTACGAAAGCCAAATTTGGGATCGAATCGGTTGATCCGTTATCGTGCGCTCCAGACAGACAGACGGACGGACGGACATTGCTCAATCGACTCCAAATTATCTGAAACACATTTCGTTCAAACATACTTGGGGTCTAAAACTATTATTTCGATGAGGCACATTTTGCCCGTATGAAAGTGTATATACCCTCGTTAGCATAAATGCTGAGGGTATAACAAGTATGAACGATGTTAAGTTCGGCCAAGCCGAACTTGTTATAGCCTCCACCAGGAGTGGTATTGAAGTAAAATGGAACAATTAGTTTCCTTTCGTTTATGAAGTTAACTAAATACGAAATTTCAGCAAGTTCGGTAAAACTATGTGGCTAACCTTAAAAATACCGAAATTCGGGAGGGACGGTTCTATGCTGGCTATATTAAAACGTCGATCTATACCTACAAATTTCTTCTGGAACATTTTTAGACTTAAAGAAGAGTAAATACCAAATTTCGGTAAAACCTTCAAAATACGAAAAATAATGAAATGTGCTTCTATGTGGGATACAGAAACCCGCGGACCTATACTAATAATTTTATTCTGGAATATTTTATAACTCGATGGAAAACTAACGTCACAACGTTCAGAATTGCGAAAATCGGGAGGTACCATTCTATGGAGGCTATACTATGGCGTGGACCTATGCCGAAAAATTTCATATGGAACGTTTAATCCCCCAAATGAACACCAAAAAGCAAATTTTAGCCATTTCGCTGAAATATTGAGGCCACAACCTTTAAAATACCGGAAAAAGCGAGGTACTGTCCTATGGGAGCTATACTAAGGCGCAAGCCGGTACCGACAAGTTCCTGGGGAAAAGTGTTATACCCCCAACGAAGACTAAATACCAAATTTCACTAATTTCCGAGGACTAAATGCCAAATTTCATCCCTTTCGGTAAAATATTTAGGCCACAACCTTCAAAATACCGAAAATCGTGAGGTATCGTTCGATGGGGGCTATTTGTGGACGTGGACCTGTACCGAACAATTTCAGGTGGAATGTTTTATACCCCTACCAAAGACTAAATGATAAATTAATTGATGTCACTACCTCTAAAATACTGCCATTTCGTTGTGATAATGAGGCTTAGCTCTTCAAAATACCGAAAATCGGGAAGGTATCGGTGGCTACACATAGGCGTGGACCTATACCAAATTTGTGGTGGAAAATTCTGTACCACATGCAAAGAAAAAATACTAAATGCCAGCCATTTCGGTGGGATATTGAAGCCACAACCTTCAAAATTCCGAAAATTTGGAGGTACCCCACTATGGGGGCAATATGAAAACCTGCATCTCTACCGACAAATGTTTAGGTGAAGAGTTTTGTACCCCCAAAGAAGTCTAAGTACAAACGTTCAGCAATTTCGGTGAATAAATGAGACCAAAACTTTCAAAAAAAAACGAAAATCGGAAGGTATCGTTCTGTGGAGGCTATATCAGAACGTAGAACGCTATAACCCATTTTCAATACCAGACATCCTAGTAGTAATTGATACTTATATACCGAATTATAAAGCTCTATTTTAAATATTGCGAGCTGTATCTTTAGTTCAACAAACGGACGGACATAGTTATATCGACTTAGAATTTCATGCTGATAAAGAACATATGCATATACTTTATTGGGTCTCCGACAAATATTTCGATGGGATACAAACGGAATGAGAAATTTAAATTTACCCTCCATATAATACTGGAGGGTATACAAATTGAAAAATCATGTTGTGCGTGAACATATATTATCGAATCACCTTTTATGTAAGATTTTATCTAATAAAATAACATAAATATAAAAACTCATAAAAATATGATACAAGGAATATGAGGTTATAAAAAGTTCATCACCCTAATATACACTTTGCCACAATCAAAAACGTACCTCATTGAAACAATAGTTTCAGTCCTAAAATATGTTAGGTCCAAGTCCGATTCAGACAAATTTGAGTAGATCCGTCCATCTGTCCGGCTGGTAAAGTTCTACCGAACTTAAATCAAGTTCGAAGATTGACTCCACTCCTCTGGTACCTCCGCAGGTCAAATGCTGCATGAGAATCATTTTAGATTTTTTTTACCAGAAGTAATTCTTGTAGTCCTGACTACAATGTTATAATTGCTCCTGTGAGCAAGTCCATACTTTCTGAGATAATGGTCCACAAGCTTTGAAACCCCTGCCGGCTCAAACTAAAATGACAGATGAGCACGATAACTTAGGAAAATTTGACCAAAACTTTAAGAATTGCAAAATATTTTTTTTTTCATAAAGACCTATATCGGAAAGCTCCTTTGGGTACCTCAATTACTAAAGTCCCAAAGATTTTAAGTGCAGTTTAAGCGTGTTACGAAGATCGAATTGAAATTACTACCCAACCTCCTACACGGAGAACACCTGCTCATGATTATATGGGACCGAAATGTCTCAATATTTAGGACCATTTCTTCTCGCACCTCTCGCACTAGGTTATTGGTAGTCTTCTTGGTTTTTCTCTCAAGAATCGGCCAGAATATAAGGCTGACTATATTTTTTTTACTTATTTTATTATTTTTTTTAATTTGTCTTGAACTCATCATTGCTTGACTGCTTTATATTTTCCTCTATACACCAAATGTCTATCTCTACACTCCCATTTTTATCTCATGTATTGGCCCGAAACATTTTAATAATAACAAAATTCCACACACAACAGCCACGGTCTCGTAAATTTATTGAGAGGAAAAGTATTTAAAAAATGTTCGTTCATACATTGATTTTGAACATGAGCTTCAAATCAAACGCGGTTAAATTCACTTAAGAAAAGGCGGTGGTAGCCAACCAATCATGACAATTGATAGAAAACCGCAAAAATGTTTTAAATCAAATTTTCAAATGGTCAAATTTTAATTGTTTTGGATTTTTCAATATGGGGTTTTTTGCCATTTAACCGGTAACAAGTGCTAGTTTTCATTAATCAAAATGTATATGAGATGTGTGAGTGTATCTGTGTGTGGGAAAAAATAAATTGAAATTGCCCAGGGGTTTCGGGTAAATTACTTAATTGTGGAGTAATAGTTTTTAAAGTTAAATGATTTTCTTTTTCTAAAATAATTAATGATGATTTCCCTTTAACCTTTTAACTACTATGACCCACCGCCCGAAAGAAATGGCAGAGAAAGCCAACATGAAAATCCGTTTCTCATTTACATTATTAAATTTAAAACTCAAAACTATGGAACATTTCTACGTCCATCCCACGTTTTTTTTTTGCCTGTCTAAAACCTGCTAAAAGTGTTCCCATAAATCTCTAATTTCTTAATTTCCTCCAATAAAACGCCTATTTAGCGCCTTATTTAATTTATGTTTTATTTTCATTACCTTTATCTCTTTTGGCTTTGGTCATAAATGCTCTTCTTCACTTATTCTTTGTGTCATAAAAATTATCTGCTTTTTTGTGAATGAAAATGGTTACCTTGTAGACATTTCTAAGCTTACCTTCAATACGTTGACATTCACATGCTTGCTTTATTGCTCTTCCAAAAGAAGTAAACAAAGCATGATTAATGTTTTATTATTTAAATGCTGTTAGATGCTCTAAGATAATAACTTTGAAAATAAATAATTTCACTTGTATTTTTATATGAAAAAAATATATCAAGGCGGCAAAATTAAAGGAATGTATTTGTGGACCAATTTGTGTGAATTTTATTACATGAAAAGTGGGTGCAATATATCGTAATTATGGGAGTACAGTGTGTCACACAAAATTTTACAAACACTGAAAAAATCCTCAAAGCAGCAAACGTGGATTTTAAAAGAATATTTTTTTTCATACAACATCAAGACAGCAATCGTGGATTTTTAAAGAATATTTTTTCATTAAACATCAAGGCAGCAAACGTGGATTTTTAAAGAATATTTTTTCATTAAACATCAAGGCAGCAAACGTGGATTTTTAAGGAATATTTTTTCATTAAACATCAAGGCAGCAAACGTGGATTTTTAAAGAATATTTTTTCATTAAACATCAAGGCAGCAAACGTGGATTTTTAAAGAATATTTTTTCATTAAACATCAAGGCAGCAAACGTGGATTTTTAAAGAATATTTTTTCATTAAACATCAAGGCAGCAAACGTGGATTTTTAAAGAATATTTTTTCATTAAACATCAAGGCAGCAAACGTGGATTTTTAAAGAATATTTTTTCATTAAACATCAAGGCAGCAAACGTGGATTTTTAAAGAATATTTTTTCATTAAACATCAAGGCAGCAAACGTGGATTTTTAAAGAATATTTTTTCATTAAACATCAAGGCAGCAAACGTGGATTTTTAAAGAATATTTTTTCATTAAACATCAAGGCAGCAAACGTGGATTTTTAAAGAATATTTTTTCATTAAACATCAAGGCAGCAAACGTGGATTTTTAAAGAATATTTTTTCATTAAACATCAAGGCAGCAAACGTGGATTTTTAAAGAATATTTTTTCATTAAACATGAAGGCAGCAAACGTGGATTTTTAAAGAATATTTTTTCATTAAACATCAAGGCAGCAAACGTGGATTTTTAAAGAATATTTTTTCATTAAACATCAAGGCAGCAAACGTGGATTTTTAAAGAATATTTTTTCATTAAACATCAAGGCAGCAAACGTGGATTTTTAAAGAATATTTTTTCATTAAACATCAAGGCAGCAAACGTGGATTTTTAAAGAATATTTTTTCATTAAACATCAAGGCAGCAAACGTGGATTTTTAAAGAATATTTTTTCATTAAACATCAAGGCAGCAAACGTGGATTTTTAAAGAATATTTTTTCATTAAACATCAAGGCAGCAAACGTGGATTTTTAAAGAATATTTTTTCATTAAACATCAAGGCAGCAAACGTGGATTTTTAAAGAATATTTTTTCATTAAACATCAAGGCAGCAAACGTGGATTTTTAAAGAATATTTTTTCATTAAACATCAAGGCAGCAAACGTGGATTTTTAAAGAATATTTTTTCATTAAACATCAAGGCAGCAAACGTGGATTTTTAAAGAATATTTTTTCATTAAACATCAAGGCAGCAAACGTGGATTTTTAAAGAATATTTTTTCATCGAACATCAGGGCAGCAAACGTGGATTTTTAAAGAATATTTTTTCATTAAACATCAAGGCAGCAAACGTGGATTTTTAAAGAATATTTTTTCATTAAACATCAAGGCAGCAAACGTGGATTTTTAAAGAATATTTTTTCATTAAACATCAAGGCAGCAAACGTGGATTTTTAAAGAATATTTTTTCATTAAACATCAAGGCAGCAAACGTGGATTTTTAAAGAATATTTTTTCATTAAACATCAAGGCAGCAAACGTGGATTTTTAAAGAATATTTTTTCATTAAACATCAAGGCAGCAAACGTGGATTTTTAAAGAATATTTTTTCATTAAACATCAAGGCAGAAAACGTGGATTTTTAAAGAATATTTTTTCATTAAACATCAAGGCAGCAAACGTGGATTTTTAAAGAATATTTTTTCATTAAACATCAAGGCAGCAAACGTGGATTTTTAAAGAATATTTTTTCATTAAACATCAAGGCAGCAAACGTGGATTTTTAAAGAATATTTTTTCATTAAACATCAAGGCAGCAAACGTGGATTTTTAAAGAATATTTTTTCATTAAACATCAAGGCAGCAAACGTGGATTTTTAAAGAATATTTTTTCATTAAACATCAAGGCAGCAAACGTGGATTTTTAAAGAATATTTTTTCATTAAACATCAAGGCAGCAAACGTGGATTTTTAAAGAATATTTTTTCATTAAACATCAAGGCAGCAAACGTGGATTTTTAAAGAATATTTTTTCATTAAACATCAAGGCAGCAAACGTGGATTTTTAAAGAATATTTTTTCATTAAACATCAAGGCAGCTAACGTGGATTTTTAAATAATATTTTTTCATTAAACATCAAGGCAGCAAACGTGGATTTTTAAAGAATATTTTTTCATTAAACATCAAGGCAGCAAACGTGGATTTTTAAAGAATATTTTTTCATTAAACACCAAGGAAGCAAACGTGGATTTTTAAGGAACATTTTTTCATTAAACATCAAGGCAGCAAACGTGGATTTTTAAAGAATATTTTTTCATTAAACATCAAGGCAGCAAACGTGGATTTATAAAGAATATTTTTTCATTAAACATCAAGGCAGCAAACGTAGATTTTTAAAGAATATTTTTTCATTAAACAACAAGGCAGCAAACGTGGATTTATAAAGAATATTTTTTCATTAAACAACAAGGCAGCAAACGTGGATTTTTAAGGAACATTTTTTCATTAAACATCAAGGCAGCAAACGTGGATTTTTAAGGAACATTTTTTCATTAAACATCAAGGCAGCAAACGTGGATTTTTAAAGAATATTTTTTCATTAAACATCAAGGCAGCAAACGTGGATTTTTAAAGAATATTTTTTCATTAAACATCAAGGCAGCAAACGTGGATTTTTAAAGAATATTTTTTCATTAAACATCAAGGCAGCAAACGTGGATTTTTAAAGAATATTTTTTCATTAAACATCAAGGCAGCAAACGTGGATTTTTAAAGAATATTTTTTCATTAAACATCAAGGCAGCAAACGTGGATTTATAAAGAATATTTTTTCATTAAACATCAAGGCAGCAAACGTGAATTTTTAAAGAATATTTTTTCATTAAATATCAAGGCAGCAAACGTAGATTTTTAAAGAATATTTTTTCATTAAACAACAAGGCAGCAAATGTGGATTTTTAAAGAATATTTTTTCATAGAATATAAGGGCACCAAAGGTGGATTTAAAAAAAATATTATCAAGGGAACTAACGTGGATATTTAAATAATATTTTATATTTTTAAATTATATTTTTATCAAGGCAATTATAGAGAATTTTTATATAATATTGTTTTCGTTGATCTGTCCTTCATGTATTCCATTGCATGATAACTATGGAATACATGAATACATCAAATAGGAGAAATTATGAAAGAAATGCTACATAAAAGTAAAAAAAAAATAAAAACGAAAAATGTGGGTCACATCAAAGTATAGAAGATTATCAAATCTCCATGGATAAAAAAGTGCGACTGGGATATATGAAAAAACTAATATTCAAATCACACTCGACTCAAGGCAAAAAATCAATTTAAACATCACCCGAAACCCCCAATTCAAAATAATGAAGAAGAAAATACAAATCGCCACAACAATAATTGTCACCACAATGGGCATGGAGTTTTTATAGGCTTCCATAGAAAAACAATGTCAAGAGACAAGGGACATTATTTTCTTTGTGTTGTCGTTTTTTCAAGAAGGAGATTTGTAACACTTGAAGTGAACAACACTAAGAGAAACAACAATAATATCCAGAACTGAGGTTAGATGTCGTCGGAACGCTTGAATGATATTTGATTTGAGTGACTGACTGCTTGTCTCTTGACAAAATTTAAAGTGTCTTTGAAGTGTTTTGGTTTTTATTTCTAAAATTTTCTCCCCCCAACACCTCTTGGCTTTTGATGGGGGGGAATACATATGGCTTTATGGGTTATAACAGTGGTCCAACTTGTTGACACCATACTTAACAAATCATTTACATGGGAATTGCTTAAAATACTTGTTACAAACACAACAATCCATTACAAATCAGAAAATAATTTTCTTGTCGTTTAATAGTTTTCGGCTGGTTTTAACACTTTACCCATTGAACACAGCACCATAACGTTTTGAATTTAATGCAAACCAAAAAACATTTTGAAAATTTATATGTTAAAGAAATGGTGTGATTTTTATGAAACAGCTACTGCATTTTCAACACCATTAAATGTGATATGGTTTCTATGACTTGGCTGGAGAAAGAAATTAAGTGTAAAGAATTTTATGGAATATTTTCTTCAAGAACCATGAGAGCTATCTTTGTGTTTGTTTAACTTCATAAAAGGAATCTTAAAAAATCCACGTTTATGTGATGGGTTATGAACAAGTATTCATTAAAAAATCCACATTTATGGCTCTGATGGGTTATGAAAAAAAAAATATTCTTTAAAAAACCCACGCTTATGGCTGTGATGGTCTTTGAAAAAATATTCTTCAAAAAATCCAAGCTTATGGCTAAGATGGGCTTTGAAAAAAATTTTCTTTAAAAAAATTACGTTTGCTTCCTAAAAGGTCCATGAAATAATATTCTTTAAAAATCCACGTTTGCTTCCTAAAAGGTCCATGAAATAATATTCTTTAAAAATCCACGTTTGCTGCCTTGATGGTTTATGAAAAATAATCTTTAAAAATCCACGTTTGCAGCCTAAATGGCCCAAAATTCAGATAAGCTGGCTTGATAAAAATATTCTTTAAAAAAATCCACGTTAGTTGCCTTGATAAAAATATTCTTTAAAAAAATCCACGTTAGTTGCCTTGATAAAAACATTCTATAAAAAATCCACGTTAGCTGCCTTGATAAAAATATTCTTTAGAAAATCCACCTTAGCTGCCTTGATAAAAATATTTTTTAAAAATCCACCACAGCTGCCTTGATAACAACTGTTATTTAAAAAATCCACATTAGCTGCATTGATTAAAAATATTCTTTAAAAAAATATTCTTTAAAAACATTGATTAAAAATATTCTTATGGCCTTTGGAAAAACATTCTTCAAAAAATGGCTCACTGAACAAATATCCTTTAAAAAATCCACGTCAATGAAAATTATTTTTTAAAATATTCACGTCCATGAAAAAATATTCTTTAAAAAACGTCCACGAAAAATATTTTTTTTTAAATCCACGTCCATGAAAAATATTTTTAAAATCCATGAAAAAATTTTTTAAATCCAAGAAAAATGTTCTTAAATCTAAGAAAAGTTTTTTTAATAAATCCTTACTTACTTACTTAGCTGGCCCATTAAAGAACATTTGTTCCATAGTCCGAACTATGAAAAGATCTCCAATTCTCTCTGCTTCGTGCTTCGCTTTTTGGAATACCGCGTCTTGTCATCTCTTCATCCACTTGTTTGGACCATCTATTTTTGGCCTGCCAATTCTACGTGCACCGCCATGTGGCTCGAATTGAATAATTTAATAAATCCACTTCCATGAAAAATATTTTTAAATACATGAAATTTTCCTGGAAAATATTTTTAAATACATGAAATTTTCCTGGAAAATATTTTTTTTAAATAATGCACGTCCAAGAAAAATGTTTTTAAATCTATGAAAAGTATGTACATACATGAAAAAATGTATGAAAAATATTTTTAAAAAAATCCAAGTCCATGGAAAAATATTCTTTAAAAAATCCACGTCCATGAAAAACATTTTTTTTAAAATCCACGTCCAAGAAAAAATATTTTTAAAAAACCCCCGTCCATTAAAAAATATTTTTTAAAAAATTCTCGTCCATGAACAAATATTTTTTAAAAATTCAGGTCCATGGAAAATATTTTTTAAAAAATCCACGTCCATGAGAAATTATTTTTTTAAAAGACTTCGTCCATAAAGAAATATTTTTTAAAAAATACAAGTCGGTGAAAAAATAATTTTTAAAAAGTTCAGGTCCATGAAAAAATAATTTTTAAAAAATTCAGGTCCATGAAAAAATATTTTTTTAAAAAATTCACATCCATGGCAAAATAGTTTTTACAAAATCCTCGTCCATGAAAAAATATTCTTTACAAAATCATAGTCTATGAAAAATATTCTTTAAAAAATCCACATCCGTAATAAATATTTTTTAAAAAATCCACGTCCATGAAAACATATTTTTTAAAAAATCCACGTCCATGAAAACATATTTTTTAAGAAATCCACGTCCGTAAAAAACAATTTTTAAGAAATCCACGTCCGTAAAAAAATAATTTTATGTGCATAAGCTTTTCACTGGTAAACATTTCTTTTAGGGAATATAATCCGAATACCATCAAACATAATATGCCTCTTCCTCTCCGGGACCCTCATCAACACCCAAAATTTAGTGACGATCCGATCAAAATTGCGACCTGTAGCGTGATTACAAGGTTTAGATGGACAGACGGACGGACACACATAGCCAGATCAATTCAGCTCGTTGAGACATTCATTTTGGTATATATAAGTATGGGTCTACGACCATTATTTCGATGCGTTACAAACTTTTTGGCCAAAACCAACTTATAATACCCTCCCCACATAGTGGTGTAGGGTATAAAAAACCACAACCATGAAAAAAAATATTTTTTAAAAAATCCACGTTCATGGCAAAATATTTTTTAAAAAAAACACGTCTATGACAAATATTCTTTAAAAAATTCTTGCCCATGAAAAAAAAAATCTATATAAATTCACGTCCATGAAAAAATATTCCAAGACCATGGAAAATATTCTTTAGAAAATCCACGTTTATTAAAAAATATTCTTTAGAAAATCCACGCTTATTAAAAAAAATATTCTTTAAAAAATCCACGTTTATTAAAAAAATATTCTTTAAAAAATCCAGGTTTATTAAAAAATATTCTTTAAAAAAATCCAGGTTTATTAAAAAATATTCTTTGAAAAATCCACGTTTATAAAAAATATAAAAAATATATATTATAAAAAGTTCACATTTATTAAAAAATATTCTTTGAAAAATCCACGTTTAAAAAAAATATATATATTATAAAAAATCCACGTTTATTAAAAAATATTCTTTGAAAAATTCACGTAAAAAAAAAAATAAAAAATCTATATATATAAAAGAGCTTGGTGATGAGTGAGTGACTGACAGATCATCGCCCAGACGAAACGGCTGAAGCTAGAAGCTTGAAATTTTGAGTGTGGGTTGGTGCGTAGGGGTGAGATAAGGCTGGGTTTTTGGAAATTCGAACTGGAAGGGTACGAAAAGTACCACAAGGTACTAAATGTGGTGTTAGGCAAACGGGAAGAGCTAGAATTCTGAAATTTGGAATGAGGGTCATTGATGGACAGTTAGAAAGATGTACCAAAGGGTTTTTGGAAATTCGAACTATAAGTGTACAAAAAGTACTAAAAGTTACCAAATTTATCAATGTATCAATTTTATATTTTTAACGGATATAACTAGAATCATGAAATTTGGTATGGTAATCAAGGTTGGGAAGTGGTGTTTAAAAAAGGAAATTGTTTTGGAAATTCGTACTCATATGTGCGAAAAGTACTAAATGATACTAAATTTGGTACAATTTGAATTTGGATGAACGGATAGAGCTGGAAACCTGAAATTTGGAATTAAGATTACTGTTGAAGTGTAGAATTGAGATATGAGAGTGGTTTAGGAAATTCGTAGTTATGTGTACGAAAAGTACTATATTTGGTACAATTTGGATTTGGGTGTACAAATAGAGCTGGAAACCTCAAATTTGGAATTAAGAGCTTTGTTCCCGTACTTTTTAATAGTAAAACTCGTAAAAGAGAGAAAGAGAGAAAAATTGTTGCCACACAAAAGTTTTTTCAATAAGTTCGGGAACGCAAAAAGGGAAAAAACGTCAAAAAAGCTGAAACAAATGTCAAAGTCGCCGTACCAACCAATCAGACGCCGACATTCATGTTACTATTTTTTACACGCTCAAATTTGTCGAGTAAAAAGTTTTTAAAGAGAGCGTCATTCATTCGCCATTTTTGTTTAAAGAGAAGTGAACACTTTACAACTTTTTCGTGTACGGGAACGGGGTTTCGGGTAAAATGTGTAAAAGTCGTAAAAATTGTAAAAACTTTTTAGTTCTGGAACAAAGCTAAGATTACTGTGGACGTGTAAGATTGAGATATGAGAACAGTTTTGTAAACTCGTACTTATGTGTGAGAAAAGTACCAAATGGTACTAAATTTGGTACCTAAAATTTGTATTAATGATTACTGTTGGAGTATAGGATTGAAGTAGTTTTGGAAATTCGTACTTACAGTATCGGCCAAAACTAAAGCACCCCCTCAGTAAATTTTTTTGAAATGATAATTTTTTTATGAAAACTAAATTATAAATTTATATTTTATTTTTCTTTTTATTTATTTATGTCTTTATAATTGGAAAATACAAAAATAAGGAATTAAGAATTTAATAAACAAAAGTTAAAATTCAAAAAATATTTTAGGTCGCAAATATAAGCGGACAAAACTAAAGTACCCCCCAATTTGAGGTACAACAAAAACTATTGAAATCAATATTTCGTTGCCTATCCTCTATTCTGAATGACACAATCACATCTTTTTGGTATACAAGATACTAAATTATTAATTACTGCAGGCGAAATAATTGATTTTCGGAAAATTTAGCTTAAATCCTCAAAGTACTGAAAATCGGAAGGTACCGTTATATGGAGGCTATACCCAAACGTGAACCCAGGTCCACGATTTTTGGTGGATATGTTTTGTGACCACTAAGAACCCTAAGTACCAAATTACAGCTAATTTAGTAGGAAAATATGGCTTAAATATCCGAAATACCAAAGTTCGGAAGGTACCGCTATAAGGGGGCTATACCAAAACATTAGCCGATATTGTTCATATTCATCCAAAAATGATGCTACAACATCCACTAGTCAAATACAATACGCTAACGTTTAAAAATTAGCAAAAGAACGAATTGCTGAAGAACGATAGACGCCGGCTTATTCAGTTGACGACCAGCAAAAAAAAAACCTTTCATATCGACTAAAAATGAAGGAGCCAGACTGGCATTCGCCAAGACCCATTTGAACTGTTTTCCGATGAATCTATATTTAATTTAAAGTATTCAGATGGTAAAAGGCTTGGACCAAATGGGCAACCGTTAAATCCTAAATATTGCAAAGACGCTGTAAAACATGGAGGCGGAAGCTGTTTTGCTGGTCGTCGACTGAATAAGCCGGCGTCTACCGTTCTTTTGCAATTCGTTCTTTTGCTAATTTTTAAACCTAAGGGATTTAGTATTTGACCAGAGAATGCTGTAGCATCATTTTTGGATGAATATGAACAATATCGGCTATTGTTTTGGTATAGCCCCCTTATAGCGGTACCTTCCGATCTTCGGTATTTCGGATATTTAAGCCACATTTTCCTACTAAATTAGCTGTAATTTGGTACTTAGGGTTCCTAGTGGTCACAAAACATATTCACCAAAAATCGTGGACCTGCGTTCACGTTTGGGTGTAGCCCCCATATAACGGTAACTTCCGATTTTCAGTATTTTGAGGATTTAAGCTAAATTTTCCGAAAACCGATTATTTCGCCTGCAATAATTAATAATTTTGTATCCTTTATGCCTAAAAGATGTGATTGTGTCATCCAGAATAGAGGATAAGCAACGAAATATTGATTTCAATAGTTTTTGCTGTACCTCAAATGGGGGGGTGCTTTAGTTTTGTCCGCTTATATTTGCGACCTAAAATGTTTTTTGAATTTTAACTTTTGTTTATTAAATTCTGATCTCCTTATTTTTGTATTTTTCAATTATAAAGATATAAATAAATAAAAAGAAAAATAAAAAATAACTTTATAATTTAGTTTTCATAAAAAAATTATCATTTCAAAAAAATTTATTGAGGGGGTGCTTTAGTTTTGGCCGATACTGTATGTGTACGAAAAGTACTAAACGGTACTAAATTTGCTACAATTTGGATTTGGGTGAATGGATAGAGTTGGAATCCTGAAATTTGGAATAATGTTTACAGTTGGAGTATAAGATTGAGGTAGTTTTGGAAATTCGTACTTACTTAGTACTAAACGGGACTAAATTTGGTACAATTTGAATGCGGGTGAATGGATAGAGGGAAATCTTGAAATTTGGAACTAAGATTACTGTTGGAGTTGAGGATTGAGATATGGAGGTGGTTTTGGAATTTCGTACTTATGTGTACTAAAACTACTAAATGGTAATAAATTTGGTACAATATTGATTTTGGATGGAGTTGGAATCTTCACATTTGGAGTAAATATTACTGATGAAGTGTAGGATTGAGATATGAAGGTATTTTTGAAAATTCGTACTTAAAATGTACTAAATTTTGTACTATTTAGATTTGATTGAACAGATAGAGATGGAAGTCTGAAATTTGGAAACAAGCTTACAGTTGGGGTATAGGATTGAGGTAGTTTTGGAAATTCGAACTTATTGCGTATAGTACTAAATGGTACTAATTTGGTACAATTTGGTTTTGGGTGAACGGATAGAGCCCGGATCCTGAAATTTAGAATTAAGATTACTGAAGGACTGAGATTGAGAGAGTTTTTTTGAATTTCGTATTTATGTGTACGAAAAGTACTAAATGGTACTAAGTTTTGTACAATTTGGATTTGGATGAATGGATAGTTGTGGAATGGAGGTATTTGTGGAAATTCGTACTAAAAAGATACTAGATTTGGTGCTATTTGCATTTGATTGAACGCACAGAGATGGAATTCTAAAATTTGGAAATAAGATTACTGTTTGAGTGTAGGATTGATGTAGTTTTGGAAATTCGTACTTAGTACATGTTGATTTTGGGTGAACGTATAGAATTTTGAATCGTGAAATTTGGAATAATGAATACTGTTGCAGTGTACAATTTGGATATGATGAATAGATAGAGCTGGAATTTTGAGACAGATTTCGGAAATTTGTACATATGTGTAGGAAAAGTACAAAATTTGGTACGATTTGGATTTGGGTGAATGGATTGAGGTGGAATCCTGACATTTGGAATTAAGATTAATGTATGGCACTAAATTTATTACAATTTGGATTTTGGTGCTGGATGGAGCTGGAATCGTGAAATTTGATTACTGTTGCGTGGAGGATTGAGACAGATTTCGAAAATTCAGACTTATGTGTATGAAAAGTAGTAAATGGTACTAAATTTGGTACAATTTAGATTTGGTGAATGCATCGAGCTAAAATCCTGAAATATTACTATTGCTTTCAAATTAACGCGAAGGCGGTTTCTAATGCACTGCAATCAAAAAGTCAAAGATAAGTTGAACGATATTGTTTATTTCTTATTCTGAACGTTTTAGAAAGTACATTTGAAAACGTAGATCTATGCGGCTATTGTTTTACAAGAGAACAAAAAGGCCTAAATTAAAATGTCTTAAATGTCTCCTCCATGTGAAAGCATTTTTGAAATATTGATTTTCTCCATTTTAATATCACAAATTCCGAAATTACAGCTACTTCTTTAAAATACTCTGTTCATGTGTAGGGGTGCGATAATATCCTTTTTTGGAAATTCGAACTAAAGGTATACGAACAGTACTAAAATGAAATTAAATATCAATTACAATAGATATTAGTACATCAAGAATTTTAGTGTCCACCATTTTCATATTAAATATTGTTTATTTGCAAATTTTTCTTTAAAAAAATCCACCTCCATGGCAAATATTCTTTATAAAATCCAAGTTTATGACAAACTACTCTTTAAATAATCTATTCTTTGAATAAATAATCTATGAAAAAATATTCTTTAAAATATCCCAATTCATGAAAAAATATTCTTAAACAATCAACGTTTATTAAAAAATATTTTTTAACAAATCGATGTTTTTGAAAAAATATTCTTTAAAAAATCAACGTTTATGAAAAAATATTCTTCAAAAAAAATCCATGTTTATTGGTCTGACGTTTGTTGACAGAATCTTCTTTAAAAAATCCACGTTTATTGGTCTGAATTTGTTTAAAAAAATATTCTTTAAAAAATCCAAGTTTATGGATATGATGTTGTTTGAAAAAATATTTTTTTAAATGTCCACGTTTATTGATCTAATTTTGGTTGAAAAAATTCTGTAAAAAATCCACATTTGTTGGTCTGATGTTGGTTGAAAAAATATTCTTCCATTTGATAATATGAACTCCATTGACCCAGTGCATTTTTAACCCAATTATCTCCAAACTATGCCTGCCATGTTTTTATCGAACTTCATATCGAAATTTAATAGAAATTTACTCTAGCATTAAATTTAACTTATTGGCGGGTTGAAATTTATCTACAACTTTTTTTAGTTAATATTGTTGTTAGATTTAATTAAATGACATCGCTTATCACTTCCGATGATCTTTCACAATAAAGGCTTTTTTGGGAGGTGGGGGTGAACAAATGTTTATGTATTGTTTAAATAATTTCTATGCTCTTTTTATGAGTTGACCAAAGGGCGAGTCATTTCCCTAAAAGAAAATTTTAAAAGAAAAAAAAACTAAATTCAATAAATAATAATTGGCTGATAATTTATGCCTTCAAATGACAGATCCAAGGGTCAGGTTCAGAATACACATGTGTGTCTGAAAGTGTGTTTCATGTGATGAATGAAGTTTTCTATAGTTTTGTATTGATTTTTGTAGAGCAAAAAAAAAGTAGTGGAAATATGTTTTGCTGTCCTATATCGGCAATGAAGCGTAAATTTTAGCACCCAGTTTTAATTGTTACTTCATCATCATCATCGTGTGGGGAGAGAGACAGACGGACAGATCACTGAACATTGTATGAAATTTGAAATATATTTTGTGGTGTGTTGAACAAAAAATAAATCAAAATATAATCAGCCACAAGTGACATTCCCACGTTCGTAATCAGTTGGGGTGATGAAGATGAAATGAAGCTAAAACGGGAGGGTTGTCTTGCAATGGAGGGTCTTGCCGTTTTTTTGGGGGAAAATTAGAACTTGTTTAACAGACCTTTTAGGTATTCTTATGAGATTTCATAACTGGTATTTATCGTTTGGTTTTCTCCTGAGAAAATTTTTGCACCTTTAACCTCAGCCATTGTTTCTCCCTTCAAATCAAATAAAAATCGTTTTGAAATAGATCTAATTTCTTTGTATTTTTTTCTTGGAGGGGCTTTATATCACCATGATGATTTATTAACCAATGGAGTTCATCTAAAGTCAACAATTATGGTTGCAACAAAGTTACCATATTTCTGGCAAAGATATCATAATTGAAGGGATTTTTTGTTCATTTTTTCTTTTGCGTCTCTAGACTAAAAACGTTTTTCCCAATAACCTTACCGCAAAATGGGGCAAATGAAATATGAAACAATTGCATAAAGTCTAAAAAACAAGGGAGATGCAATATCAAAACAAGCAAAGAAAAAGAAAAAAACAACAACCATTGTAGACGGACAACAAACAACGACAGACACTTTGGCGGTAATGAGCTCTAATGTCTTTTCGAGTGGTTTTCCTGGCTGGTTAGAAAATTGTAACGTTTTGTTTTAAAACTAAGGGAATAGGGGAGGGGGTAATGCTGACGAGACTCCAGACAATAGAAACGAAAAACCCCAAAAAAGTAAAGGAATCAAAATCTAGCAAAAGCGACAAACAATTGATGAGTGCAGCCATCAATAATGACTGAAGAATGATTGAGTGAGTGAATAAATGATTGAAAACTCAAAACAATGAATGCATTTTTCACTTCAACAAGCTCTTGGTAGAGAAACAAAACAACCACAGTCCCTATACCCAATTTCCCAAAATTGAAGATGAAACAATAGAAGTCAAGCTGCTGCCAATAAAAAACAAAAACAAAACAATAGAAATTGTTTTCTTTAAATCTTTCACCATGCTTACCATCCAAATCGTGCAGCTTCTTGTTTTCCCCCAAAACAGAAAAAAAAATAATAAGAAATGATTTATGGAATTTAACAATAAATTAGAGTAATTACCTTAGAGTAGCATTAAATGGCAATGGAAAATGTTCACAATAGACATGACTCCTTAATTTATTGTTCAAAGACCATCAGAGCCATAAACGTGGATTTTTTAAAGAATATTTTTTCAACCAACATCAGACCAATAAACGTGGATTTTTTAAAGAATATTTTTTCAACCAACATCAGACCAATAAACGTGGATTTTTTAAAGAATATTTTTTCAACCAACATCAGACCAATAATCGTGGATTTTTTAAAGAATATTTTTTCAGCCAACATCAGACAAATAAACGTGGATTTTTTAAAGAATCTTTTTTCAACCAACATCAGACCAATAAACGTGGATTTTTTAAAGAATCTTTTTTCAACCAACATCAGACCAATAAACGTGGATTTTTTAAAAAATATTTTTTCAACCAACATCAGACCAATAAACGTGGATTTTTTAAAAAATATTTTTTCAACCAACATCAGACCAATAAACGTGGATTTTTTAAAGAATAGTTTTTCAACCAACATCAGGCCAATAAACGTGGATTTTTTAAAGAATATTTTTTCAACCAACATCAGACCAATAAACGTGGATTTTTTAAAAAATATTTTTTCAACCAACATCAGACCAAAAAACGTGGATTTTTTAAAGAATATTTTTTCCAACCAACATCAGACCAATAAACGTGGATTTTTTAAAGAATATTTTTTCAACCAACATCAGACCAATAAACGTGGATTTTTTAAAGAATATTTTTTCAGCCAACATCAGACCAATAAACGTGGATTTTTTAAAGAATATTTTTTCAACCAACATCAGACCAATAAACGTGGATTTTTTAAACAATGTTTTAAAAATATTTTTATTGACAATTTAATTAAACAGTTTAAAAAAATTATTTACAATCAAACGTGGATTTTTTTAAGCAATTTTTTAAAAATGTTTTTTATTGCCAATTTAATTAAACAGTTTAAAAAAAATTATTGACAATCAAACGTGGATTTTTTTAAACAATTTTTTAAAAATATTTTTTATTGACAATTTAATTAAACAGTTTAAAAAGAATTATTGACAATCAAACGTGAATTTTTTAAACAATATTTTAAAAATATTTTTTAATGGCAATTTACTTAAACAGTTTAAAAAGAATTATTGACAATCAAACGTTGATTTTTTAAACAATTTTTTAAAAATGTTTTTTATTGAAAATCAAACGTGGATTTTTTTAAACAATTTTTTAAAAATAGTTTTTATTTTCGATTGCTTGAGTGGAGTATTCCCCCATTGGCTCAACTTCATTTATTACGCTCCATTACAGAGAGTAATGTTTTTCAAAACGAACTGACAGTGTTGCAAAATTTTACTGATCGCTACCAATATCATGATTTCATCCCGGCGAAGGGAATTATCAATTGGCTTCTCAGTTTTTGAAATGATGCCTTTTTAGCTAAAAACCGAACTCTTTAAGTGTCTAGTATTCTCATATGAATGAGAATCACACTCACTTTTCGGCTTTTCCAAAGAAACACCAAAATCAAAATATTTTGCAACATGTCAGCACGTATCAACTAAGAATTCTTCGAATTCTGTGAGTTGAAAAGAACACCAACACAGTTGCATGTGAGGTTGTTATTGGAATTTTGTTTTTTGGTTTTTAACAAAGCTCCATTCGCCCGTGCCTCTGCTGTTTTTTATTGAAAATCAAACGTGGACTTTTTAAAGAATTTTTTGAAAATATTTTATATTGAAAATCAAACGTGGATTTTTTAAAAATATTTTTTATTGAAAATAAAACGTTGATTTTTTTAAACAATTTTTTAAAAATATTTTTAATTGAAAATCAAACGTGGATTTTTTAAACAATTTTTTAAAAATATTTTTTTTATTGAAAATCAAACGAGGATTTTTTTAAACAATTTTTTAAAAATATTTTTTATTGAAAATCAAACGTGGATTTTTTAAAAAATTTTTTAAAAATGTTTAATAATATTAAAAATATTTTTTATTGAAAATCAAACGTGGATTTTTTTAAACAATTTTTTAAAAATATTTAATAATATTAAAAATATTTTTTATTGAAAATCAAACCTGGATTTTTTTAAACAATTTTTTAAAAATATTTTTTATTGAAAATCAAACGTGGATTTTTTAAACAATTTTTTAAAAATATTTTTTACAAATATTTATTAATATTAAAAATATTTTTTATTGAAAATCAAACGCGGATTTTTTTTAAACAATTTTATAAAAATATTTTATATTGAAAATCAAACGTGGATTTTTTAAACAATTTTTTAAAAATATTTTTTATTGAAAATAAAACGTGGATTTTTTTAAACAATTTTTTAAAAATATTTTTATTGAAAATCAAACGTGGATTTTTTAAACAATTTTTTAAAAATATTTTTTATTGAAAATCAAACGTGGATTTTTTTAAACAATTTTTTAAAAATATTTTTTATTGAAAATCAAACGTGGATTTTTTTAAACAATTTTTTAAAAATATTTTTTATTGAAAATCAAACGTGGATTTTTTTAAACAATTTTTTAAAAATATTTATTATTGAAAATCAAACGCGGATTTTTTTTAAACAATTTTTTAAAAATATTTTTTATTGAAAATAAAACGTGGATTTTTTTAAACAATTTTTAAAAAATATTTTTTATTGAAAATCAAACGTGGATTTTTTTAAACAATTTTTTAAAAATATTTTTTATTGAAAATCAAACGTGGATTTTTTTAAACAATTTTTTAAAAATATTTTTATTGAAAATCAATCGTGGATTTTTTTAAACAATTTTTTAAAAATATTTGTTATTGAAAATCAATCGTGGATTTTTTTAAACAATTTTTTAAAAATATTTGTTATTGAAAATCAATTTTTAAACATATTTTTTTGGCCTTCAAACGCGGATTTTTTAAAAAATATTGTTTATTGACAATCAAACATAGATTTTTACACAATTTGTTTTACAAATATTTTTTTATTTTATTGACCATCAATCGTGAATTTTTAAACAATATAATTTATTGGCCATTGACCAATAATATAATAAAATTTAATAATTGTGAGATTAATAATATTTACACTTTTCTGAATATTGACTATTTAAATGCTAATTGCCACTTTTGTGATTTTTTTATTACCTGTTATAATTTAATGATTTTTTGATAAATAACATTGATAGGATAGATTACGTTTATAATTATTGTCTTTATTAAGTGTCATAACATTAAAGAGCAATAAAAAATAAATAAATATTAAATATATTACACATTTTTATTCAAGTTTCTAATACTTTTATTTAAATTATGTTGTAAACTTTTATGTTTTTTTTTTCATTTCTTACAGATAACTATCGCCAAGGGGAAAGGTGCAATTAAATAGGAAAATCAATAAAATAGTGTTTGATGATCCAATCTTGTTAACTGTTCGGTGAAAAATAGTAAAATAAAAATGCGTTTAAAAATGTTCAATATGAAGAAAATCTTGAGGTAAGTCATTGTTTTATGAAATCATAATTTCTGGTTATTGTCTGGCATCATTTGTCACAATTTATTAGTTATAATCACCTTGTTTATGCAGAATCGTTTATTTCTATTTCCCCACACGCAGAGATAGAATAGGGCCACAACAACAACATAGATATCGTGCCTAAAAAAATTGAATTCTATAAAAACTATATGGATGGAAATACTCATAACTTCTTTAATATTGGTAGTTTTTTTTTCTGAGTGAAATCAGAGACTTTTTTCACTTTTTTATTTTTTGCTGTGGTGATGCTGCTCATCGGCAAAACATTTCATATTTTGAGATTTTTTTTTGACTAACGCTCGCAATGATATCGTGCCTTGAAAAAGTTAAATTCTATAAAAACTATATGGAAGGAAATACTCGTAACTGGGAGCTAATAACCCACTGAAAGGGTACATAATGTTTTACCATTTTCCAGGAAATTATAAATCCTCACCTGCAAAAATATTATTTTTTAAATATTCTTTAGAATTCACGCAAACAATTTAAAATATTAAAAAAACACGCCTATTAAAAATAAGTTTTTACTTTTTTAAGAATTTTTAAAAAAATCGACACCTATTAAATTTTTTTTTAAATATTTTTAAAAAATCGACGCCTATTAAAAATAATTTTTTAATTTTTTTAAGATTTTCTTAAAAAATCCACACCTATTAAAAATACAAATATTCTTAAAAAATCCAAGCCTATTAAAAATAATTTTAAAGTTTTTAAGATTTTCTTAAAAAACTACGCCTATTAAAAATAATTTTTAAATATTTGTAAGATTTTGTTAAAAAATACACACCTACTAAAAATAATTTTTAAACATATTCGTAAAAAATCCACGCCCATTAAAGTAATTTTCAAATTTTTTTTAAAATATTTTTAAAAATTATCTCCTATTAAAAAAAATTTTTAAAAATATTCTCAAAGAATCCACATATTTTTAAAAATAATTTTAACTTTTTTATAAGATTTTTAAAAAAATGCTCTCCTATTAAATATAATTTTTAAAAATATTCTTTAAAAATCCACTCCTTTTTAAAGAAATTTTCAAAATTTTATAAAATGTTTTTAAAAATCCACGCATATAAATAATATTTTTTACTATTCTTAAAAATAATATTTTTTTAATATTCTTAAAAAATCCAGGGCTATTAAAAATAATTTTTAAAATTGCTTAAATACTCTTAAAATGTCCACGCTTATTAAAACTAATATTAAAAAACTCCAAGCCAATTAAAAATAATTTTTTAAGATTTTTTTTAAATATTTTTAAAAATAATTTAAAATTTTTTTTAAATATTCTTAAAAAATTCACGTCTATTAAAAATAATTTCTAAAATCTTCATCAAATCCTTTAAAAATGCACGCCTAATAAAAATATTGTTTTTTAAATATTCTCAAAAACTCCATGCCAATTAAAAATAGTTTGTAACATTTTTTAAATATTCTTAATAAATCCACGCCTTTTAAAAAAATGTTTTAAAATATTTTGAAAAACTCCAGGCCAATTAAAAATAAATTTTAAAATTTTTTAAATATTCTAAAAAAATACACGCCTGTTCAAAATAATGTTTTAAAATATCTCTAAAAGCTCCACGCCAATTACAAATAAATTTTTAAAAATAATTTTTAACATTTTGTAAATATTCTTAAAAAATCCACGACCGTTAAAAATAATTTTTTAAATATTCCTAAAAAATTCACGCCCATTAAAAATAATTTTTAAATTTTTTAAATATTTATTTCTGGGTTTTGGTTTGGCTTTAGGTCAGAAAATAAAAACAATAGGTTTTGTTTTTTATTTTATTTTTATTGTTCCAATATTTCGATCTTCTCCGAAGATCATCATCAGGGAATTTTTATTTTATTTTTCTTTCCTTAACAACAGTCAATTATGCACATCCTATTTTTCAAACGAGTATTTTTCAGTTTTTATTTTATGACCTAAAGCCAAACCAAAACCCAGAAATAAATTCAGTCCAAAGGTCAACAATAATTCTAACAAAATTTTTTAAATATTCTTAAAAAATTCACGCCTATTAAAAATAATTTTAAAATTATTTTAAATATTCTTAAAAAAACCACGACTATTAAAAATAATTTTTAAATATTCTTAACAAATTCACGCCTATTAAAAATAATTTTTAAATACTCTTCAAAAATCTACGCCTATTAAAAAATGCTAAAAATATTCTTAAAATATTCACGACTATTAAAAATATTTGTTAAAAATTGTTAAACATTCTATTAGAATAATTTTGTAAATGTTTTAAATATTCTTAAAAAATCCACTCCATTAAAAATAATTTTTACAATTTTTTAAATATTTTTAAAAATCCACGCCTATTAAAAACAATTTTTAAAATTGTTTAAATATTTTTAAAAATTCCACTCCTATTAAGCCCAAAAACATAAGCTTAAAAGACTAAACAATAATTTTTAAAATTTCTTAAATATTCTAAAAAAATCCACGCCTATAAAAAATAATGTTATAAAATATTTTTGAAAACTCTACGCCAATTAAAAAATAAATTTAAAATTTTTTTAATATTCTTAAAAAATCCACGCCTATAAAAAATAATGTTTTAACATATTTTTAAAAACTCCACGCCAATTAAAGAATAAATTTTATTTTTTTTAATATTCATATAAAATCCACGCCTATAGAAAATAATGCTGTAAACTATTCCTAAAAACTCCACGCCAATTAAAAATTATTAAATGTTCGTAAAAAATTCACGCCCATTAAAAATAATTTTTAAAATTTTTTAAATATTCTTAAAAAATCCACTACTATTAACAATAATTTTTAAAAAATATTCTTAAAATATCCAAGCCTAAAAAATAATTTTTTAATTTTTTTTTTAAATATTTTTAAAAACTCCACGACTATTAAACAATTTTTAAAATATTTAAAATATTCTTAAAAAATTCACACATACTAAATATAATTTTTAAAAATTTCAAAATGTTCCTAAAAGATCCACGCCTATAAAAAAAATTTAAAATTGTTTAAATATTCTTAAAAAATCCACGCCTATTAATAATAGTTTTTAAAACATATTTTCAAAAAATCCACGACTATTGAAAATAATTTTTAAAAAATCCACGCAGTTTACAAATAATTTTTAATTTGTTTTTAGATATTCTTAAAAAATCCACGACTTTTACAAATAATTTTTAGAATATTTTAAATATTCTTAAAAATCCATCCCCATTAAAAATAATTTTCAAAATTTTTTAAATATCCTTAAAAATCTACGCCTATTAAAACAATTTTTAAAGTTGTTTAAATATTCTTAAAAGTTCCACTCCCATTAAAAATAATTTTTAAAAATGTTCTTAAAATATCCAAGCCTTAAAAAATATTTTTTAAAATGTTTTGAATATTCTTAAAAAATCCACGCCTATTTAAAATAATGTTTTAAAATATTTTTTAAAAAACCATGCCAATTCAAAATAACTTTTAAATTTTTTTGAATATTCCTAAAAAATAATTTTTAAAAATATTCTTAAAAATCCACGCCTATTTAAAATAATTTTTAAAAAATATTCTTAAAATATCCAAGCCTAAAAAAAAATTTTTTAAATTTTTTTAAAATACTTTTAAAAACTCCACGCCAATTAAAAATATTTTTTTTAAATTTTTAAATATTCTTAAAAAATCCACGCCTAATAAAAATAATTTTTAAAATTGTTTAAATACTCTTAAAAGATCCACGCCTTTTAAAAATAATTTTTAATTTTTTATATTCTTAAAGAATATTCTTAAAGAATCAAAAAAAAAAAATAATAATAATACTAATTTTAAAAATATTTTTGAAAACTCCACTCCAATTAAAAATCATTTTTAAATATTTTTAAAAAATCCATGCTTATTAAAAATAATTTTTTTAGTATTCTTAAAAAATCCATGACCAATAAAAATCATTTTTAAAAAATATTCCTAAAAAATCGACGACTATTAAGAATAATTTTTAAAAAATATTCTTATAATATCCACGCTTATTCAAAATAATTTTAATTTTTTTAGTGCACGCCTTTTGAAAATAATTTTTAAAGAATATTCTTAAGAAATCCACGCCTGTTGAAAATATTTTGTGAAAAAATATTTTTAAAAAATCAACGCCTCTTGAAAATATTTTTTTAAAAAATAATTATAAAAATCCATGACTATTGAAAATATTTTTTTTAATATTCTTCATAAATCCTATTAAAACAAATTTTTAAGATTTTTTAAGAATCCACGCATATTAAACATAATTTTTAATTGACGCCACTTAAAAATAACTTTAATTTTTTTGAAAAAAAAAAATCAAAATAATTTTTTAAAATTAAAAATATTCATTACAAATTCTCGCTTCAAAAATAATTTTTAAAATTCTTGCTTCTTACTTTGAGATTAGCAATTATAAAGGTTAAACAAAATAAATAAACGTTTTGTTACAAATACATAGATTATGTTGTCTAACAAAAGATAAAAAATATATTTTTCTTTAGTGAGGTTAATGATGATATGAAATATATCGGATGGGTTGAAAATATATTCACTGGTTGCTTTATGGTACAACTGCTCTGTACCTTACCATCTTAGTACGTAAATTTCAGCCGGAAATTTGTAATATATAAGGGGTTATCATTGTAACCATGTACCATTGTTTATCGGGACCTTGAACTACGAAAAAATGTTGATAACATTACACACAGATGTTTATAAAGAAATAAATTTTTATCTAATAACATAAGGCGCCAGCAATAAAAAACTCAACATAATTCAAGCAAAGCCAAACAAACTCACATAAATACTAAAAGAATTTATTTATTTATTTTGTTGTATTACAAAATGTCAACTTTAACTCGGAACGGAAACAGTTTCTTTACAAAAAGTTCAAATTCATTGAAATTAGAAATAATAATAATTATGTTTTTATAGTTTATTTACTTATTAGTGTACATTCCTCCCAAAATCCGTAATTCGATGAGGGATGGGGTGGGGGTGGACAAACAAATATGAACTGCCAAACATTTTTTTGGGTTACCAAGTGAAATTATTGTAGTTTTATTACCCATAATAAACCATTAAAAAACTTAGATTGATTTTAATTATGAAATTGAAACCACCAGCAAGCAACAATGAAAGCAATTTTGTAAGAGGAACTCCCACAGCCTCCTCCCCCAAAATTTCAGTCTTCGGAAATTTGAACTGATTATTTAACCCATAGTCATAAAATGATTCATGAGCCGGTTATGTGTGGTGGCCTGCCTCTTAGAATTTGACACATAGCCTAGGCCTACAACGTGTTGAACGGCAACCCCAACCCCTCTTACCACACTTCCCAAAGAAACTTTTGTTTTTGTTTTAATTAAAGAACAAAAACTATTTAGTCAAATTTTATGATCGTAACAAAAAAAGGAATGAAAGAAATGTGAGCAAAGTTTGTCGGTTTATTGAATTTTCATGTTTCTGGGTGTTCGGTAGTAGAATTTTATGACTTGGTTAATTGAAGAAGGGAATTGTAAGATGCTGCAACGTCCCCGCATAAGTAAGGGTTAGGGAAGGAGACACCCAGAAATGTGTGGTGTGTGCTACTATGTAATCATTGGGTTAGTTTTAATGTATTTTTATGAAAGTTTTTACACCCCGCTAATTCTTAGAGAATTTGTCACCCACCCACCATAATCGCCACCATCCTAAACCAAATTATAGGGCCATCATAAATATTCAAATTGTGTCATATTTACAAAACAATCTTTGAATTAAATGTTTTATGTGTCGTTCAAAGATTTACAAAAACTCTTCCTCTGGTTGTTGTTTTTACAGAGTTACATAATGCAATATCTTTAAAAAAACAATAAAATAATTTATTAGTCTAATTAGAAGTATTTTTTGGGTTTCTTCGTGCCTCATTTAAGGTTGCCTGGGTTACTCCTAGAAGATTGTAATTTATGGCTATTTTTTGTTTCTTAGAAGAAAATGCTATGGGAGACCGGCGGAGAAGTTCTTAATTATAGTTCTTCAAACAACTTGTTGGTTAATTTGTAATATTAAAAACAATTGTTAGGTATTATTTATGTCATAAGAAGGGACAGAGGGTATTGCCAGACATAAGGGCGTCAAAGTAATTAGATGGAATTAATAGACTGAAGTTTATTTATTATTTTTTATAGAAATAAATATTATATTTTGTGTTCCAGGAAGTAATGCTGTTATTCATGATCCGATGATATTTAAACCCATACACTGATTATGTGGGATTCTGTAACCCTTTTTAAATAACGAAATAAATAACGTGGATTTTTTAACAATAGTTTTTCAATGACCATCCGACCATAAAGCGTGGGTTTTCTAACAATATTTGTTCAATGACCATCCGACCTTAAAGCGTGGATTTTTTAACAATATTTGTTTCCATGACCATCCGACCATATTTCGTAGATTTTTTTTGAGAAAATTGTAACAGCTATCCCAATAAAAAAACGCCACCAATGTTCCAATAATTTTTAATTTTTTTAAATATTCTTAAAAAATTCACGACTTTTAAAAATAATTTTTAAAATATTTTAAATATTCTTAAAAAATTCACGCCAATTAAAAATTATTTTTAAAATTGTTTAAATATTCTTAAAAAATCCACGCATATTAAAAATAATTTTTTAAAACTCCACTTTAATTAGAAATAATTTTTAAATATTTTTAAATAATCCACGCATATTAAAAATAATTTTTTAAAACTCCACTCCAATTAGAAATAAATTTTAAAAAATCCACGCCTATTAAAAATATATTTTTAAATATTTTTTAAAAAATCCACGCCTATTAAAAATAATTTTTTAAAACTCCACTCCAATTAGAAAAAATTTTTGTTGTGTATTTATTTCAGCTAAAGTCCATTTTTTTGTTCCTTCAAAATTTGAAGAAACAAAATGTTTTACAGTGGGTAATGAAATTGATTACTACGAGCGGAGGCAGAGAATATCGATAAACAGGTCAATAAGAGTGAAAAAATTTTTAAATATTTTTAAAAAATCCACGCCTATTAAAAACTTATTTTTAAATATTTTTAAAAAATCCACGCCTATTAAAAATTTATTTTTAAATATTTTTAAAAAATCCACGCCTATTAAAAACTTATTTTTAAATATTTTTAAAAAATCCACACCTATTAAAAATTTATTTTTAAATATTTTTAAAAAATCCACGCCTATTAAAAACTTATTTTTAAATATTTTTAAAAAATCCACGCCTATTAAAAATTTATTTTTAAATATTTTTAAAAAATCCACGCCTATTAAAAATAATTTTTTAAAACTCCACTCCAATTAGAAATAATTTTTAAATATTTTTAAAAAATCCACGCCTATTAAAAATATATTTTTAAATATTTTTAAAAAATCCACGCCTATTAAAAATATATTTTTAAATATTTTTAAAAAATCCACGCCTATTAAAAATATATTTTTAAAAATTTCACGCCTATTAAAAATAATTTTTTAAAACTCCACTCCAATTAAAAATATATTTTTAAATATTTTTAAAAAATCAACGCCTATTAAAAATATATTTTTAAATATTTTTAAAAAATCCACGCCTATTAAAAATAATTTTTTAAAACTCCACTCCAATTAAAAATATATTTTTAAATATTTTTAAAAAATCAACGCCTATTAAAAATATATTTTTAAATATTTTTAAAAAATCCACGCCTATTAAAAATATATTTTTAAATATTTTTAAAAAATCCACGCCTATTAAAAATATATTTTTAAATATTTTTAAAAAATCCACGCCTATTGAAAATATATTTTTAAATATTTTTAAAAAATCCACGCCTATTAAAAATATATTTTTAAAAATTCCACGCCTATTAAAAATAATTTTTTAAAACTCCACTCCAATTAGAAATAATTTTTAAAAAATCCACGCCTATTAAAAATATATTTTTAAATATTTTTAAAAAATCCACGCCTATTAAAAATATATTTTTAAATATTTTTAAAAAATCCACGCCTATTAAAAATATATTTTTAAATATTTTTAAAAAATCCACGCCTATTAAAAATATATTTTTAAATATTTTTAAAAAATCCACGCCTATTAAAAATATATTTTTAAATATTTTTAAAAAATCCACGCCTATTAAAAATATATTTTTAAATATTTTTAAAAAATCCACGCCTATTAAAAATATATTTTTAAATATTTTTAAAAAATCCACGCCTATTAAAAATATATTTTTAAATATTTTTAAAAAATCCACGCCTATTAAAAATATATTTTTAAATATTTTTAAAAAATCCACGCCTATTAAAAATAATTTTTTAAAACTCCACTTCAATTAGGAATAATTTTTAAATATTTTTAAAAAATCCACGCCTATTAAAAATATATTTTTAAATATTTTTAAAAACTCCACGCCTATTAAAAATAATTTTTTTAAACTCCACTTCAATTAGGAATAATTTTTAAATATTTTTAAAAAATCCACGCATATTAAAAATAATTTTTTAAAACTCCACTTCAATTAGGAATAATTTTTAAATATTTTTAAAAAATCCACGCCTATTAAAAATAATTTTTTAAAACTCCACTTCAATTAGGAATAATTTTTAAATATTTTTAAAAAATCCACGCCTATTAAAAATAATTTTTTAAAACTCCACTTCAATTAGGAATAATTTTTAAATATTTTTAAAAAATCCACGCCTATTAAAAATAATTTTTTAAAACTCCACTTCAATTAGGAATAATTTTTAAATATGTTTAAAAAATCCACGCCTATTAAAAATAATTTTTTAAAACTCCACTTCAATTAGGAATAATTTTTAAATATTTTTAAAAAATCCACGCCTATTAAAAATAATTTTTTAAAACTCCACTTCAATTAGGAATAATTTTTAAATATTTTTAAAAAATCCACGCCTATTAAAAATAACTTTTTTAAAACTCCACTTCAATTAGAAATAATTTTTAAATATTTTTAAAAAATCCACGCCTATTACAAATAATTTTTTAAAACTCCACTTCAATTAGAAATAATTTTTAAATATTTTTAAAAAATCCACGCCTATTAAAAATAACTTTTTAAAACTCCACTTCAATTAGGAATAATTTTTTAATATTTTTAAAAAATCCACGCCTATTAAAAATAATTGTTTAAAACTCCACTTCAATTAGGAATAATTTTTAAATATTTTTAAAAAATCCACGCCTATTAAAAATAATTTTTTAAAACTCCACTTCAATTAGGAATAATTTTTAAATATTTTTAAAAAATCCACGCCTATTAAAAATAATTTTTTAAAACTCCACTTCAATTAGGAATAATTTTTAAATATTTTTAAAAAAATCCACGCCTATTAAAAATAATTTTTTAAAACTCCAGTCCAATTGGAAATAATTTTTGAATATTTTTAAAAAATCCACACCTATTAAAAATATATTTTTAAATATTCTTATATACTTCAATTAGGAATAATTTTTAAATATTTTTAAAAAATCCACGCCTATTAAAAATAACTTTTTTAAACTCCACTTCAATTAGGAATAATTTTTACATATTTTTAAAAAATCCACGCCTATTAAAAATAATTTTTTAAAACTCCACTTCAATTAGGAATAAATTTTAAATATTTTTAAAAAATCCACGCCTATTACAAATAATTTTTTAAAACTCCACTTCAATTAGAAATAATTTTTAAATATTTTTAAAAAATCCACGCCTATTAAAAATAACTTTTTAAAACTCCACTTCAATTAGGAATAATTTTTAAATATTTTTAAAAAATCCACGCCTATTAAAAATAATTGTTTAAAACTCCACTTCAATTAGGAATAATTTTTAAATATTTTTAAAAAATCCACGCCTATTAAAAATAATTTTTTAAAACTCCACTTCAATTAGGAATAATTTTTAAATATTTTTAAAAAATCCACGCCTATTAAAAATAATTTTTTAAAACTCCACTTCAATTAGGAATAATTTTTAAATATTTTTAAAAAAATCCACGCCTATTAAAAATAATTTTTTAAAACTCCAGTCCAATTGGAAATAATTTTTGAATATTTTTAAAAAATCCACACCTATTAAAAATATATTTTTAAATATTCTTATTCTTTAAAGAATATTTTTTTAAATAACGTGGATTTTTTAAAGAATATTTTTTTAAATAACGTGGATTTTTTAAAGTGAATTTTTTTTAATAACGTGGATTTTTTAAAGAATATTTTTTTAAATAACGTGGATTTTTTAAAGAATATTTTTTTAAATAACGTGGATTTTTTAAAAAATATTTTTTTAAATAACGTGGATTTTTTAAAGAATATTTTTTTAAATAACGTGGATTTTTTAAAGAGAATTTTTTTTAATAACGTGGATTTTAATATTTTAATATTAATATTTTTAAAAAATCCACGCCTATTAAAAATAATTTTTTAAAACTCCACTTCAATTAGGAATAATTTTTAAATATTTTTAAAAAATCCACGCCTATTAAAAATAATTTTTTAAAACTCCACTTCAATTAGGAATAATTTTTAAATATTTTTAAAAAAATCCACGCCTATTAAAAATAATTTTTTAAAACTCCAGTCCAATTGGAAATAATTTTTGAATATTTTTAAAAAATCCACACCTATTAAAAATATATTTTTAAATATTCTTATATATTTCAATTAGGAATAATTTTTAAATATTTTTAAAAAATCCACGCCTATTAAAAATAACTTTTTTAAACTCCACTTCAATTAGGAATAATTTTTAAATATTTTTAAAAAATCCACGCCTATTAAAAATAATTTTTTAAAACTCCACTTCAATTAGGAATAATTTTTAAATATTTTTAAAAAATCCACGCCTATTAAAAATAATTTTTTAAAACTCCACTTCAATTAGGAATAATTTTTAAATATTTTTAAAAAATCCACGCCTATTAAAAATAATTTTTTAAAACTCCACTTCAATTAGGAATAATTTTTAAATATTTTTAAAAAAATCCACGCCTATTAAAAATAATTTTTTAAAACTCCAGTCCAATTGGAAATAATTTTTGAATATTTTTAAAAAATCCACACCTATTAAAAATATATTTTTAAATATTCTTAAAAAAATCCACGCCCATTAAAAATAATTTTTTAAAATATTTTTAAAAAATCCACGCCTATTAATACTTTTTTTTATATTTAATATTTTAATATTCTTTAAAAATATTTTTAAAAAATCCAGACCAATAATAATATTTTTTCAAAGACCATCCGACAATAAAGCGTGGATTTTTTAACAATATTTTATCAATGACCATCCGTAAATAAAGCGTGGATTTTTTAACAATATTTTTTCAATGACCATCCGACCATAAAGCGTGGATTTTTTAACAATATTTTTTTCAATAACCATCCGACCATAAAGCGTGGATTTTTTAACAATATTTTTTTCAATGACCATCCGACCATAAAGCGTGGATTTTTTAACAATATTTTTTCAATGACCATCCGACAATAAAGCGTGGATTTTTTTAACAATATTTTTTCAATGACCATCCGACCATAAAGCGTGGATTTTTTAACTATATTTTTTCAATGACCATCCCACAATAAAGCGTGGATTTTTTAACAATATTTTTTCAATGACCATCCCACAATAAAGCGTGGATTTTTTTACAATATTTTTTCAATAACCATCCGTAAATAAAGCGAGGATTTTTTAACAATATTTTTTCAATTGCCATCCCACCATAAAGCGTGGATTTTTTAACAATATTTTTTCAATTACCATCCCACCATAAAGCGTTGATTTTTTAAAAATATTTTTTCAATTACCATCCCACCATAAAGCGTGGATTTTTTAACAATGTTTTTTCTATTCGACCATAAAGGTTTAATTTTTTAAGAATATTTTTTCAAACACCATCCGACGATTAAGCGTGGAGTTTTTACATATGAATACAGTCAAATCATATTTTCAAAACATGTGCATTATTCGCTTACATCAAAAATTAATTTTAAAATCACTTTTGTTTAACATTTAACATATAATTATTTTGACTACCTCTATCAACTTTGCAAATAATAAAAATCGATATCTAAACACGCAAGCATTACTTCAGACATACCTTAACACATATTCAAGCCTAGCCTAAAAGCACATATTGGCGATTGATAGCAAACGAATTCCAGGGTCCATTCAAAACATTCTAACAAATAACCAGACAGCCATTCATATTTTGCGGACACACATATTGTCCAAAATAATGCAGATATCAAATTAATTGTTATCGATAACAGTTTTTGGCGAAAATACACCCACCAAAAAAACAATGAATGAATGAATTTTGAGGCTCGAACATACATAAAAAAGGTCAAATAGCCGCCATCACCGCCGCTGTTATCACTGGCATGCTGTCTAGCAATCAATAAAAACATAAATAAAGCCGAAACTCATAAAACCAAAATACATAGCAGCAAGAGCAAACCTCCCAAAGTGTTGCCACCTGCTTACAGATTTGAGTTGTGAGTTCAGACGAGCTTGATTTTAAGTTATGACTAGCTTGGCATGATTTTAGGCAAATTGAAAAATTTAAAAAAGATAGAAAAAGTTCGAAGCTTTTTTGCTTGGGCCATGTGTTAGTGAACCTGACTTAGTCGTCTCGTTTGTTGTGATTCTCAAGAAAAAAATTAACAACAACAAATACACGATGACGACTTAAAGCACCAGCTAGCCTAGCTATGAATGCCTGCCCATACATTGTAAATAATGGGGAAGCAACCTGAAAGTCATTGCGTGTTTGATTGGCGTGTAAACAAACAGAAATTGAAAACAAAAACCCTCAAAAAAAAAAATTATTGGTCTTTAGAGCTAAACGCCTGCTTGTTCGTCATTGGGTCTTGACAATAAATGTCACAAAGTGTAAATATTAGAAAAATCAATAGCAAACACAACCACAAAATTTTGAATTGATTAAATCGAAACGAAAATTCACTTAAATGTGAACTTGAGCCGGAGCACGGATGGGGGCTTGTTTACACTTCTGTGAATGTTAATGACCAAATAATCGTCGTTAAGAGACAATAATATTTGCATGACAGTTCTTGGTGTTTTTTGAAAATTTGAAGAGATGACATCTCATCAAGCGTTCAAATTGGTTACAGGGCCATGGTCGGCATGATATTTGGTAGAATATTTTTTTATGGATCATCAGATCCACAAATGTAGATTTTTTAAAGAATATTCTTTTCACAAACGTGGATTTTTTAAAGAATATTTTTTAATATACATGAATTTTTTATAGAATATTTTTTTAATCAATCGTGGATTTTTTAAAGAATATTTTTTTAATCAATCGTGGATTTTTTAAAGAATATTTTTTTAATCAATCGTGGATTTTTTAAAGAATATTTTTTTAATCAATCGTGGATTTTTTAAAGAATATTTTTTAATCAATCGTGGATTTTTTAAAGAATACTTTTTTAATCAATCGTGGATTTTTTAAAGAATATTTTTTTAATCAATCGTGGATTTTTTAAAGAATATTTTTTTAATCAATCGTGGATTTTTTAAAGAATATTTTTTTAATCAATCGTGGATTTTTTAAAGAATACTTTTTTAATCAATCGTGGATTTTTTAAAGAATATTTTTTCCAACAACGTGGATTTTTTAAAGAATATTTTTTCCAACAACGTGGATTTTTTAAAGAATACTTTTTCCAACAACGTGGATTTTTTAAAAAATAGTTTTACCAACAACGTGGATTTTTTAAAGAATATTTTTTCCAACAACGTGGATTTTTTAAAGAATATTTTTTTAATCAATCGTGGATTTTTTAAAGAATATTTTTTTAAATAACGTGGATTTTTTAAAGAATATTTTTTTAAATAACGTGGATTTTTTAAAGAATATTTTTTTAAATAACGTGGATTTTTTAAAGAATATTTTTTTAAATAACGTGGATTTTTTAAAGAATATTTTTTTTAAATAACGTGGATTTTTTAAAGAATATTTTTTTAAATAACGTGGATTTTTTAAAGAATATTTTTTTAAATAACGTGGATTTTTTAAAGAATATTTTTTTAAATAACGTGGATTTTTTAAAGAATATTTTTTTAAATAAACGTGGATTTTTTAAAGAATATTTTTTTTAATAACGTGGATTTTTTAAAGAATATTTTTTTAAATAACGTGGATTTTTTAAAGAATATTTTTTTAAATAACGTGGATTTTTTAAAGAATATTTTTTTAAATAACGTGGATTTTTTAAAGAATATTTTTTTAAATAACGTGGATTTTTTAAAGAATATTTTTTTAAATAACGTGGATTTTTTAAAGAATATTTTTTTAAATAACGTGGATTTTTTAAAGAATATTTTTTTAAATAACGTGGATTTTTTAAAAAATTTTTTTTTAAATAACGTGGATTTTTTAAAGAATATTTTTTTAAATAACGTGGATTTTTTAAAGAGAATTTTTTTTAATAACGTGGATTTTTTAAAGAATATTTTTTTAAATAACGTGGATTTTTTAAAGAATATTTTTTTAAATAACGTGGATTTTTTAAAGAATATTTTTTTAAATAACGTGGATTTTTTAAAGAATATTTTTTTAAATAACGTGGATTTTTTAAAGAGAATTTTTTTTAATAACGTGGATTTTTTAAAGAATATTTTTTTAAATAACGTGGATTTTTTAAAGAATATTTTTTTAAATAACGTGGATTTTTTAAAGAATATTTTTTTAAATAACGTGGATTTTTTAAAGAGAATTTTTTTAATAACGTGGATTTTTTAAAGAATATTTTTTTAAATAACGTGGATTTTTTAAAGAATATTTTTTTAAATAACGTGGATTTTTTAAAGAATATTTTTTTAAATAACGTGGATTTTTTAAAGAATATTTTTTTAAATAACGTGGATTTTTTAAAGAGAATTTTTTTTAATAACGTGGATTTTTTAAAGAGAATTTTTTTTAATAACGTGGATTTTTTAAAGAATATTTTTTTAAATAACGTGGATTTTTTAAAGAGAATTTTTTTTAATAACGTGGATTTTTTAAAGAATATTTTTTTAAATAACGTGGATTTTTAAAAGAATATTTTTTTAAATAACGTGGATTTTTTAAAGAGAATTTTTTTTAATAACGTGGATTTTTTAAAGAATATTTTTTTAAATAACGTGGATTTTTTAAAGAATATTTTTTTACATAACGTGGATTTTTTAAAGAATATTTTTTTAAATAACGTGGATTTTTTAAAGAATATTTTTTTAAATAACGTGGATTTTTTAAAGAATATTTTTTTAAATAACGTGGATTTTTTAAAGAATATTTTTTTAAATAACGTGGATTTTTTAAAGAATATTTTTTTAAATAACGTGGATTTTTTAAAGAATATTTTTTTAAATAACGTGGATTTTTTAAAGAGAATTTTTTTAATAACGTGGATTTTTTAAAGAATATTTTTTTAAATAACGTGGATTTTTTAAAGAATATTTTTTTAAATAACGTGGATTTTTTAAAGAATATTTTTTTAAATAACGTGGATTTTTTAAAGAATATTTTTTTAAATAACGTGGAGTTTTTAAAGAATATTTTTTTAAATAACCTGGATTTTTTAAAGAATATTTTTTTAAATAACGTGGATTTTTTAAAGAATATTTTTTTAAATAACCTGGATTTTTTAAAGAATATTTTTTTAAATAACCTGGATTTTTTAAAGAATATTTTTTTAAATAAACGTGGATTTTTTAAAGAATATTTTTTTTAAATAAACGTGGATTTTTTAAAGAATATTTTTTTAAATAAACGTGGATTTTTTAAAGAATATTTTTTTAAATAAACGTGGATTTTTTAAAGAATATTTTTTTAAATAAACGTGGATTTTTTAAAGAATATTTTTTTAAATAAACGTGGATTTTTTAAAGAATATTTTTTTAAATAAACGTGGATTTTTTAAAGAATATTTTTTTAAATAAACGTGGATTTTTTAAAGAATATTTTTTTAAATAAACGTGGATTTTTTAAAGAATATTTTTTTAAATAAACGTGGATTTTTTAAAGAATATTTTTTTAAATAAACGTGGATTTTTTAAAGAATATTTTTTTAAATAAACGTGGATTTTTTAAAGAATATTTTTTTAAATAAACGTGGATTTTTTAAAGAATATTTTTTTAAATAAACGTGAATTTTTTAAAGAATATTTTTTTAAATAAACGTGGATTTTTTAAAGAATATTTTTTTAAATAAACGTGGATTTTTTAAAGAATATTTTTTTAAATAAACGTGGATTTTTTAAAGAATATTTTTTTAAATAAACGTGGATTTTTTAAAGAATATTTTTTTAAATAAACGTGGATTTTTTAAAGAATATTTTTTTAAATAAACGTGGATTTTTTAAAGAATATTTTTTTAAATAAACGTGGATTTTTTAAAGAATATTTTTTTAAATAACGGTGATTTTTTAAAGAATATTTTTTTAAATAAACGTGGATTTTTTAAAGAATATTTTTTTAAATAACGGTGATTTTTTAAAGAATATTTTTTTAAATAACGGTGATTTTTTAAAGAATATTTTTTTAAATAACGGTGATTTTTTAAAGAATATTTTTTTAAATAACGTGGATTTTTTAAAGAATATTTTTTTAAATAATGTGGATTTTTTAAAGAATATTTTTTTAAATAACGTGGATTTTTTAAAGAATATTTTTTTAAATAACGTGGATTTTTTAAAGAATATTTTTTTAAATAACCTGGATTTTTTAAAGAATATTTTTTTAAATAACCTGGATTTTTTAAAGAATATTTTTTTAAATAACCTTGATTTTTTAAAGAATATTTTTTTAAATAACCTGGATTTTTTAAAGAATATTTTTTTAAATAACCTGGATTTTTTAAAGAATATTTTTTTAAATAACCTGGATTTTTTAAAGAATATTTTTTTAAATAACCTGGATTTTTTAAAGAATAGTTTATTCATATTTTGCATTTTGTTTCAAAAATTTCCTTTAAATCAAATCCATTTAAATAATTTTTTCAATTGACTTTTTAATTTCCATTATCAATATCCGTTATTTGTTGTTATTTGAGAAAAATTCTCTGCAGTCATTAGCCCACATTTCCGAAAACAATAACAACAACAGCAGCAAACAAACAGCCAACATCCAATTTTCAGATCAATGCGTAAAATAAACTAAAAATCTAATATTGAATGGGTGCATGTTTTCGTTATCCATCATTAGATTCGATCAGTTGCCATAATAGCATTGTTGTTGTTTTTGTTGTGGAATAGTGAGGGTGCCTGCTTTACGTCATCACGCTTGTAAATTGAATCGTTGAGGACGGCGACATCTCATCATCGCAATAACATCATCGCCACTAGGGATCAAGCTTTTTGTTTTTTTTTTTCTCCTTTTGTCTCTACAAAGAGTAGATTATGCGGATAATGTTAATGCGCTGTTTATGCTCCTAGGCTTTTTCTGCTTCTTCTTTTTAGTTGGCGCTAAAACGCTTCATACATTCATTTGCATTCAACCAGATGCATTGTGAAAACTGATAGATCGATGGAAATGCGCCACCATATGTTGTTGGTGGAACTTCATTCATATTCTTTTGAGTTGTTGCTTTTTTTTTTTCTTTTCATAAAATTAAGTTGTCGTTGTTGTTCTGCAGTGATGAAATACGACCACTTATCCTCACTGTCATAAAATATGGAATATTATTATAGGGCTCATTTTACGCCACAACAAAAACAACAACAAGTTTGTTGGTTGTCCATTGTGCTGTGCTGCTCCAAAGAAAGTAATGTGTAAATTATGTTGTGTTTCCCTGGTCCATAGAATGTGTGCCTGTGTCTGGAAGTGCCTCTCAATAGTGACAATGATTATCGCATACATTTTTCTAACAGGATTTTAGCCATTCCAATAAATATCAAAGGCGTCCGTAAATACATATGTATGTATGTATAATGGGCGGGAAGTGCAGCACTTCTTTTAGTGGTTGAGAAGGAATGTCGTAGAGTTTTGCTTCCTGGTTGCAAATGGCAAAAGGATTTTTTATGGAGAAATATTTGATAGTTATAAAAATGGACCGCATATGCCTGAGATTCGGACTAGAACTAAATACAATTTGGTTTTAAACAATTACACTGTGCAACAAAATTCAATTTTGTTTTAAATGATGGGAAACCCGATTAGATTATGAAAGTAGAGCTAAAAATATGAGACACGTATATCGGCGTTTTTTAAGTTTACATCGAAAAGTAACCAAAGTATGCTGGGCAAGTTCCGCCCATTTCTAGTTTTTTTTTTTCGAAATTTTCGAGTTAAAATATCTTGGAATTCTTGTATTTTAGGTATATAGTGTCTTTGACAAATTTACTGAAGAGGATGTGGGGAATATATTTTTTGAAAGTTTGAACCTTCATGCGGTTCATCAAAGGGGTCTTTTTGGTCCTTTTTTTGAAAATCTTTCAAAAACTCATTTAAAATCTGATTATATCAAATCCAAATATTCTACAAAATTGTTCGCCATAAATTTTTACTATAGGTCACAGAATACACCAAATCTGTAAATTTTATCTAATCGTCAGAAATCTCTAAAAACAAAAAACGCGTTTTAGGGTTAAAGTGGGACTTCATCTGAGTTTATTCAAAACTGTCCCATAAAACATAATTTTAGAGAGGTGACGTTAAAGACTAAAATAACCTTCGTCGAATTTCACTGTAGGTCACCAAAGAAACGAAATGTCTATTTACATTATATATCATGAAAATATCAGTATTAATTTTGCTGAATAAACACGAAATATTTCCCAATTTTTTTGATGAAATTTTTTTCCGACTTTTTTCGAGTTGATGCATGAAAGTAATATTAAACTTAGTTCTACGTGAAAAGTGCCAAAAGAAGAAAAACTCTACACAAAATTTCACTATGAGTTTTGGAATAAACCATTTATCTAGTTACACTATTTCCTTAAGAAAATTAGATTCCAAATTTGTATATCTTAGGGTGAAAATATTTGTTTTATTTTTGCAAGGATTCCAAGATATCTTAACTCGAATATTAAAAAAAAAACTAGAAATGGGCGGAACTTGACCCGCCTACTTTGCTTACTTTCCGATGTGAACTTAAAAAACGCCGATACACGTGTCTCACATTTTTAACTTTAATAATCTACTCAGTTTTCCTTGTCATTTTTTTTGGTTGACGCACTCCTCGACTGAGTATTGAATATTATTTTAATGTTTTTCTTTTCTTTTTTTTCATTTCAGCATATTATTAATAATTACATTAACGGGTCTGACGTGGGCCGATTTATCAACGGTGGAAAAAATAAGAGTAAGTAATTAGGATTGTTGTTCAAATATATATGTAATCTAAATATGGCGGGTCGATCCAATTAATAGTTATTTTATAAAATTTGAAAGAGTTTTTCGCTTCATTAAAAATAACTATGAGAGCAGATGAGAATATGTGCCGATGTCCAAATCTTCACAGTTCCTGAAAGCAAATCAATTTTAATCACCTTCCACTTCAGAACTGAGAGATGAGCTGAATTACTTTACAAAGCATAATACGGTGCTATTGAAGCAACTTTAAATGGAAGGTGTTTACACCTGGGAAGCTTTTGTGGATTCTGGTACTACAATGTTCAGAGATTAGAAAAATCATAAAACAACAACAACAACAAAAAAAGAAAAATCGCCGAAACTCTTTTTAAATAAATCGCTATTCAAGTAGGCATTTTTAGGGTTTTTTAAAGGTTTTCATGATTTTGCTCTTAAACTGCAAGTCCTATCGAAATGTTGTAGCTAAGAAAATTTTCTAAAAGATTGGCCTTTATGACAATTTCGTATGTTTTACCGTTATTGAGATATAGAAGTTCAAATTGGGACAATGCATTGACTGTATCGTCTCCTTATCAAACAATATCAAGGCTGCAATTTTCCAACTTAAACTAATATATCCCAAAAATGGTATAACCTAGGAAAAAATAACAAAAGCCAATCATGTAGAGAATTTTCACAGCTAAAAGATTCTGCCTAGTCCCATTTCGATAAGACTTACCGTTTTCAAGCAAATCGTGAAAACCTAACAAAAAAGCTAAAAATGTGACCTAAACACCCATATATCTCAAAAATGGTAAAATCTAGGGACAAATCATAACAGTCAATCCTCTAGAAAATGTTCACAGCTACAACATTTTCTTTAGCCACATTTTGATGGGACTTGCGGTTTCCAAGAAAAATCGCGAAAATCTAAAATAAACCTTACTTACTTACTTAGCTGACCCATTACAGAACATTTGTTCCATAGACCGAACTAAGAAAAGATCTCCAATCCTCTCTGTTTTTCGCTTCGCTTTTTGGAATACCGCGACTTTTCATTTCTTCATCCACTTGTATGCTCCATCGAAGCTTAGGCCTGTCAATTCTGCGTGCACTGCCATATGGCATGTATTCATACGCCTTTTTAGCGGGTTCATCATCGCTCATTCTTATGATATGGCCCAGCCAACGCAATCGTTGCATCTCGATTAGTTTAATTCATGTCTTTGTATAGCTGATATAGCTCGTGGTTCATGCGACGTCGATATTCACCGTCAACGCAGATTGGTTCGTAGATCTTTCGAAGAATTTTTCTCTTCAACGCAGATTGGTTCGTAGATCTTTCGAAGAATTTTTCTCTCTGCTTGCGCAAGTACCCATGCTTCGGAGCCATACATTAGCACGGATGTTATCAGCGTTTTGTATAGTGTCATTTTTGTTTGACGAGATGTGGCTTTGTTTTTAAATTGCTTACTTAAACCATAGTAGCATTTGTTGGCCAATACAGTTCTTCTTCTTATTTCACAACCGATGTCGTTTGTCGTGTTTACGGAGGTGCCGAGGTAGACGAAGTCTTTTACTACCTCAATATTATAGGAACCAACTTCCAAAGTCGGTCCGAGCTCAATGGACGCATTGCGCGTCGACACCATCAACTTGGTCTTCTCACCGTTTACCGCCAGACCACTTTTGCAGATTCTGCTTCGACCTTCCTAAAGGTATCAGTTACTTCCTTTACTGATCGGCCCATGATGTCTATATCATCAGCATAAGCAAGTAACATGTGGCTATTGGTGTAAATTGTGCCATTTCTTTTGAAATTTGCATCTCGTATAACCTTTTCCAGCAAAATGTTGAATAGGTCACACGAAAGGCTGTCTCCTTGTCTGAAACCTTTTTTGGTACTGAACTATTCGGAGAGGTTCTTTCCCATTTTAACTGTGGACCTAGTATCAGTTAAAGTCATCTTACAAAGCCGGATGAGCTTTGCGGGGATACCAAATTCAGACATGGCTTGGAATACCTTTGAACGCAGCGGGCTGTCGAAGGCTGCTTTATAATCGACAAAAAGGTGATATGTGTCGATCTGCATCTCTTGGGTCTTCTACAGGATTTGCCGCAGCGTAAATATCTGGTCAATGGTGGACTTGCCAGGTCTAAAAGCCATATTGGTATGGTCCAATTATTTGGTTGACCATTGGCTTTAGTCGTTCGCACAATATCCCTGACATTAATTTATAGGCAATATGGAGAACACTTATGTCCCAATAGTTGGAGCATACAGTCTTATCTCCTTTCTTGTGGACGGGACACAGGATACTCAGGTTCCAATCGTCGGGTACGCGTTCTTCCTGCCAGATGGTGCTAACTAGCTGATGCTGGCTGGTAAGCTATCGGCTTCTGTTGCTTTATTATTCTTCAGCCGGTTTATTGCTGTCCTTACCTCATCTTGGCCGTGTGGTGTACATTCAATATCATCTTCTGGGATTGGATCTGTGGTATCATCGTCTTTGCTACTATTGGATACCAGCAGATTGGAGAAATCTTCCTTCCATATCGTGAGCACGCTATCTGTATCTGTTACCAGATTACCTTTCTGGTCTCTACAGGAGGATGTGCCTGTGCCAAAGCCATCTGTTGGATGTTTCACTCTTTGGTAGCATTTTCGAACTTCATTCTGGCTCCTGTACATCTCGATTTTTTCACACTCCCGCTTTTCCATTTCTCTCTTTTTCTTGCGGAAAAGACGTTTCTCTTTTCTCCTTTTCTCCCGATATCTCTCTCGTGCGCTACGCGTTGCTACTGATTGCAAAGTAGCCTTTCTATATGCCGCATTTTTCTCTTCGGTAGCAGCACAACACTCATGATCATACCATAGATTCCTTGGAGGAGGTCTCTGGAATCCAAGTATGGATTTTGCGGCTGTTTGCATGGAGTGGGCAATGCTTTGCCATTGTGCTGACATGTTATCGGGATGAGGAGTGCTTTGATTAAGCAATTGGGCTAGTTGAGTGGAATATGCTGTGGCTATCTGTTGTGATTGCAGCTTACCGATGTCTAACTTTCGTGTTGTGTCTGTTCGTACTTTGTTTGCTAAGTTTATGCGGGTGCGTACCTTTGCTGCAACAAGGTAGTGGTCCGAATCAATGTTTGCGCCTCGGAACGATCGTACATCCAACACGCTCGATGAATGTCTTCCATCTATCACAATATGATCAATTTGATTTCTTGTTTTCTGATCTGGAGACAGCCAGGTGCCGTTATGAATATCGAGATGATTAAATCTGGTACTGCTAACTACCATGTTGTTTTGCAGCTACAAAGTCTATCAGCCTCATACCATTGTCAGATGTTTCACTGTGGAGACTGAATTTCCCGACTGTTGTGCCAAAGATATTCTCCTTTCCAATTTTGGCATTAAAATCGCCTAGTATAATTTTAATGTCATGGGCAGGGCAACGGTCATATGTTTCTTCTAAGCGCTCGTAAAATATATCTTTGGTCTGTTCGTCCTTTTCTTCAGTGGGAGCATGGGCGCAAATAAAGCCGATGTTGAAGAATTTAGCTTTTATTCGAATTGCAGCAATTCTTTCATTCACTGGGGTGAAGCTGGATACCAGATGTTTTAGTCTCCGACTAACTACGAATCCGCAACCAAACTCATGCTTTACGTCATGGCAGCTATAATACAGTGCGTCACCTTTAGGTGTTGTTGTGACGCCTTTCCCAATCCATCGTATTTCCTGTATGACAGTAATATCGGCCTTTTACTTTTCAAGTACGTCTGCCAATGCGAAGACTGCACCTTCTCTATAAAGAGTGGGAACATTCCAGGTGCATATTAACAGATCATGGTCCTTAAAACGTTTGCGGGGTTCGTCAACTTTAGAGGGGTTTGTTTTTCTTTTCTTTCGTTTTTTCATAGTAGGCTGTTTTTTCTAGGAGAGGGTTACTAACCCGACGCCCAAACCCAAGTTTTTAACGTTGTTATGGGTGAACGTGCGGCACATGTTAGCCCACTACTACTTACGGGTGTTAAAGGCAGTTCCCCAGGTGACACCACGGGGAGGTCAGTGTCCCCTTGAGATGAAAGAGGGACCAAGATAAATCCTGGGATTTGCCATGTTAAAACCGGTCAGGACCGTTCTTTGTATCTTCCATCCCCTACGTCACCCAATTAATATTTATTTTATAAAATTTGGAAGAGTTTTCTCGCTTCAATAAAAATAACTATGAGAGCTGATGAGAATATGTGCCGATGTCCAAAACTATAGTCTGAAAGCAAATCAATTTTAATCACCTGAAAGAGATGAGCTGAATTACTTTACAAAGCATAATACGGTGCTCTTGAAGCAACTTTAAATGGAAGGTGCTTACAACTTGGAAGTTTTTGCGGATTATGAAACTACGATGTTCATAGATGAGAAAAGTCACAAAACAAAACAAAATTGTCGTAGCGCTTTTTAAATAAATCGCGATTCATGTCGGCATTTTTAGGTTTTCACGATTTTGCTTTGAAACTGCAAGTCCTATCGAAATGGGACGAAAAAAAATATTGTAGCTATGAAAATTTTCTACAAGATTGATCTTTATGACAATTTCGTATGTTTTACCGTTATTGAGATATAGAAGATCAAATTGGGACAATGCATTGACTGTATCGCCTCCTTATCAACAATATCAAGACTGCAATTTTCCAACTTAAACTAATATATCCCGAAAATGGTATAACCTAGGAAAAAATTACGAAAGCCAATCTTGTAGAGAATTTGACAGCTAAAAGATTCTGCCTAGTCCCATTTCGATAAGACTTACCGTTTTCAAGCAAATCGTGAAAACCCAACAAAAAAGCTAAAAATGTGACCTGAACACCCATATACCTCAAAAATAGTAAAACCTAGGAACAAATCATAACGGTCAATCCTCTAGAAAATTTTCACAGCTATAACATTTTCTTTAGTCCCATTTCTATGGGACTTGCGGTTTCCAAGCAAAATCGCGAAAATCTAAAATAAACCTTACTTACTTACTTAGCTGACCCATTACAGAACATTTGTTCCATAGACCGAACTAAGAAAAGATCTCCAATCCTCTCTGTTTTTCGCTTCGCTTTTTGAAATACCGCGACTTTTCATTTCTTCATCCACTTTTATGCTCCATCGAAGCTTAGGCCTGCCAATTCTGCGTGCGCCGCCATATGGCATGTATTCATACGCCTTTTTAGCGGGTTCATCATCGCTCATTCTTATGATATGGCCTAGCCAACGCAATCGTTGCATCTCGATTTGTTTAACTATATTCATGTCTTTGTATAGCTGATATAGCTCGTGGTTCATGCGACGTCGATATTCACCGTCAACGCAGATTGGTTCGTAGATCTTTCGAAGAATTTTTCTCTCTGCTTGCGCAAGTACCCATGCTTCGGAGCCATACATTAGCACGGGTGTTATCAGCGTTTTGTATAGCGTCATTTTTGTTTGACGAGATGTGGCTTTGTTTTTAAATTGCTTACTTAAACCAAAGTAGCATCTGTTGGCCAATACAATTCTTCTTTTTATTTCACAACCGATGTCGTTTGTTGTGTTTACGGAGGTGCCGAGGTACACGAAGTCTTTTACTACCTCAATATTATAAGAACCAACTTCCACAGTCGGTCCGAGCTCTATGGACGCTTTGCGCGTCGACACCATCAACTTGGTCTTCTCACCGTTTACCGCCAGACCCACTTTCGCAGATTCTGCTTCGACCTTCCTAAAGGTATCAGTTACTTCCTTTACTGATCGTCCCATGATGTCTATGTCATCAGCATAAGCAAGTAACATGTAGCTATTGGTGTAAATTGTGCCATTTCTTTTGACATTTGCATCTCGTATTACCTTTTTCAGCAAAATGTTGAATAGGTCACAGGAAAGGCTGTCTCCTTGTCTGAAACCTCTTTTAGTACAAAATTCTTCGGAGAGGTTCTTTCCAATTTTAACTGAGGACTTCGTGTCAGTTAAAGTCATCTTACAAAGCCGGATGAGCTTTGCGGGGATACCAAATTCAGACATTGCATGGAATACTTTTGATCGGAGGGGACTGTCGAAGGCTGCTTTATAATTTTATTTTATAATATGTGTCGATCTGCATCTCTTGGGTCTTCTACAGGATTTGCCGCAGGGTAAATATCTGGTCAATGGTGGACTTGCCAGGTCTAAAGCCATATTGGTATGGTCCAATTATTTGGTTGACCATTGGCTTTAGTCGTTCGCACAATATCCCTGACATTACCTTATAGGCAATATGGAGAACACTTATGTCCCAATAGTTGGAGCATACAGTCTTATCTCCTTTCTTGTGGACGGGACACAGGATACTCAGGTTCCAATCGTCGGGTACGCGTTCTTCCTGCCAGATGGTGCTAACTAGCTGATGCTGGCTGGTAAGCTATCGGCTTCTGCTGCTTTATTATTCTTCAGCCGGTTTATTGCTGTCTTTACCTCATCTTGGCCGGGCGGTATACATTCTATACCATCTTCTGGGATTGAATCTGTGGTATCATCGTCTTCGCTACTATTGGATACCAGCAGATTGGAGGAATGTTCTTTTCATATCCAGAGCACGCTATCTGTATCTGTTACCAGATTACCTTGCTGGGCTTTGCCTGTACCAAAGCCATCTGTTGGATGTTTCACTCTTTGGTAGCATTTTCGGACTTCATTCTGGCTCCTGTACATCTCGATTTTTCACACTCCCGCTTTTCCATTTCTCTCTTTTTCTTGCGGAAAAGACGTTTCTCTTTTCTCCTTTTCTCCCGATACCTCTCTCGTGCGCTACGCGTTGTTACGGATTGTAAAGTAGTCCAATATGCCGCATGTTTCTCTTCGGTGGCAGCACGACACTCATGATCATACCATAGATTCCTTGGAGGAGGTCTGTGGTATCCAAGTATGGATATTGCGGCTGACATGTTATCGGGATGAGGAGTGCTTTGATTAAGCAATTGGGCTAGTTGAGTGGAATATGCTGTGGCTATCTGTTGTGATTGCAGCTTACCGATGTCTAACTTTCGTGTTGTGTCTGTTCGTACTTTGTTTGCTAAGTTTATGCGGGTGCGTACCTTTGCAGCAACAAGGTAGTGGTCCGAATCAATGTTTGCGCCTCGGAACGATCGTACATCCAACACGCTCGATGAATGTCTTCCATCTATCACAATATGATCAATTTGATTTCTTGTTTTCTGATCTGGAGACAGCCAGGTGCCGTTATGAATATCGAGATGATTAAATCTGGTACTGCTAACTACCATGTTGTTTTGCAGCTACAAAGTCTATCAGCCTCATACCATTGTCAGATGTTTCACTGTGGAGACTGAATTTCCCGACTGTTGTGCCAAAGATATTCTCCTTTCCAATTTTGGCATTAAAATCGCCTAGTATAATTTTAATGTCATGGGCAGGGCAACGGTCATATGTTTCTTCTAATAAAGCCGATGTTGAAGAATTTAGCTTTTATTCGAATTGCAGCAATTCTTTCATTCACTGGGGTGAAGCTGGATACCAGATGTTTTAGTCTCCGACTAACTACGAATCCGCAACCAAACTCATGCTTTACGTCATGGCAGCTATAATACAGTGCGTCACCTTTAGGTGTTGTTGTGACGCCTTTACCAATCCATTTCCTGTATGGCAGTATATCGGCCTTGTACTTTTTAAGTACGTCTGCTAATGCGAAGACTGCAACTTCTCTATAAAGAGTGCGAACATTCCAGGTGCAGATTCGCAGATCATGGTCCTTAAAACGTTTGCGGGGTTCGTCAACTTTAGAGGGGTTTGTTTTTCTTTTCTTTCGTTTTTTCATAGTAGGCTGTTTTTTCTAGGGGAGGGTTACTAACCCGACGCCCAAACCCACGTTTTTAACGTTCTTATGGGTGAACGCGCGGCACATGTTAGCTCACTAACTTTAACGGGTGTTAAAGGCAGTTCCCCAGGTGACACCACGGGGAGGTCAGTGTCCACTTGAGATGAAAGAGGGACCAAGATAAATCCTGGGCTTTGCCATGTTAAAGCCGGTCAGGACCGTTCTTTGTATCTTCCATCCCCTACGTCACCCAATTAATATTTTTTTCATAAAATTTGGAAAAGGTTTTCGCTTCAATAAAAATAACTATGAAAGCTGATGAGAATATGAGCCGATGTCCAAATCTATAGTCTTCTTCGCCGTTCCTGGAAGCAAATCAATTTTAATCACCTTCCACTTCAGAACTGAGAGATGAGCTGAATTACTTTACAAAGCATTATACGGTGCTATTGAAGCAACTTTAAATGGAAGGTGTTTACACCTGGGAAGTTTTTGTGGATTCTGAAACTACAATTTTCAGAGATGAGAAAAATCACAAAACAAAAAAAAAAAAAAAAACGCCGTAGCGCTTTTTAAATAAATCGCGATTCATGTCGGAATTTTTAGGGTTTTTAAGGTTTTCACGATTTTACTTTGAAACCTCAAGTCCCATCGAAATGGCACTAAAAAAAATGTTGTAGCTATGAAATTTTTATGAGTTTTTTAGATTTTCACGATTTTGCTTTGAAACCGCAAGTCCTATCGAAATGGGACAAAAGAAAATGTTGTAGCTATGAACATTTTCTACAAGATTGACCATTATGACAATTTCGTATGTGTTACCGTTATTGAGATATAGAAGTTCAAATTGGGACAATGCATAGACTGTATCGCCTCCTTATCAACAATATCAAGACTGCAATTTTCCAACTTAAACTTATATATCTCGAAAACGGTACAACCTAGGAATAAATTACGAAAGCCAATCTTGTAGAGAATTTTCGCAGCTAAAAGATTCTGCCTAGTCTCATTTCGATAAGACTTACCATTTTCAAGCAAATCGTGAAAACCTAAAAAAAAGCTAAAAATGTGACCTGAACACCCATATATCTCAAAAATGGTAAAACCTAGGAACAAATCGTAATTGTCAATCCTCTAGAAAATTTTCACAGCTACAATATTTTCTTTAGCCCCATTTCGATAGGACTTGCGGTTTCCAAGCAAAATCGCGAAAATCTACAATAAACCTAAAAATGTGATTTTTGACCGCGATTTATTTAAAAGTCCCTCTAGCGATTTTTTTTCTTTTTTTTGGATTTTTTCTCATCTATGAACATTGCAGCTTGAAAATCCGCAAAACTTTCCCGGTGTAAGCGGTTTTCACTTGAAGTTAGTTAAGGCGCACCATGTATGACATTGTTTTCTAGGGTAGCGATACAGTCAATGCATTGTCCCAATTTGAACTTCTATATCTCAATAACGGTAAAACCTTCGAAATTACCGTGAAGGTCAATCTTGTAAAGAATTTTCATAGCTACAACATTTTCTTTAGTGCCGTTTCGATAGGACTTGCGGTTTCCAAGCAAAATCGCGATTTTTTTAAAAAGCGCTCCTGGGATTTTTTTGTCGTAGGTCGTTCACTACTCGACTATGCGGTCCCAGTCTGGACCTCTAATTTCAGTGATACTCAATGGGAAAACCTCCAGACAATCCAAAATACAGCCCTCAGAATGGCAACGGGCTGCCACTTCAAAATGCCTGAAAACCACCTGAACCATGAAATGCAAAATATTTAATGTCAAAAGACGGTCAGAACTCCTTACGAAACAACACACCAACTGAAATGTCTCTCCCCAAAACACACTAACCACCTCACTTTCATGAAGCCTCTTTCCGAAAAGGAAGCCTCTTTTAGAAAGCACACCCTCCTCCCCTCTACACACACCCAATGAGGCAACACTTAAACAATAAATAAATCACCTATAGCATCGTCTTGGGCGGTAGACTTCCTCCATTTAGTGACGAGGCAACCAAACTACCAAGAGAGACCAGATGCATCCTAGCCCAGTTTAGGTAAGGACTATCCAGGTACCTGAATAGTTACCTATGCCTCCTAAACCCTGAGATACCAAACTACCCAGAGAGACCAGATGCATCCTAGCCCAGCTAAGGTCAGGACTATTCAGGTACCTGAGTAGTTACCTATGCCTCCTAAACCCTGAGATATCAAACTACCAAGAGAGACCAGATGCATCCTAGCCCAGCTCAGGTCAGGACTATCCAGGTGCCTGAATAGTTACCTATGCCTCCTAAACACTGAGATACCAAACTACCAAGAGGGACCAGAGCATCCTAGCCCAGCTCAGGTAAGGACTATCAAGGTACCTGAATAGTTAGCTATGTCTCCTAAACCCTGAGATACCAAACTACCCAGAGAGATCAGATGCATCCTAGCCCAGCTAAGGTCAGGACTATTCAGGTACCTGAGTAGTTACCTATGCCTCCTAAACCCTGAGATATCAAACTACCAAGAGAGACCAGATGCATCCTAGCCCCACCTATGCCTCCTAAACACTGAGATACCAAACTACCAAGAGGGACCAGAGCATCCTAGCCCAGCTTAGATCAGGACTATCCAGGGACCTGAATAGTTGCCTCCTAAACCCTGAGATACCAAATGAGTGCCCAAACTGTGGACATTATCCGTACATCACAAAAACCCACAACACTGACATCCGAGTCGCGATGGACACAATCTAATCCAAGCTACAATATTCTTTGGATTGGATGTGGATATGTGAAATGTCTTATTTTTAATTTTCAATTTTTCTTTCTTTCTCTGTTTATTTTCCTTCTTCTCTCAAAACTCTTAAACACTGGTGTCATGAAGAGGCTCCTGTTGCATTCCTCAGGACGGCATTCTGGCAGGTTTGAATATTCGTCCACTGCGTAGCGCTAAAATTTGCATGCCACAGCGCTGTCGCATAGATCAACCACAGACTGGCCTATTGGTTTGTAAGACGTCAACAAGGTGTCTTTGTCAGCACCCTAAGTGCTGCCGACCAGCGACTTGAGGAACTTGTTCCAACTTTTTTCAGTTTGTCGCAGATAGCTGTGGCGTGCGCGCACCACTTAAATTAGTGTCGAATGTGACTCCTAAAAATGTAGAGCAGTTTGTGGTCGGAATTCTACTATCGTCAACTTTCGACATTCAATTCTCTTCCAAACAGCGCTGTCCATGTGGTGAACAGAATGGCTGTAGATTTTGTGGTTAAATGGGTTTAATAGGAGTTCAGTCTTTCACAGATATCATCAGGGAAGTTACCTGATCATCCGCATACGTTACAATCTCGTTGCCGTCTGGAGGGGGCGGAATACAGAAGAGGTAGAGGTTAAACGTTCCGGAGATATCACCCCACCTTGGCAAACTCCCTGTTTTACTCTACGGGGTTTGGACTTATTGTTCCTGAATTTCACGTACGACTGGCGTCCACATATATAGTTGACTATCCAACGTTTCAAGCTTGGCCGGAGGGTTGTCTGCTCAATGTCCTCAACCAGCGTGGATGACCTGACTGTATCAAAGGCCGTTGTTAAGTCAAGCCTCACCACCACTGTTCTATCACACGGCGGTCTATGGTTGAATCCTTGACAAATATATGTGGAGATGGCGTGCAACGCTGTTGTCGTGCTTTGCTGCTTACGGAATCCATGCTGATGATCGGTAACTTCACAGCTATTCCTGATACTGGGGAGGACTAAGGCCTCAAGGATCTTTGCTACGGACGACAAAAGCGAAATCGGCCTGTACGATCCACTTTTGCTGGCATCCTTGGCTTCCGTAGCGGCACCATCCTCCCATTTTCCAGACTTCGGGAACAATGCGGATGGCTAGCGACAAGTTGAGAACTTTAGTGAGATAGTCCACTCCTGGCTCATCCAGCTGCTTCTGCATTACCATGGAGATTCTATCAGAGCCCAATGCTTTGGATGATTTAGAGTTCCTGATGGCATTCGCAACATCGTCCATTGTAAACTGTGATGGTTCCTCCTCGGCAGGAAGAGATCTGATGTCACTCTCGGGGTGCTGGACAAACTGTTGATTGAAATAACTTGCACACCTTTTCGGGTCAGTAAACGTAACGTCGCCAAACGTGGCTGAGGTCCTATTTTCCATCCTTCCATGGTTCGAGAGTGGCTTAACCGTTGCCCACAATTCACTTATTCCGGCTCCAATGTTGCAACTCTTCAGATGATTTAACCAATTATTTTGCTTATGCTCGCCGACCAGCCTGTTAACTTCCAGTGTCAGCTCCCTGACTCTGCGGTCATTGGGGTTGGCTCGACGAAGCTCATCACGCTTGTTTGCTAATCCCGTCGCCTCTACTGCGAAATTTGGTTTTACTTCGGGTATTCGACCACCAGGGATATGGTGAGCGGCTGCAGCAATGATGATATCTCGGAACGTCCTTTACCCTACCCGAACATCAGACGGATTGGGCAGTTCTCTGAAGCGGTGATTGGTGAACTCTCTGAAACTCGGCCAATTAGCATTCCTATGATTGACGAACGTGCGGCGTTCAGAAGTGATGAAATCGGGTAGTCTGCTAATGTAGAAAATTTTGGGGAAATGGTCTGATCCAAGGGAAATGACGGGTTGCCAGGTAACTTCATTTGTCAGACCAGGTGCCACGAAGGTTATGTCTGGCGAACTGTGACACTTTCCTCTAATTCTGGTAGGGGCGTCCTCATTGACAGTGCAAAACGTAAGCTCAGCCAGCGCTGTACCTCTCTGGTCGTTTCCGAGGGCCGAATGCCACATCTCGTGATGCGTATTAAAATCCCCCAGGACCAGACGATTATGACTTTCAAAGGCGGGCTAATGTCAGGCTCGTAATCTAAAATACAGCTATTTCTCGGCGGGATGTATACGTTCAGCAACTCTATCTCTGCAGTCCCACACCTGACTGCTACCCTCATACATTCCATGTACGTGTCATTAGAGACAGGCTCAAGCGAGAAAGGTCTGTATTGGACAGACTAGTGCAATAGGAAACCTAATCCCCCACATCCACTTCCTTCCTTAACACGTTGTAACCATCACAGCGTTGTAAGCTACAGTTGTTGTTGAGCTTGGTTTCTTGCATTCCGGGATATACAGCTCCGAACACAGAAAAACGAAACAAATACAAACACACGTAGAGTGAGGTGGAAGCCGCTAGCCAGAACGCTGATGTTATGTGGTTCCGGGTCAATCCGATACGAAAGAACACGCAGCCGTGGTGTTGGAATTCGAGGGGTAGCATTTGACAGTATGTTCACGTAGTCCGCGCATGGCACAGATATCTGAGACATACTGAGATGGACAAACAACGTGCTCAAGTCTCAAGCCGGCAACACTTGGGGTGCAGATAAAGAAACCTTTATCATGACTCGATGACTTAACCAGAGCAGCCGTGCTCGACTTATCAAGCACTCAACACTGTTTGTGGACATCGAGCAGACTACACTACGGCCAAGTTTGAAACGTTGGACAATCAATTGTATGTGTGAACGTAACATGCAGTAACACGAATTCGAAGCCCCGTAGAGGAAAACAGAAAGTTCCCCAAGGTGAGAAAGGATGAACTCCTATTTGGCAGATTGAGTTTAATGTTAATGGTAATAGAATTACGGCCACTAATTACCCCAAAAATCTAGGGGTCACATTCGACAGTACGTTCACGCCATCCGGGCATACAATAAGCATAGATGTAGGAACAAGGTCCCCAAGTTTACATACGGTATCGAGTTAATGCCGTCATGAACCTTGGCTGCTACAAAGAAAATGTTCAAATTCGGTTTTCGGATCCATCGGACATCTAACACGCTGTATGCATAAATGCCTTCCGTTTATCACGTCATAGTCTCTAAAAGCGTGGTCTTTTTATTTATTATTTACTTCCATGATCATTTCCCTGCCATTTCGACAACCTTGATGCAATACCGTGACTGTGCTAGTTAGTGGGTTAGTGCAGTGACAAAACAGAAGTGTCACTTTACAACTATACCACGGTTTGTGATAACCTTCACCCAAATAATTAATGATCCCTTACATGTAAACGAAACACTCATTAATTCTGAATCGAACAGGCAGGGAAGTTGCACCATAAAAATAAATTCGTCTATTCAGAAAAAAAGCGACGATTGCAACAAATTCTCCCATTCAAGTCTTTAGTAATTTGACATAACATGGATCATTACACTTCTGTCCACTCCCAAATCCCAATATAAATAAGTTTCAACAAGTTGTTGGTTCATACCATAAAGCTCGGGCAGAACATCAATTGTAGCCGAAACAAAACGTACATGATTTTTAACCTTGATGCGCTGCATTAACATTCTATGACAATATTGTCAGCCGCTACTTGAATTCTTTTTTTGCTACAAAAGAACCGAAATTGGCTCGTTTGGAGGCCTATTCATATCCAAGACCACCACAATAGTTGATGATGTCGTTATTGTTGATGGCTCTCAATGATCCATAACGAAAACGTTTTAACTAAATTTGGAAAAATCAGAACAATACCACACGAAAATGTTGAAATATTCTCATAGGAATGAATGGTTAGAATGATGATGATGATGAACACACCTTGGTATAGTAAAACTAAAATGCTGACAATTCCTAATGAGCGGTAAACAGTTACATTTACATTATTACAAAAAAAGGGATAATATTCGTTTTATGAAAAAAATAACAATAAACTCTTAAAATAACAATGACATTTTTCGAATGCGTATCATCATATGACATTGATATGAATTGGAAAAAGGTTAGGAATCTAGCGCACTATGCGCATAAAAACGACAATAAATGTGACGAACATTATTTGATATACCACCGAGATGATACATTTCCTTAGAAAAACACAATTTCCGTTTGCCTTGAAAAGGGTCTTAGGAAGAACCTTTCCCTTGGGGAGGGTCTTAAGAAGCAATCTTTCCATTGCGAAGGGTCATAAGAAGTACCCTTTCCCTTGGAAAGGGTCGTAACAACAACCCTTTACTATGGAAAGGGTCTCTAGAAGCACCCTTCCCCATGGAAATGTTCTTTGGAAGCACCCTTTTTCCATAGAAAGGGTTTTTAGAAGCACCCTTTTCCATAGAAACGGTCTTTAGAAGCACCCTTTCCCATGGAAAGGGCCTTTGGAAAGGGTCTTTAGAAGCACCCTTCCCATGGAAAGGGTCTTTGGAAGCACCCCTTCCCATTGAAAGGGCCTTGGAAGCACGCCTTCCCATTGAAAGGGTCTTTAGAAGCACCCTTTTCCATGGAAAGGATCTTTGGAAGCACCCTTTCCCATGGAAAGGGTCTTTGGAAGCACCCTTTTCTATGGAAAGGGTCTTTAGAAGCACCCTTTTCTATGGATAGAATCTTTAGAAGCACCCTTTCCCAAGGAAAGGGTCTTTAAAAGCACCCTTGGAAGAACCCTTTCCAATTGAATGTGTCTTTAGAAGCACAATTTTCTATGGAAATGGTCTTTAGAAGCACCATTTTCTATGGAAAGGGTCTTTAGAAGCACCCTTTTCCTTTCGGTACTTTTTCCTAAGACCCTTTCCAAAGGAAATGGTGCTTCCTAGCGCCCTTTCCAAAGGAAATGGTGCTTCCTAATGCCCTTTCCAAAGGAAGGGTGCTTCCTAAGACACTTTCCAAAGGAAAGACCTTTTCCAAAGGAAAGGGTTCTTCCTAAGACCCTTTCCAAAGGAAAGGGTGCTTCTTTAGATCCTTTCCTAAGGAAAGAGTGCTTCTTTAGATCCTTTCCTAAGGAAAGGGTGCTTCCTAAGATCCTTTCCTAAGGAAAGGGTGCTTCCTAAGATCCTTTCCTAAAGAAAGGGTGCTTCCTAAGATCCTTTCCTATGGAAAGGGTGCTTCCTAAGACCCTTTCCTATGGAAAGGGTGCTTCCTAAGACCCTTTCCTAAGGAAAGGGTGCTTCCTAAGACCCTTTCCTAAGGAAAGTGTGCTTCCTAAGACCCTTCCTTAAGGAAAGTGTGCTTCCTAAGACCCTTTCCTAAGGAAAGGGTGCTTCCTAAGATCCTTTCCTAAGAAAAGGGTGCTTCCTAAGATCCTTTCCTAAAGAAAGGGTGCTTCCTAAGATCCTTTCATATGGAAAAGGTGCTTTCTAAGACCCTTTCCTAAGGAAAGGGTGCTTCCTAAGACCCTTTCCTAAGGAACGGGTGCTTCCTAAGACCCTTTCCTAAGGAAAGTGTGCTTCCTAAGACCCTTCCTTAAGGAAAGGGTGCTTCCTAAGACCCTTTCCTAAGGAAAGGGTGCTTCCTAAGACCCTTTCCTAAGGAAAGGGTGCTTCCTAAGACCCTTTCCTAAGGAAAGTGTGCTTCCTAAGACCCTTTCCTAAGGAAAGTGTGCTTCCTAAGGCCCTTTTATAATGAAAGGGTGCTTCGTTAGACCCTTTAATGATGAAAGGGTGCTTCGTTAGACCCTTTTATAATGAAAGGGTGCTTCGTTAGACCCTTTCATAGTGAAAGGGTGCTTCGTTAGACCCTTTTATAATGAAAGGGTGCTTCGTTAGACCCTTTTATAATGAAAGGGTGCTTTGTTAGACCCTTTTATAATGAAAGGGTGCTTCGTTAGACCCTTTTATAATGAAAGGGTGCTTCGTTAGACCCTTTTATAATGAAAGGGTGCTTCGTTAGACCCTTTTATAATGAAAGGGTGCTTCGTTAGACCCTTTTATAATGAAAGGGTGCTTCGTTAGACCCTTTTATAATGAAAGGGTGCTTCGTTAGACCCTTTTATAATGAAAGGGTGCTTCGTTAGACCCTTTTATAATGAAAGGGTGCTTCGTTAGACCCTTTTATAATGAAAGGGTGCTTCGTTAGACCCTTTTATAATGAAAGGGTGCTTCGTTAGACCCTTTTATAATGAAAGGGTGCTTCGTTAGACCCTTTTATAATGAAAGGGTGCTTCGTTAGACCCTTTTATAATGAAAGGGTGCTTCGTTAGACCCTTTTATAATGAAAGGGTGCTTCGTTAGACCCTTTTATAATGAAAGGGTGCTTCGTTAGACCCTTTTATAATGAAAGGGTGCTTCGTTAGACCCTTTTATAATGAAAGGGTGCTTCGTTAGACCCTTTTATAATGAAAGGGTGCTTCGTTAGACCCTTTTATAATGAAAGGGTGCTTCGTTAGACCCTTTTATAATGAAAGGGTGCTTCGTTAGACCCTTTTATAATGAAAGGGTGCTTCGTTAGACCCTTTTATAATGAAAGGGTGCTTCGTTAGACCCTTTTATAATGAAAGGGTGCTTCGTTAGACCCTTTTATAATGAAAGGGTGCTTCGTTAGACCCTTTTATAATGAAAGGGTGCTTCGTTAGACCCTTTTCAAAGGAAAGTGTGCTTCGTTAGACCCTTTTATAATGAAAGGGTGCTTCGTTAGACCCTTTTCAAAGGAAAGTGTGCTTCGTTAGACCCTTTTATAATGAAAGGGTGCTTCGTTAGACCCTTTCCAAAGGAAAGGGTGCTTTGTAAGACCCTTTCCAAAGGAAAGGGTGCTTTGTAAGACCCTTTCCAAAGGAAAGTGTGCTTTGTAAGACCCTTTTATAATGAAAGGGTGCTTTGTAAGACCCTTTTATAATGAAAGGGTGCTTTGTAAGACCCTTTTCAAAGGAAAGTGTGCTTTGTAAGACCCTTTCCAAAGGAAAGGGTGCTTTGTAAGACCCTTTTCAAAGGAAAGTGTGCTTTGTAAGACCCTTTCCAAAGGAAAGGGTGCTTTGTAAGACCCTTTTCAAAGGAAAGTGTGCTTTGTAAGACCCTTTCCAAAGGAAAGGGTGCTTTGTAAGACCCTTTCCAAAGGAAAGTGTGCTTTGTAAGACCCTTTCCAAATGAAAGGGTGCTTTGTAAGACCCTTTTCAAAGGAAAGTGTGCTTTGTAAGACCTTTTCCAAAGGAAAGGGTGCTTTGTAAGACCTTTTCCAAAGGAAAGGGTGCTTTGTAAGACCCTTTCCAAAGGAAAGTGTGCTTTGTAAGACCCTTTTATAATGAAAGGGTGCTTTGTAAGACCCTTTTATAATGAAAGGGTGCTTTGTAAGACCCTTTTCAAAGGAAAGTGTGCTTTGTAAGACCCTTTCCAAAGGAAAGGGTGCTTTGTAAGACCCTTTTCAAAGGAAAGTGTGCTTTGTAAGACCCTTTCCAAAGTAAAGTGTGCTTTGTAAGACCCTTTCCAAATGAAAGGGTGCTTTGTAAGACCCTTTCCAAATGAAAGGGTGCTTTGTAAGACCCTTTTCAAAGGAAAGTGTGCTTTGTAAGACCTTTTCCAAAGGAAAGGGTGCTTTGTAAGACCTTTTCCAAAGGAAAGGGTGCGTTGTAAGACCTTTTCCAAAGGAAAGGGTGCTTTGCAAGACCTTTTCCAAAGGAAAGGGTGCTTTGTAAGACCTTTTCCAAAGGAAAGGGTTCTTTGTAAGACCCTTTTCTACGGAAAGGGTGCATTGTAAGACCTTTTTCAAAGGAAAGGGTGCTTCGAAGACATTTTTCAAAGGAAAGAGTGCTTCAAAGACCTTTCTCAAAGGAAAGGGTTCTTCCTAAGGACCAAAGGAACAAAATATTCTGATTTGGTGGTTTTCATGTGAAATATTCTTATTTAAGACAATCCACTTTCATTTTCATCACCATGACATAATATCTTCATATGAAAAAGTGAAACATAAAATTGGCCCTCATAAGTGTTTTCTTCTCCTCCTCTCTTTTGACCCACAAGATAACATATGCGGATATCAAATTTATGTGTTTTGAATATTGTAACACTCAATAATAAAAATAAATAAAATCGAAAAAATTGAGACTAAAATTGAATGTATTGAACACTTTAATATTTCAATCTTGTCGTACTTATCCTATGGTGGTGGTGGCGAACTCCCCCACTCTCTTCACCCCACGGTCAGTAACGCGTAAAACCACAACAATGTTTACCGAAACCATCATCAATGAAGTGAAGAGAAGTGAGTGAGTGGCGGACAAGCTGGCTGACTTGTTAAATGCATTGTGCGCGGTGCATTGTCATACCGTGGCATGGCCTAGCGTAACATAGAATGCCATGACAGGGAAAATATGATTAAATTTAACCCAATTTACCATGGTCTGGCTTTTATTTGTTGTGGTAAACTATGGTGTCCGACGCACTTTGGCATGACAGCCAGCACACACTGAGTTGAGTGTCTTGTCGAAGTGATAAAAAAACTATTCCACCCACAATTTTTATTGGAGAATGCCATAAACAAATATTTGTTCAAATGGAGTTTTTACGATAGGGCGCCACTTTTTGTTCTTAACAAACAACAAAAAAGACATTTCCATGGGGAAATGAAATGAAAATTCTTTAAGTAGTTTTGAAGGGGAAGGGGAAGAGGAATAAATATGTGTGAACACGAAATGTCAATAAAATGGTTTAGATTTTATTTCAATTCCCCTAATAAATAATTGGTCCCCTTTCTTTCGTTCCAGAAACACAAAGAATGGCTTAAACAGCGAAATCGAGAGCGCAACAATAATCTCTCAAATCTGGATGCCCAGCAAAAATCAGTAGAACTTTTAAATCTGTGGCGTTTTGATCATGGCAGCAACCAAGGGCAACCGGATCCTCGGGCAAATGACGTCTTTCCGGAAAATGAAAGGATTTTAAATCCGGTGTTTGTAACCAGCACACCAAGCACAACAACAACCTCTACAACTGCAACCAGCACTACACCAAAACCAAGGACCACAACAACAACCACAACTCCTAGACCTATTCCCACTCGTAGATCCACACCTAGTACCACCACCACCACTCGACGTCCCACAACCACAACAGCTGCCTCATCTACCAGATATTCTTTGTTGCACAATCAGCGACGGCCACATTACTCTTCAAATTGGTTGAGTAATGATATTTTGGATAAATCCAATCATGTTATTGCCACGCCCCCCACAACAACAACTACCACAACAACCACTACTACTCCTAGACCTACCACAACTACGACCACCACCACAACGACAACACCAATGCCCCCACCAACGACCACCTCGACGACTACCACAACAACGACAACTCGTAAACCTAGACCACGTCCCTATCCTCGTTGGAATGATTGGAGCGAATGGAGTGAATGTTCTCGTAGTTGCGGTGGTGGTGTACGCTATCAGCAAAGGAAATGTGTTAATCGGTAAGTGGAACAAATATTTTATTATAAATACAAATTGAGGATGGCCTTACTTTAAGGAAAACAGCAGCTGACTTAAGATATTAAAATACGAATCCTCGAACCTGAGGACATAGTTCTCCATAAAATATGCTTTAATATTCTATTCTAAAATATTGTTCTAAGACAATCTGCCCCTAAATGAAGGCCTGAATTAAAAAAAAAATTTCAATATTTTTCTACTGTATTAGGGTGTATTTTGTCCAGTGTATTAGTGTGGATTTTTTAAAGAATATGTTTCTACTGTATTAGCGTGAATTTTTTAAGAATATTTTTCTATTGTATTAGCGTGGATTTTTTTAAAGAATATTTTTTCTTCTGTATTAGCGTGGATTTTTTAAAGAATATTTTTTCTTCTGTATTAGCGTGGATTTTTTAAAGAATATTTTTTCTTCTGTATTAGCGTGGATTTTTTAAAGAATATTTTTCTATTGTATTAGCGTGGATTTTTTAAAGAATATTTTTCTATTGTATTAGCGTGGATTTTTTTTAAAGAATATTTTTCTATTGTATTAGCGTGGATTTTTTTAAAAAATATTTTTTCTTCTGTATTAGCGTGGATTTTTTAAAGAATATTTTTCTATTATATTAGCGTGGATTTTTTTAAAGAATATTTTTCTATTGTATTAGCGTGGATTTTTTCAAAGAATATTTTTCTACTATATTAGCGTGTGTTTTTTTAAAGAATATTTTTCTACTATACTAGCGTGGATTTTTTTAAAGAATATTTTTCTACTATATTAGCTTGGATTTTTTTAAAGAATATTTTTCTACTATATTAGCGTGGATTTTTTAAAGAATATTTTTCTACTGTATTAGCGTGGATTTTTTTAAAGAATATTTTTCTATTGTATTAGCGTGGATTTTTTCAAAGAATATTTTTCTACTATATTAGCGTGGATTTTTTTAAAGAATATTTTTCTACTATATTAGCGTGGATTTTTTAAAGAATATTTTTCTACTATATTAGCGTGGATTTTTTTAAAGAATATTTTTCTACTGTATTAGCGTGGATTTTTTTAAAGAATATTTTTCTATTGTATTAGCGTGGATTTTTTCAAAGAATATTTTTCTACTATATTAGCGTGGATTTTTTAAAGAATATTTTTCTACTATATTAGCGTGGATTTTTTTAAAGAATATTTTTCTACTATATTAGCGTGGATTTTTTAAAGAATATTTTTCTACTGTATTAGCGTGGATTTTTTTAAAGAATATTTTTCTACTGTATTAGCGTGGATTTTTTTAAAGAATATTTTTCTACTGTATTAGCGTGGATTTTTTTAAAGAATATTTTTCTACTGTATTAGCGTGGATTTTTTTAAAGAATATTTTTCTACTGTATTAGCGTGGATTTTTTTAAAGAATATTTTTCTACTGTATTAGCGTGGATTTTTTAAAGAATATTTTTCTACTGTATTAGCATGGATTTTTTTAAAGAATATTTTTCTATTGTATTAGCATGGATTTTTTTAAAGAATATTTTTCTATTGTATTAGCGTGGATTTTTTATACCCTACACCACTATGTGGGGAGGGTATTATAAGTTGGTTTTGCCCAAAAAGTTTGTAACGCATCGAAATAATGGTCGTAGACCCATACTTATATATACCAAAATGAATGTCTCGCCGAGCTGAGTCGATCTGGCTATGTGTGTCCGTCCGTCAGTCCGTCCGTCCGTCCGTCCGTCTGTCCGTCTGTCCGTCTGTCCATCTAAACCTTGTAATCACGCTACAGGTCGCAATTTTGATCGGATCCTCGCCAAATTTTGGGTGTTGATGAGGGTCCCGGAGGGGAAGAAGCCTATTGATTTTGGTGATGGTCGGATAATATTTAGGGGTCGGAATGGGCAAACACTTATTTGGAGAAAAGTCAACATTTTATTTCAAAGCCAATATCTCTGTTTCTTTAAGAGGTATATCAAAAGCAAAACCTGGCAAGGGAAGTAGAAAATGTCACCTTTACAACGATGTAAAGTAGGTTGTCGTAGGTGGTCAAATAGCAGAGATATGGCAATAGTCGATAATGCATCCCATTTTCCGATTTTTTTGTAATCACGCTACAGGTCGCAATTTTGATCGGATCGTCACGAAATTTCGGGGGTTAATGGGGGTCCCAAAGAGAAAGAAGCCTATTGATTTTGATGATTGTCGGATAATATTCAGGGGTCGGAATGGGCAAACACTTATTTGGAGAAAGGTCAACGTTTTATTTCAAAGCCAATATCTCTGTTTCTTTAAGAGGCATATCAAAAGCAAAACCTGACAAGGAAAGTAGAAAATATCACCTTTACAACGATGTAAATAAAATTGTCGTAGGTGGTCAAATAGCAGAGATATGGCAATAGTCGATAGTGCATCCCATTTTCCGATTTTTTTTGTAATTACGCCACAGGTCCCAATTTTGATCGGATCGTCACGAAATTTTAGGGGTTAATGAGGGTCCCACAGAGGAAGAATCCTACTGATTTTAATGATGGTCGGATAATATTCAGGGGTCGGAATGGGCAAAAACTTATTTGGAGAAAAGGTCTACGTTTTATTTCAAAGCCAATATCTCTGTTTCTTTAAGAGGTATATCAAAAGCAATTTGTTTGTAATCACGCTACAGGTCGCAATTTTTATCGGATCGTCACGAATTTTTTGGGAGTTGATGCGGGTCCCACAGAGGAAGAAGCCTATTGATTTTGGTGATAGTCGGATAATATTTAGGGGTTGGAATGGGGAAAAACTCATTTGGAGACAAATTCAAAGTTTTATTCTTTGTGAATATATTGGCTTCTAGTAGGGGTATTCCAACGACAAAGCCTGTCAATGGAATAAGAAAATATTACCTTTACATTGGTGTAAAGCAGGTTGGCGAAGGTGGTCAAACAAGGGAGATACCACAATAGTCGGTAATGCATCTAATTCTTCCAGTTTTTGCAATGAAGCTACAGGTCGTAATTTTGATCGGATGGTCACAAAATTTTGGTTGCTTATGGGGGTCCCAGAGAGAAAGAGGCATATTATTTTTGGTAGTAGTCGGTTTATATTCCCTAAAAGAAATGTTTACCAGTGAAAAGCTTATGTGGTGTAGGGTATCACATGGTCGGCCCCGTTCCGACTATAGCCTTTGCTCACTTGTTAGATCATATTTTACGATTTTTATCCAGATTGCCGTTACTATTGAACGCCTGAAATATTTCATCGATGTTTTTCGTGCTTCATTTAATAAGGTTTTTTAATATTTATGATATACATATATATATATATATATTTGTATCTTTTGTTTGGAGACTCATAGTGAAATTTAATTTGGAACATTTCTTCCATTAACAATATCCCCAAAAATTTAAGGATTTTGTTAGATTTTGGCCCAGTATGGAATTGTGTAAAATGAACAGTCCAAAATGAAAGCCAATAATTTCAACTTAAAATCAACAAATTTGTAATGTAATTTTCATAAGGAAGTAGTATACGTAGATATATGGTTTATTCTGAAGTTCATATTGAAATGTTGTGCAGAATTTTTCCCCTTTTGACACTTTTCACCTAGAACCAAGTTTCATATTACTTTCATGTATCAACTCGAAAAAAGAAGGAATATTTTTTCTTCAAAATAAATGGTAAATATTTTCGTGTTTTTTTCAGCAAAATTGATACCGATATTTTCATGAAACGTAATGCAAACAGAGACTTCATTTCTTTGGTGACCTATAGTGAAATTTGACGAAGAATATTTTCGTCTTTGACGTCATCCCTGTAAAATAATATTTTGTTGGACAATTTTGAATAAACTCAGATGAAGTCCTACTTTAACCCTAAAACGTATTTTTCCTTTTTAGAGATTCCTGGCGATTAGGATAGATTTACAGATTTGGTGTATTCTGAGACCTATAGTAAAATTTTATAACTAAGAATTTTGTAGAATATTTTGATTTGATACGATCACATTTAAAAGGAGATTTTGAACGATTTTCGAAAAAAGGACCGAATAGACCCTTTTAATGAACTTTAACACAAATATTCCCCATACTCTTGTCTTTAAAGTTGCCAAAGACACAATATGTCTAAAATGCACGGATTCCAAGATATCTTAAATCGAATATTTCGGAAAAACAAGAAATGGTCGGAATTTGCCCCGCCGATGTCAAGGTAAAAAACGCCAATACACGTGTCTCATATTTTTAGCCCTACTTTCATAATCTGCTCAGTTTTTCACATCATTTTGAATTTTGAATTGAATTTTGTTGCACAGTGTAATCTAACTCCACATTCAAGCTGAAGACTCTGCCCACTATTTGAATACAAACACAGCCATAATAGGTACGAGGGCCTATGGGTAACTGGTACCCGTGGTTAAAGCTCTGGTACGGCCTCGTACGCTCGTTGTACGGCTACTCCACAGTTACTGCTCTGATAAAAAATCTTTTTTCACAAAATCTCCCAAAGGCCACAGGAAGACTTCTGCCATATCAATGATTATTAGTACCTTAAGTTAGCTAAATATTTCAACCACTTTTGAATAATTTTTGAGAATTATTAATTTGGCTATGACAGTCAATGACACAATTACTTGGAAATTAAGCAATTTCAAACGAATTTTATAAGATTCGCCTCTCACGCAACAAATTTATTAAGAAGTACAGTAAAGTCTCGGATAAGTGATCATCAATTAGTTCTGATAAGTGTAAGTGCTTATTCCGATTTCAAGACTAATACGATTGTATGGATGTCCTGGGTGGCCACTATTCCAAACACTTTTGTGTAGTGAAATTGATATTCTAACACTTATATTTATGGAGGTGTTTTCTCTAAATAATTTAGGCGACGTGAACTGTTTATATTAAATTGCTTAGATAGAAAAAATAACACCCGCTGTATTTTTCACTTTTGGTGATTTACTTTGGCGCCTCTAGAAACTGTTACGAGCAGCCGGCGGTAATAAATGTCGATTTCTTTTTTGCATCCAAATATGAATTCTCACTAAAATGACGGAGCTAATCAAGAAATCTAAAACAGTTTATTATTTCTCTAATAATTTTCACCAAATTAGCATGTATGTTGATATATGAAGTTATGAAATTTATAATGTGTATGGGGGTGGGACGAATGTAATTACATAATATGTTTTTTTAAGATTAAAGATTTCATTATTCAAAGGTCTTAGTGTAGACTTACTTTAGGTAATTTTCCTTGCGGCAATTATCAGTTTGTAGGAGAAAAGGAGGTGAGACATACATAGGGTTCCCCTTTACCTCTCAACACAGTCTCTCACCAACAAACTGACAATTGCCATAAGGAAAATATATTTTGAAATTAAAATAGAGTTGTTTAAAGAAAAAACTGATACCAATGGTGTGTGTACTGATTGTCATAGCCATTTCATAAATTTCGAAAAAACATAATTTTGTTATTTCTGCGTGCTACACACATTTGAGTATCGGCTTAAAAGGATGCCAATAATTGATATATCTTATAAAATGACCTTTAACTTCGATCCAACCTAATACAACTTATGTATGTTTATTATGCAAATATTCGCTAAACAAATAAAGTCAACTGGTTTCATCTCCCTTTCTGAGTATGAATAATTAATATATTTAGATAGCACTGACGCGACAATGAATAAATTATTGAACATAACAAATATTGTTGGGCAAAAATTAAAAAAAAACAAATAATTAAAAATCAATTTAAATAAAACCATACCCTGGCTTAGTTTATGTTTTTATGTCTAAAATGAATAAATTTTGAAAAGTAAAAATTTAAAACTAAAATCCAGTAGACATAGGAAGCTACTGATTTTTTTGTTGTTTTTTTTTTCTGACAGGTCGAACTCCCACCCTTTCGTAACAGCAGCCTAATAAGTTTGCCATACGTACCCATAATTTCTAACAGCTACTGCCTCATGATAATCATCTAAATTGTTTGAGATACTAGCAGCGGTCAAGTTTTGCTCGTTAGTTATTTTTGTTGTTTTTCGCTAGACTTGTTTCGCACACACACCCATTATCTCCCATCTATCTTTAAATCTAGAACGTGATTTTGATTGTTCAGACGTCTCTCCATTTCATGTTAAGCTATTAAAATTATTGGGAAAAATTTAAAAATGCTAATCATAAAAGACAATTGTTGTTAGTTTTGCTTTTGCTGACGTAACTGTCACCACCCTTACCGCCACCGCACATCACACTTCGGTGCACAGATGTTTAGTGCGAAGAATTATGTGTTAATTGCTTCAATCGGTTTTATATTTCATGTGCATGTTTGCCGTAGTCTTTTTTTTTTTTTTTTTTTTGAAAAGAAAAATCACTTTTTGGGGAACACTTGAAGAAATTTTGGAAATTATAATATCCATGACAGGAGATAAAATTATCCAGGTTATAATCAGTGAAAACATCGGTACTTTTTCTGGAAGTGTTGCTAGATAATTTTCGCACGTGAATAAAATTATCCACAAGTGTAAATAAAATTATCCACAAAAAAAAAAAAAAAAAAAAAATATATATATATATATATATATATAATTATCCACAAATGTCTATGGAATTTTCCTCGTATGTTTATAAAATTATCCCCGTACAAAATTTTCCCGTACTTTGATAAAATTATCCCGGTAGGTGGATAAAATTTCCCCATAAGTAAATAAAATTTTCTAAAAAGTATGCAAAAATTAATCCACAAATACGGTCAACACATTCCACAAATGCGGATTAAATTATCCACACATGTGGATAAAATAATCAATAACTTTGGACAAATAATCAAAAATTTTGGAAACAATTATATAAAAATGTGGAAAATGTCTTATCCAAAAATTTGGATAAGATTTTTCACAAATATGGATGAAATTAATCACAAATTTGAATAAAATTATATTAACTTTATTAAAATTATCAAAAAATTTGGATAAAATTTTCCACAAATATAGATAAAATTATCCACAAATGTGGATAAAATTAGCCATAAACATGGATAACATTAAAAAATTAACTAAAACTTTGAATACAATTATACAAAATGTTGATACAATTATCCACAGATGTGGATAAAACTATCCACAAATTTGAATAACATTATCAACAAACTTGGATAAAATTATCCACAGACGTGTTAAAGATTATTAAAAAATTTGGATAAAATCTTTCAAAAATTTGGAATATGTATAAATTATTCATTCAAATGTGAAAAAATTATAACTAAATTTGCCTAAAATTATTAAAATAAATACGTATAAAATTATCCACAATTGTGGATAAAATTGTCTGAAATTTTGGATAAAAGTATTTAAAAAATTCTAGAAATTTATGCGAAAATTTGGATACAATGATCAACAAATATGGATAAAATTTCCCAAAAATATGGATGAAATTATCCACAAATTTGGATTGAATGATTTACGAATGTAGATAAAATTATCTACAAATGTGGATACAATTATCAATGATATTCGATATAATTATAATAAAATTGGAATAAAATTATTCAAAAATTTGGATACAATTATAAAAAATGATAAAATTATCCACAAATAAGAATAAAATTATTTTATAACGTGGATCACATTATTCACAATTGTGATAAACGTATCCACAGATGTGGATAACATTATCAACAAACTTGGATAAAATCATCCAAAATTGGAATATGGATAAAATTATTCACTTTATGGATAAAATTATTATGTGAAAAAATATAACTAAGTTTGGGTAAAATTATCAAAATAAATATGTATAAAATTATCCACAAATGTGGATAAAATTATTTGAAAATTTGGATAAAATTATTCATAAATTTCTAGAAATTTATCCAAAAATTTGGATACAAATAATAATCCACAAATATGGATAAAATTATCGACAGATGTAGATAAAATTATACACCAAAGGGGACAACATTATCAAAAAAATGACTAAAATTATCCACAAGTTTGGATAAAATTATCCACAACTTTGAAAAAAATATACTAATTTATAGATAAAATAAAATTATCCAAAAACAAGTGAGCAAAGGCTATAGTCGGAACGGGGCCGACCATGTGATACCCTACACCACATAAGCTTTTCACTGGTAAACATTTCTTTTAGGGAATATAAACCGACTACTACCAAAAATAATATGCCTCTTTCTCTCTGGGACCCCCATAAGCAACCAAAATTTTGTGACCATCCGATCAAAATTACGACCTGTAGCTTCATTGCAAAAACTGGAAGAATTAGATGCATTACCGACTATTGTGGTATCTCCCTTGTTTGACCACCTTCGCCAACCTGCTTTACACCAATGTAAAGGTAATATTTTCTTATTCCATTGACAGGCTTTGTCGTTGGAATACCCCTACTAGAAGCCAATATATTCACAAAGAATAAAACTTTGAATTTGTCTCCAAATGAGTTTTTCCCCATTCCAACCCCTAAATATTATCCGACTATCACCAAAATCAATAGGCTTCTTCCTCTGTGGGACCCGCATCAACTCCCAAAAAATTCGTGACGATCCGATAAAAATTGCGACCTGTAGCGTGATTACAAACAAATTGCTTTTGATATACCTCTTAAAGAAACAGAGATATTGGCTTTGAAATAAAACGTAGACCTTTTCTCCAAATAAGTTTTTGCCCATTCCGACCCCTGAATATTATCCGACCATCATTAAAATCAGTAGGCTTCTTCCTCTGTGGGACCCTCATTAACCCCTAAAATTTCGTGACGATCCGATCAAAATTGGGACCTGTGGCGTGATTTCCAAAAAAATAGAAAAATGGGATGTATTACCGCCTATTGCGATATCTCCGTTATTCGGTTACCTACGCCGACCTAGTTTGCATCATTGTAAAGACGGGATCTTCTACTTTCATAGTCAGGCTTTGCTTTTGGAAAGTTTCCAGCCAAAGCTGTGATATTCGTCATTATAATTAAAATCGCAAAAATGAAAATTTGGGTTTTATTTGCTACTATTGCGATATCTTCGTTGTTTGATCACCTACGAGCACCAGCTTTACATCATTAGAAAGGTGATATTTTCTACTTTCATTGTCAGGTCTTGCTTTTGGTATACCCCATATAGAAGCTGAGATATTCGCTTTAGAAAAAAACGTTGTCTTTTTATCCACCTAAGTTTTTTGCCCTTTCCGACCCCTAAATATTGTCCGATCATCACCAAAATCAATAGGCTTCTTCCCCTCCGGGACCCTCATCAACACCCAAAATTTGCGACCTGTAGCGTGATTACAAGGTTTAGATGGACAGACGGACAGACGGACGGACGGACGGACTGACGGACGGACACACATAGCCAGATCGACTCAGCTCGGCGAGACATTCATTTTGGTATATATAAGTATGGGTCTACGACCATTATTTCGATGCGTTACAAACTTTTTGGGCAAAACCAACTTATAATACCCTCCCCACATAGTGGTGTAGGGTATAAAAAATGATAAAATTATCCAAAATTTTGGATAAAATTATTCAAAAATTTGGATAACGTTATTCAAAAATTTGGATAACCATTTCGGCAAATTTAAGAAAATTTTTCCACAAACATGGATATAATTATCCACAAATATGAATACAATTGTCAATAATATTAGATATAATTATCCAAAAATTTATTAAAATTATCAAACAATTTGGACAAAAAATTATACTAAAATTTGGATAAAATTACCAAAAAATTTTGATAAATTTATTGCAAATGTAGATAAATTATCCACAAATATGGATAACATTATCTATACAAAAATTAAAAAAAAGTATCCAAAAATTTGGGTAGAAATTATCCATAATCGTGGATAAATCACATATGTGGATAAAATTTTCGAAGATTTTGGATTAAATTATCCAAGAATTGGAGAAAATTATCTGCAAATGTGGAAAAAATTATCAACAAATTTGAATAAAGTAATTCGAGAATTTGAATAATATTATTCAAAAATTTGGTTAAAATTATTTGGTTAAATACTAGGATAAATTATTCAAATAAAATTTTCTACAAATTATCTACAAATGTGGATAAATTTATCCGCCAATGTGGCTAAAATAATCCACAAATATGGATAAAATTATCAAAAAATGTGGATAAAGTTATACAAAAAAATTTCAATAAGACGGATAAAATATTTAAAAACACGAATAAAATTATCCACAAAGTTGTTTATTTTCTCGTTGTAAGGCCCATTAAAATTTTTGGATAATTGGATAAATTTATCCAAAAAATTGGATAAAATTACATAAAAACTTGAATAAAATTATTCAAAAAAATCGTATAGAATTTTTCAAATAATTGGATAATATTTTTCAAATTAAATTCAAATTGGATAAAACTTATTCACATTCGGGAATTTGAATAAAATTATTCAAAAATTTGGATAAAATTATTTCAAATAAATTTTTCCACAAATTATCTACAAATGTGGATAAATTTATCGGCCAATGTGGCTAAAATAATCCCTAAACAAGGATAAAATTATCCAAAAATGTGGATGAAATTATTCAATAAGCCGGATAAAATTATTCAAAAACACGAATAAAATTATCCACAAAGTTGATAAAACTATGCATAAAATTGGGGAAATTAATTAATTTTCTCGTTGTAAGGTTCATTTAAATTTTTGGGGGATTTTTTTCTTGTCTACCAATATTTGTCATCTAATAATAAAAACTAAGAAATCAAAACAAAAACGAAAATAAAGATTATCATTAACAAACAAAAAAGTTTCCACGCGTAAAACATAACAGAGACGTTGATAGTTTTCTCTTCTGGCCAAAACGAAAAGAAGAAGGGCTACCGTCGCCGCATATTACAACCATATATAAAGCCGTAAAAAAGCCGGTTAACATTAGTTTCTAAAATCACTCACAACTCAGTGGATATACAGTTAACGCAAGCAATCTTTACAAAAACATGGCCAAATTTTTGCTCTTGTCCGTTGTGGCTGTTGTCGCTCTTGTTCAGGTAAATTAAAAACAAACAAAAAATCGCCGATCAGCATTGGAATAGCCGCTAATTTCTTTGTAATCAAACAGGTTTCGACTGCCCTCAACTTGGGTGAAGCCTTAAACAACAATATTCGCCAACATTTGAGTTTGTACGATAGCTTTGCTAAAGCTCCAGAGGCCACCAAGTTCACTGGTGATTTGAAAAAATTGGTGCAAATTACCGAGGATGCTCTGAAGATTGAATCCGTGGAAGAAAAGGAAAATGCCATCAATAATTTGCACACCCACTTCGGTCCAGAATTCAATGCCTGGATTGGCGCCAAATTGGAAGAGGCTGAAGTTAATGAAGACATCGCCGGTGCCATCACCTTCTACAAGCAATTGTTGAAACAAAAATCCGCCCATGAAACTGAAATCACAAAGACCATTGCCACTTTGGAGGGTCTTTTGAAGGAGAGCGATTTGCAAAAGAAAGAAGAACAATACTTGGGATTGACCAACAACTTCTCGCCTGAATTCTCCGCCTATTTGAAGGATAGCTCCTTGCCCGTCATCAATGACACTTTGCAAAAGACTGTGAAATTCTTTGAAACTATTTTGGGACAAAAGGAAGGTAAATTTGTTAAAGAAATTACCGACTTGAAGACTTTGGTTGAAGGTGTCTTGGGTGATAAGGTTTCGGTTGAGGAGAAGAATCGCGTTTTGAGTGAAATTTCCAGTGCCAGCAACATGGAATTGCATACTTATTTGACCAAGAAACAAATTGAATTGGCATAAATTGAGTAATGGAGGATGTGATGTGAAATTATTTATTGATTATTTACTGTGATTAGAATTTTGAAATAGAAAAAAATATATATATGCGAATTATATAAAAAAAATATTAAAGGTAACTTGTATTTAACACAGGGGGTAAAGAACTGCAATGGATATGAAATCCGCAACAATAGTTGGGGCCACCAACTTTCATAAAAAAATATTTTGTTGTGAGTAAAACATTTTCTTATATGTTTTATCCACCAGACGTGGATAATTTGACCAACAATGTGGATAATTTTGGAAAAAATTTCAAATTACTTTGATAATTTTATATACCTACGTGGATAATTTTATCCACCAACGTGGATAATTTTATCCACCAACGTGGATAATTTTGTCCACCAACGTGGATAATTTTATCCACCAACTTGGATAATTTTATCCACCAACGTGGATAATTTTATCCACCAACTTGGATAATTTTATCCACCAACGTGGATAATTTTATCCGCCAACGTGAATAGTTTTATACAAGAATTATGCAAAAGATTGGATACAATTTTTAAAAAAAAATATTAAAACTAACCAAAAAAAAATGATAGAATTATTCAAAAATTTGGATAAAATTTTTCAAAAATTTGGATAAAAATTTTTGGCAAATTTGGGTAAAATTTTCCACAAAATTATCCAAAAATTAAATCACATATGTGGATAAAATTATCCACAAATAAGCTTAAAATTTTTCAAAAATTTGGATAAAAATGTTTGGCAAATTTGGGTAAAATTTTCCACAAAATTATCCAAAAATTAAATCACATATGTGGATAAAATTATCCACAAATACGCTTAAAATTATTGAAAAATTTGGATAAAACTATCCAAAGAATTCGATAAAATTATTCACAAATGTGGAAAAGATTATCAACAAATATTAATAAAATTATTCAAAAATTTTGATAAAATTATTCAAATAAATTTTTCCACAAATTATCAAGAAATGTGGATAAATTTATCGGCTAATGTGGCCAAAATAATCCCTAAATATAGATACAATTACCCAAAAATGTGGATAAAATTATTCAAAAAATTATTCAGTAAGCCGGATAAAATTATTCAAAAACACGCAAAAAATTAACCACAAACTTGATAAAACTATCCAACAAATTGGGGAAATTAATTTATTTTCTCGTTGTGAGGTCCATTTAAATTTTTGGGGGATGTTTTTTTTTTGTTTACCAATATTTGTCATCTAATAATAATAAAATTTAAGAAATCAAAACAAAAACGAGAATAAAGAATATCATTAACAAACAAAAAAGTTTCCAGGCGTAAAGCATAACAGAGTTGCTGATAGTTTTCTATTCTGGCCAAAACGAAAAGAAGAAGGGCTACCGTCGCCGCATATTACAACCATATATAAAGCCGTAAAAAAGCCGATTAACATTAGTTTCTAAAATCACTCACAACTCAGTGGATATACAGTTAACGCAAGCAATCTTTACAAAAACATGGCCAAATTTTTGCTCTTGTCCGTTGTGGCTGTTGTAGCTCTTGTTCAGGTAAATTAAAAACAAACAAAAAAAATCGCCCATCGGCATTGGAATAGCCGCTAATTTCTTTGTAATCAATCAGGGTTCTTCTGACCGCGACTTGGGTGAAGTCATAAACAACAACATCCGTCAACGCTTGAGTCTGTACGACAGCTTTGCCAAAGCTCCTGAAGCCACCAAGTTCACTGATGATTTGAAAAAGTTGATACAAGCTACCGAGGATGCTTTGAAGATTGAGTCCGTGGAAGAAAAGAAAAATGTCGTCAACAACTTGCACACACTTACCGGTCCAGAATTCGGTGACTGGATTGGCCCTAAATTGTTAGATGCCGAAGTTAATGAAGTCATCGCCGGTGAGATCACCTTCTACAAGCAATTGTTGAAACAAAAATCTGCCCATGAAGCTGAAATCAGAAAGACTATTGCAACTTTGGAGGGTCTTTTGAAGGAGAGCGATATTGCAACGAAATTCATGGATGTGAGAACCAACTTCTCGCCTGAATTCTACGCCTATGTGGAGGATAGCACCTTGCCCGTCATCAATGACACTTTGCAAAAGACTGTGAAATTCTTTGAAACTATTTTGGGACAAAACGAAGGTAAATTTGTCAAAGAAATTACCGATTTGAAGACTTTGGTTGAAGGTGTCTTGGGTGATGAGGTTTCGGTTCTGGAGAAGAGAGGCATTTTGAAAGAAATTTCCAGTGCCAGCAACATGGAATTGCATACTTATTTGACCAAGAAACAAATTGAATTGGCATAAATTTAGAAATGCAGGATGTGATGTGAAATTTATTATTGATTATTTACTGTGATTAGAATTTTGAAATAGAAAAAAATATATATGCGAATTATATGCAAATATTAAAGGTTATTTGTATTTAATACTGGGGATAAAGAACTGCAATTGACATGGAATCCGCAACAATAGTTGGGGCCACCAACTTTAATAAAAAAATATTTTGTTGTGAGTAAAAAATTTTGTTATATGTTTTATCCACCAGACGTCGATAATTTGACCAATAATGTGGATAATTTTGGAAAAAATTTCAAATTACTTTGATAATTTTATATACCTACGTGGATAATTTTATCCACCAACGTGGATAATTTTGTCCACCAACGTGGATAATTTTACCCACCAACTTGGATAATTTTTTCCACCAAGGTGGATAATTTTATCCACCAACTTGGATAATTTTATCCACCAACGTGGATAATTTTATCCATCAACGTGAATAGTTTTATACAAGAATTATGCAAAAGATTGGATACAATTTAAAAAAAAAAATTATTAAAACTAACCAAAAAAATGATAGAATTATTCAAAAATTTGGATAAAATTTTTCAAAAATTTGGATAAAAATTTTTGGCAAATTTGGGTAAAATTTTCCACAAAATTATCCAAAAATTAAATCACATATGTGGATAAAATTATCCACAAATACGCTTAAAATTATTGAAAAATTTGGATAAAATTATCCAAAGAATTCGATAAAATTATTCACAAATGTGGAAAAAATTATCAACAAATATTAATAAAATTATTCAAAAAATTTGATAAAATTATTCAAATAAATTTTTCCACAAATTATCAACAAATGTGGATAAATTTATCGGCTAATGTGGCCAAAATAATCCCTAAATATAGATACAATTACCCAAAAATGTGGATAAAATTATTCAAAAAATTATTCAGTAAGCCGGATAAAATTATTCAAAAACACGCAAAAAATTAACCACAAACTTGATAAAACTATCCAACAAATTGGGGAAATTAATTTATTTTCTCGTTGGGGATTTTTTTTTTTGTTTACCAATATTTGTCATCTAATAATAATAAAATTTAAGAAATCAAAACAAAAACGAGAATAAGGAATATCATTAACAAACAAAAAAGTTTCCAGGCGTAAAGCATAACAGAGTTGCTGATAGTATTCTATTCTGGCCAAAACGAAAAGAAGAAGGGCTACCGTCGCCGCATATTACAACCATATATAAAGCCGTAAAAAAGCCGATTAACATTAGTTTCTAAAATCACTCACAACTCAGTGGATATACAGTTAACGCAAGCAATCTTTACAAAAACATGGCCAAATTTTTGCTCTTGTCCGTTGTGGCTGTTGTAGCTCTTGTTCAGGTAAATTAAAAACAAACAAAAAAATCGCCCATCAGCATTGGAATAGCCGCTAATTTCTTTGTAATCAAACAGGTTTCTTCTGACCGCGAAGCGGGTGAAGCCATAAACAACTACTTTCGTCAACAATTGAGTCTGTACGACAGCTTTGCCAAAGCTCCTGAAGCCACCAAGTTCACTGATGATTTGAAAAAGTTGATACAAGCTACCGAGGATGCTTTGAAGATTGAGTCCTTGGAAGAAAAGCAAAATGCCTTCAACAACTTGCACACAAATATCGGTCCAGAATTCGGTGACTGGATTGTCGCTAAATTGTTAGATGCCAAAGTTAATGAAGTCATCGCCGGTGAGATCACCTTCTACAAGCAATTGTTGAAACAAAAATCTGCCCATGAAGCTGAAATCAGAAAGACTATTGCAACTTTGGAGGGTCTTTTGAAGGAGAGCGATTTTGAAACGAAATTCGTGGATGTGAGCACCAACTTCTCGCCTGTGAAGGATAGCACCTTGCCCGTCATCAATGACACTTTGCAAAAGACTGTGAAATTCTTTGAAACTATTTTGGGACAAAACGAAGGTAAATTTGTCAAAGAAATTACCGACTTGAAGACTAAGGTTGAAGGTGTCTTGGGTGATGAGGTTTCGGTTCGGGAGAAGATTGACATTTTGCAAGAAATTTCCATGGAATTGGATACTTATTTGACCAAGAAACAAATTGAATTGGCATAAATTTAGAAATGCAGGATATGATGTGAAATTATTTATTGATTATTTACTGTGATTAGAATTTTGAAATAGAAAAAAATATATATGCGAATTATATAAAAAAATATTAAAGGTAACTTGTATTTAATACAGGGGATAAAGAACTGCAATGGATATGAAATCCGCAACAATAGTTGGGGCCACCAACTTTAATAAAAAAATATTTTGTTGTGAGTAAAAATTTTTGTCATATGTTTTATCCACCAGACGTGGATAATTTGACCAACAATGTGGATAATTTTGGAAAAAAAATTTCAAATTACTTTGATAATTTTATATACCTACGTGGATAATTGTATCCACCAACGTGGATAATTTTATCCACCAACGTGGATAATTTTATCCACCAACGTGGATAATTTTATCCACCAACGTGGATAATTTTATCCACCAACTTGGATAATTTTATCCACCAACGTGAATAGTTTTATACAAGAATTATGCAAAAGATTGGATACAATTTAAAAAAAAAAATTATTAAAACTAACCAAAAAAATGATAGAATTATTCAAAAATTTGGATAAAATTTTTCAAAAATTTGGATAAAAATTTTTGGCAAATTTGGGTAAAATTTTCCACAAAATTATCCAAAAATTAAATCACATATGTGGATAAAATTATCCACAAATACGCTTAAAATTATTGAAAAATTTGGATAAAAATTTTTGGCAAATTTGGGTAAAATTTTCCACAAAATTATCCAAAAATTAAATCACATATGTGGATAAAATTATCCGCAAATAAGCTTAAAATTATTGAAAAATTTGGATAAAATTATCCAAAGAATTCGATAAAATTATTCACAAATGTGGAAAAGATTATCAACAAATATTAATAAAATTATTCAAAAATTTTGATAAAATTATTCGAATAAATTTTTCCACAAATTATCAACAAATGTGGATAAATTTATCGGCTGATGTGGCCAAAATAATCCCTAAATATAGATACAATTACCCAAAAATGTGGATAAAATTATTCAAAAAATTATTCAATAAGCCGGATAAAATTATTCAAAAACACGCAAAAAATTAACCACAAACTTGATAAAACTATCCAACAAATTGGGGAAATTAATTTATTTTCTCGTTGTGAGGTCCATTTAAATTTTTGGGGGATTTTTTTTTTGTTTACCAATATTTGTCATCTAATAATAATAAAATTTAAGAAATCAAAACAAAAACGAGAATAAAGAATATCATTAACAAACAAAAAAGTTTCCAGGAGTAAAGCATAACAGAGTTGCTGATAGTTTTCTATTCTGGCCAAAACGAAAAAAAGAAGGGCTACCGTCGCCGCATATTACAACCATATATAAAGCCGTAAAAAAGCCGATTAACATTAGTTTCTAAAATCACTCACAACTCAGTGGATATACAGTTAACGCACGCAATCTTTACATGGCCAAATTTTTGCTCTTGTCCGTTGTGGCTGTTGTAGCTCTTGTTCAGGTAAATTAAAAACAAACAAAAAAATCGCCCATCGGCATTGGAATAGCCGCTAATTTCTTTGTAATCAAACAGGTTTCTACTGACCGCGACGTGGGTGAAGCCATAAACAACAACCTCCGTCAACGCTTGAGTCTGTACGACAGCTTTGCCAAAGCTCCTGAAGGCACCAAGTTCACTGATGATTTGAAAAAGTTGGTACAAGCTACCGAGGATGCTTTGAAGATTGAGTCCGTGGAAGAAAAGAAAAATGCCGTCAACAACTTGCACACACTTACCGGTCCAGAATTCGGTGACTGGATTGGCCCTAAATTGTTAGATGCCGAAGTTGATGAAGTCATCGCCGGTGAGATCACCTTCTACAAGCAATTGTTGAAACAAAAATCTTTGGAGGGTCTTTTGAAGGAGAGCGATTTTGCAACGAAATTCGTGGATGTGAGACCCAACTTCTCGCCTGAATTCTATGTGGAGGATAGCACCTTGCCCGTCATCAATGACACTTTGCAAAAGACTGTGAAATTCTTTGAAACTATTTTGGGACAAAACGAAGGTAAATTTGTCAAAGAAATTACCGACTTGAAGACTTTGGTTGAAGGTGTCTTGGGTGATGAGGTTTCGGTTCTGGAGAAGATTGGCATTTTGCAAGAAATTTCCAGTGCCAGCAACATGGAATTGCATACTTATTTGACCAAGAAACAAATTGAATTGGCATAAATTTAGAAATGCAGGATGTGATGTGAAATTATTTATTGATTATTTACTGTGATTAGAATTTTGAAATAGAACAAAAATATATATGAGAATTATATGAAAATATTAAAGATAATTTGTATTTAATACAGGGGATAAAGAACTGCAATGGATATGAAATCCGCAACAATAGTTGGGGCCACCAACTTTAATAAAAAAATATTTTGTTGTGAGTAAAAAATTTCGTTATATGTTTTATCCACCAAACGTGGATAACACTATGCAACACTGAAAATGCAAACAACTTCTAGTATGAATTTTTTGAAAGCACATATTGAGACTACAAAAACCCTAGTTAGGTTTTGTCCTGTCAGATCCAGTTCGTATTTTATAGCCTCATCTAAACCGGGCTAAGACTACAGTTTTTGCATATATTGGTCCTTTATCTCAGAAACGATTAGAAATTTGCCCTTATGGTCTTTGATGTATTGTATGTGGAAGTCCACAGAAGAAAAACTCCATCTAGGGCATCAACATCGATAAAATATAGAAAATTTTACATAATTGCTGAAATTCTGGTCAGTATCAGCTAAACTATTAGGAATTGAACAAAGTAACCTTCTGCAAAAATCTTCCAAATAAAGTTCTCAACAATTCTTCAGAACATTCCGAAACTCTTAAATGCTAACTTTATGTTGTTTCATTGGCATTTTGCATCATGTCTTTTACAACACGTATTTCAAACACAGTTCACACCAACACTTTATTCTCGCATTTCGGATTTCACCACATTATTGACGTACATATCTATTAAATCGTCGTTGACAAATGTGCTGAAAACAACGTGATAGAGGCATTTTACAACAATGGCATGTTCTGAAGAGTTGTGTATTACATTCCAGGGAATACTTTTCCAAAAGAAAATATTAAGGAAAATATGAACGTTTTGGAGATATGGTACGAAGAGTATACAAATTATGGAAATGTTTGATATTTTATAAAATTTGAGGCAATAAATGTAGTTTTTCGAGTTTATTATCTCTAAATATTTTATTCTTGCCCTTATCTAAAAATTTGCTTCAGAGGTCAGATGAAGATTCACATAGGTTTTAGAGATATAGCTCAGAATTGCTTTAAAAAGTCAATATTTAACCATGTGTAGAAGGGACCATAAAATCCAAGCTGGATCTGACACAACAAAACCCAACTAGGGTTTTTGTCGGTTGGGTCTGTACTTTGAAAAAATCCTCAGCTCAAATTGTTTACACAAGATTACCTTAAAAATGTTGCACAGTGTAGTTTGATCTACAACGTGGATAATTTTATCCACTAACGTGGAACATTTTTTCAAAACACTTTGATAATTTTATCCATCAACTTGGATAATTTTATCCACCAATTTGGAAACGTCAAAAATTTTATCCACCAATGAGAATAATTTTATCCAACAACGTGGATAATTTTATACGCGAATTGGTTTAATTTTATTCACGAAAGTGGATAATTTTATCCACGAATGTGCAACGTGGATAATTTTATTAATACACAAATGTGGATAATCTGTTTAATCTGTTTAACGTGGATAATGTATTTATCCACAAACGTGGATAATATATTTATCCACTAACGTGGATCATAAACTTATCCACAAAAGTGGATAATATATTTATTCACAAAACGTGGATAATTTATTTATCCACAAAACGTGGATAATTTATTTATCCACAAAACGTGGATAATTTATTTATCCACAAAACGTGGATAATTTATTTATCCACAAAACGTGGATAATTTATTTATCCACAAAATGTGGATAATTTATTTATCCACAAAACGTGGATAATTTATTTATCCACAAAACGTGGATAATTTATTTATCCACAAAACGTGGATAATATATTTATCCACAAAACGTGGATAATGTATTTATCCACAAAACGTGGATAATATATTTATCCACTAACGTGGATCATAAACTTATCCACAAAAGTGGATAATATATTTATTCACAAAACGTGGATAATTTATTTATCCACAAAACGTGGATAATATATTTTTTCCCAAATGTGAATAATATATTTTTATCCGCAAAAGTGGATAATATATTTATTTACCAATGTGGATAATATATTTATTTACCAATGTGGATAATATACTTATCCACAAAAAGTGGATAATATATTTATCCACAAACGTGGATAATATATTTATTCCCAAATGTGGAAAATATTGTTATCCGCAAACGTGGATAAAATATTTATTTACCAATGTGGATAATATATTTATTTACCAATGTGGATAATATACTTATCCACAAAATGTGGATAATATATTTATTTACCAATGTGGATAATACATTTATCCACAAAACGTGGATAATACATTTATCCACAAAACGTGGATAATATATTTATTCCCAAATGTGGATAATATTTTTATCCGCAAACGTGGATAAAATATTTATTTACCAATGTGGATAATATATTTATTTACCAATGTGGATAATATACTTATCCACAAAATGTGGATAATATATTTATTTACCAATGTGGATAATACATTTATCCACAAAACGTGGATAATATATTTATCCACAAAACGTGGATAATACATTTATCTACAAAACGTGGATAATACATTTATCCACAAAACGTGGATAATTTATTTATCCACAAAACGTGGATAATATATTTTTTCCCAAATGTGAATAATATATTTTTATCCGCAAAAGTGGATAATATATTTATTTACCAATGTGGATAATATATTTATTTACCAATGTGGATAATATACTTATCCACAAAACGTGGATAATATATTTATCCACAAACGTGGATAATATATTTATTCCCAAATGTGGAAAATATTGTTATCCGCAAACGTGGATAAAATATTTATTTACCAATGTGGATAATATATTTATTTACCAATGTGGATAATATACTTATCCACAAAATGTGGATAATATATTTATTTACCAATGTGGATAATACATTTATCCACAAAACGTGGATAATACATTTATCCACAAAACGTGGATAATATATTTATTCCCAAATGTGGATAATATTTTTATCCGCAAACGTGGATAAAATATTTATTTACCAATGTGGATAATATATTTATTTACCAATGTGGATAATATACATATCCACAAAATGTGGATAATATATTTATTTACCAATGTGGATAATACATTTATCCACAAAACGTGGATAATATATTTATCCACAAAACGTGGATAATACATTTATCTACAAAACGTGGATAATACATTTATCCACAAAACGTGGATAATTTATTTATCCACAAAACGTGGATAATATATTTTTTCCCAAATGTGAATAATATATTTTTATCCGCAAAAGTGGATAATATATTTATTTACCAATGTGTATAATATATTTATTTACCAATGTGGATAATATACTTATCCACAAAACGTGGATAATATATTTATCCACAAACGTGGATAATATATTTATTCCCAAATGTGGAAAATATTGTTATCCGCAAACGTGGATAAAATATTTATTTACCAATGTGGATAATATACTTATCCACAAAATGTGGATAATATATTTATTTACCAATGTGGATAATATACTTATCCACAAACGTGGATAATATATTTATTCCCAAATGTGGAAAATATTGTTATCCGCAAACGTGGATAAAATATTTATTTACCAATGTGGATAATATATTTATTTACCAATGTGGATAATATACTTATCCACAAAATGTGGATAATATATTTATTTACCAATGTGGATAATATACTTATCCACAAAACGTGGATAATATATTTATCCACAAACGTGGATAATATATTTATTCCCAAATGTGGAAAATATTGTTATCCGCAAACGTGGATAAAATATTTATTTACCAATGTGGTTAATATATTTATCCACAAAACTTGGATAATACATTAAAGCACTTACGTGGATAATATATTTATACACCAAAACGTGGATAATATATTTATACACCAAAACGTGGATAATATATTTATCCACAAAACGTGGATAATATATTTATCCACAAAACGTGGATAATATATTTATCCACAAAACGTGGATAATATATTTATCCACAAAACGTGGATAATATATTTATCCACAAAACGTGGATAATATATTTATCCACAAAACGTGGATAATGTATTTATCCACAAAACGTGGATAATATATTTATCCACAAAACGTGGATAATATATTTATCCACAAAACGTGGATAATATATTTATCCACAAAACGTGGATAATATATTTATCCACAAAACGTGGATAATTTATTTATCCACAAAGCGTGGATAATTTATTTATCCACAAAATGTGGATAATTTATTTATCCACAAAATGTGGATAATTTATTTATCCACAAAACGTGGATAATATATTTATCCACAAAACGTGGATAATTTATTTATCCACAAAACGTGGATAATTTATTTATCCACAAAACGTGGATAATTTATTTATCCACAAAACGTGGATAATTTATTTATCCACAAAACGTTGATAATTTATTTATCCACAAAACGTGGATAATTTATTTATCCACAAAACGTGGATGATTTATTTATCCACAAAACGTGGATAATTTATTTATCCACAAAACGTGGATAATTTATTTATCCACAAAACGTGGATAATTTATTTATCCACAAAACGTGGATAATTTATCCACAAAACGTGGATAATTTTTTTATCCACAAAACGTGGATAATTTATTTATCCACAAAACGTGGATAATTTATTTATCTACAAAACGTGGATAATTTATTTATCCACAAAACGTGGATAATTTATTTATCCAAAAAACGTGGATAATTTATTTATCCACAAAACGTGGATAATTTATTTTTCCACAAAACGTGGATAATTTATTTATCCACAAAAGTGGATAATATATTTATCCACAAAACGTGGATAATATATTTATCCACAAAACGTGGATAATATATTTATCCACAAAACGTGGATAATATATTTATCCACAAAACGTGGATAATATATTTATCCACAAAACGTGGATAATATATTTATCCACAAAACGTGGATAATATATTTATCCACAAAACGTGGATAATGTATTTATCCACAAAACGTGGATAATTTATTTATCCACAAAACGTGGATAATTTATTTATCCACAAAACGTGGATAATTTATTTATCCACAAAACGTGGATAACTTATTTATCCACAAAACGTGGATAATTTATTTATCCACAAAACGTGGATAATTTATTTATCCACAAAACGTGGATAATTTATTTATCCACAAAACGTGGATAATTTATTTATCCACAAAACGTGGATAATTTATTTATCCACAAAACGTGGATAATTTATTTATCCACAAAACGTGGATAATATGTTTTCCACAAAACGTGGATAATTTATTTATCCACAAAACGTGGATAATTTATTTATCCACAAAACGTGGATAATTTATTTATCCACAAAACGTGGATAATTTATTTATCCACAAAGCGTGGATAATTTATTTATCCACAAAATGTGGATAATTTATTTATCCACAAAATGTGGATAATTTATTTATCCACAAAACGTGGATAATATATTTATCCACAAAACGTGGATAATATATTTATCCACAAAACGTGGATAATATATTTATCCACAAAACGTGGATAATATATTTATCCACAAAACGTGGATAATATATTTATCCTCAAAACGTGGATAATTTACTTATCCACAAAACGTGGATAATTTACTTATCCACAAAACGTGGATAATTTACTTATCCACAAAACGTGGATAATTTACTTATCCACAAAACGTGGATAATTTATTTATCCACAAAACGTGGATAATTTATTTATCCACAAAACGTGGATAATTTATTTATCCACAAAACGTGGGTAATATATTTATCCATAAATGTGGGTAATATATTTATCCATAAATGTGGATAATATATTTATCCGAAAAACGTGGATAATATATTTATCCGAAAAACTTGGATAATATATTTATCCGGAAATCGTGGACAATATATTTATCCACAAAACGTGGATAATTTATTTATCCACAAAACGTGGATAATTTATTTATCCACAAAACGTGGATAATTTATTTATCCACAAAACGTGGATAATTTATTTATCTACAAAACGTGGATAATTTATTTATCCACAAAACGTGGGTAATATATTTATCCATAAATGTGGATAATATATTTATCCGAAAAACGTGGATAATATATTTATCCGGAAATCGTGGACAATAAATTTATCCACAAAATGTGGATAATAAATTTATCCACAAAATGTGGATAATAAATTTATCCACAAAATGTGGATAATAAATTTATCCACAAACGTGGATAATATATTTATCCACAAAACGTGGATAATTTATTTATTCACAAAACGTGGATAATTTATTTATCCACAAAACGTGGATAAAATATTTATCCACAAAACGTTGATATTATATTTATAATATATATGTGGATGATATATTTATCCTCAAAACGTGGATAATATATTTATCCACAAACAATATAATTCACAAAAATATTAAAAAAATATTATCCACAAGTGTGGATAATAAAAATATTATCCACAAACGTGGCTAATAAAAATATTATCCACAAATGTACATAATGAAAATATTATCCACAAAAGCAGATAATATACAATTTTGCAAATTATCCATATGAGTGGATAAAATGTTTAAAATTCTTCTCTGTGTATTTTTGTTGTTGTTAAGCTAAATAAACCGCCACCAGATTTTTTGGGGATTTTTCTGTACTTGTGATAAATAAACAAAATCAAAACAAACCACATAAAGAAGATCGTTAAAAACAAATAGCCATGATTGACGCATAACAAAGATTTTGACTGTTTTTTCTCTCTCTATGAGTTGAACAAGAAAAATAAATCAGCAACAACAAAAATCTAGTTAAGACAAGTTGCACTTAAAGGCCATATATAAAGCCTTACAAAAAGCCGGTATTCAGTAGTTTCTAAAGACACCTTCAACTCAGCGGACGCCAACAACGACATCACCACTCTTAAAAAGATGAACAAATTGTTGATTTTGACAGTATTTGCATTTGCTGGCCTTGTGCAGGTAAACAAAATCTACAACTTCCCGCAGCAGGTCTAGTGGAACAATTAATTAATCTGTATTTTGTTGCTGGCCAAACAGCTTTCTAGGGCCGCTAATTTAGGTGAAGCCTTGAACAATAACATACGTGTTCAGTTACGCTTGTATGACATCTTTGCCAAAGATGCTGATGCAGCCAAGTATGCTGATGATTTGAAGAAATTGGTACAAATCACAGAGGGTGCCTTGAAGACGGAATCCGTTGAGGAAAAGGAAACCACCATCAACAATATTCACACCAACTTCTCGGAGGAATTCAATCAATGGATTGCCACCAAGTTGGAACATGCTGAGGTCAATGATGACATTTACGGTGCCATTACCTTCTATAGTTCTCTGCTGCAACAACATACTCCCCATGAGGCTGAAATCAAAAAGACCATTGCCACTTTGGAGAATTTATTGAAGGAGACTGATTTGAAGAAGAAAGAAACCGAATTTGTGGGTTTGACAAAAACTTTCAGTCCCGAATTTGAAGCCTACTTGAAGCAAAGCTCTTTGCCTGTCATCCAGGATACGTTGCAAAAAACTCTGACATTTTTCCAAACTGTTTTGGACCAACAGGAAGGTAAATTCGAAAAGGAAATTATGGCTTTAAAGGCTAAGGTTGTTGCGGCCATGGCTGATAGTGTTTCCGTTGAAGAAAAGAATCGTGTGCTGAGTGATGTCTCCGATACCAGCAACAAGGAATTGAATGAATATTTGGCAAGGAAAAATATTGAATTGGCTTGAATTGATGTGCGAAAGGTGTTGATGTTGTGATCGATTTTAGTTACTCCATATTTTTGTACTGTAAGTTAGGATTTTTGTTATAATGATAATAAAAAACAATATTGAAAAATACGAAAGAGGTCTTTTGAAATCAGAAACAAATCTTTACAAAATTAGTTGGTTTACGACTACTCTAATATCGAAGAGTACAGCTCAATTCTATGGGGATTTTTCCACTTAACATTTAAGCAAATATGACCGTCTTTTTTAAACCATCCAACCAGCCACTACCGTGGCACCCAATTCCAGCAACACCTCCGTGGCATTTGATTCCAGGTACTGTTCAGCTATTTTTCTACGCCTGTTCACATGACCAAAGCAAGAGTTGAGTTATAACGCTCCGTCGAGACGACCTACTTTGGCACATTGCTTTCTGAAAATACTCCATTTTGCCAAAGCTGCTTAAGTGAGGATAAAACAAATTAGTTACACGTTTCTAAATGTTTCAGCTGTAGCTGCACCTTACTTACTTACTTAGTTGGCCCATTACAGAACATTTGTTCTATAGACCGAACTAAGAAAAGATCTCCATTCCTCTCTGTTTTTCGCTTGACTTTTTGGAATACCGTGCCTTTTCATTTCTTCATCCACTTGTATGCTCCATCGAAGCTTAGGCCTGCCGATTCTGCGTGGCATGTATTCATACGCCTTTTTAGCGGGTTCATCATCGCTCATTCTCATTATATGGCATAGCCAACGCAATCGTTGCATCTCGATACGTTTAACTATATTCATGTCTTTGTATAGCTGATATAGCTCGTGGTTCATACGACGTCGATATTTACCGTCAACGCAAATCGGCCCGTAGATCTTTCGACGAATTTTCCTCTCAAACACTCCAAGCACTGCCTTATCTGCTTGCCCAAGTACCCATGCTTCGGAGCCATACATTAGCACGGGTAGTATCAGCGTTTTGTATAGTGTTATTTTTGTTTGACGAGATGTGGCTTTGTTTATACCCTCAGCTTTAGGCTAAAGAGGGTATTTACACTTTGATACGACCAAAAATGTGCCGCATCGAAATAATGGTTTTAGACCCCAAGTATGTTTGTACGATATCCTTTTCAGACAATTTTGAGTAGATCTAGCAATGTCCGTCCGTCTGTCTGACTGGCAGGCTGGTGCGCACGATAACTCTCGATTCGGTTCAAATTTTGGGTATCGAAATATTTTATCCAGATTCGATTTAAGTTCGAAGATGGGCCATATAGGTCCACTCCTTCAGGTACCTCCCCCACAAATGTTCAAAAATTGCCGCAAAACTTGTGCGCACTATAACTCTTGTAGGGAATAACCGATTTTGTCCATACTTTGCACATCGTGTAATTTCTACCAAACTTAGATGAGGTTTCAATATGGATTCAATCGGTCCACTCCTTCGGGTAACTCCCACACAAAATTTCGGAAAAGTTCAGTTTAGGACCTGGTCTCGAATCGCTTTCACTTTTGTTTACGCAAGTTGTATTCGCTGTCCTCTATACGACGCTGTAAGTTTCATTAGGGGCAAGTCCATACTTCCTGAGAAAATAGCCTGAAAGTTACAAAAAACCCTATGACACCGTGTGTAGTGGTTGCAGCGCAAGATAACTCTCGAACGGATCTGCCGATTCGGTCCAAAATTTGGCTTTCGTAATATTTTGTCCAAACTTAGTTTAAGTTCAAAAATGGATTATATCGGTCCACTTCTTCCAGTACCTCCCCCACAAAAGTTCGAAAATGTTCGGAAAATTCGTGCGTACGATAACTCTTGAAGGGAGTAACCGATTTGGTCCATACTTTGCACATTATGAAATTTCTACCAGACTTAGATGAGGTTTCAATATGGACTCAATCGGTAAACTCCTTCGGGTACCTCCCACACAAAATTTCGGAAAAGTTCAGTTAGGACCTGCTCTCGAATCGCCTTGGTTTTTGTTGTAACATCTTGTATTCACTGTCCCCTATACGAGGGTACAAGTTTCCTCAAGGGCAAGTCCATACTTCCTGAAAAAAAATACCCTGAAAGTTGAAAAACGAACCCTATGACACCATGTTTATGGGTGGAAGCGCAAGATAATTCTCGAACGGAAATGCCGATTCCGGCCAAAATTTGGCCTTCGTAATATTGTTTTCAAACTTACTTTAAGTTCGTAGATAAGCCATATCGGTCCACTCCTTCAGGTACCTACCCCACAAAAGTTCAAAAATATTCGGAAAAGGGTTTCAATTTGCCCAGGCTGAGGGTATATCTCTGTCGGCGAAGCCGACTGATACTTTTTTACTTGTTTTTAATTGCTGACTTAAACCATAGTAGCATCTGTTGGCCAATACAATTCTTCTTCTTATTTCACAACTGATGTTGTTTGTTGTGTTTATGGCAGTGCCGAGGTAGACGAAGTCTTTAACTACCTCAAAATTGTAGTTACTAACTTCCACAGTTGGTCCGAGCTCTATGGACGCTTTGCGCATCGACACCATCAATTTGGTCTTTTCGCCGTTTACCGCCAGACCCACATTCGCAGATTCTGTTTCGACCTTCCTAAAGGTATCAGTTACTACCTTTACTGATCGTCCCATGATGTTTATGTCATCAGCATAGGCAAGTAACATGTGGCTATTGGCGTAAATTGTGCCATTTCTTTTGACATTTGCATCTCGTATTACCTTTTCCAGCAAAATGTTGAATAAGTCACACGAAAGGCTGTCTCCTTGTCTGAAACCTCTTTTGGTACAAAATTCTTCGGAGATGTTCTTTCCAATTTTAACTGAGGACCTAGTATCAGTTAAAGTCATCTTACAAAGCCGGATGAACTTTGCGGGGATACCAAATTCAGACATTGCATGGAATACCTTTGATCGGAGGGGACTGTCGAATGCTGCTTTATAATCGACAAAACGGTGATATGTGTCGATCTGCATCTCTTGGTTCTTCTCCAGGATTTGCCGCAGGGTAAATATCTGGTCAATGGTGGACTTGCCAGGTCTAAAGCTACATTGGTATGGTCCAATTATTTCGTTGACCATTGGCTTTAGTCGTTCGCACAATATCCCTGACACTATCTTATAGGCAATAGGGAGAAGACTTATGCCACTATAGTTGGAGCATACAGTCTTATCTCCTTTCTTGTGGACGGGACACAGGATGCTCAGGTTCCAATCGTCGGGTACGCGTTCTTCCTGCCAGATGGTGCTAACTAGCTAATGCATACACCTTATCAGCGCGTCGCCTCCGGTTTTAAACAGCTCGGCAGGTAGGCCATCGGCTCCTGCTGCTTTATTATTCTTCAGCCGGTTTATTGCTGTTTTTACCTCATCTTGACCGGGCGGTATACATTCAATACCATCTTCTGGGATTGGGACTGTGGTATCTTCGTCGTCTTCGCTGCTATTGGATACCAACAGTTTTGAAAAATGTTCTTTCCATATCCTGAGTACACTATCTGTATCAGTTACCAAATTACCTTGCTGGTCTCTACAGGAGGATGTGCCTGTACCAAAGCCATCTGTTTGATGTTTCACTCTTTGGTAGAATTTTCGGACTTCATTCTGGCTCCTGTACATTTCGATTTTTTCACACTCCCGCTTTTCCCTCTCTCTCTTTTTCTTACGGAAAAGACGTTTCTCTTCTCTCCCGATATCTCTCTCGTGCGCTACGCGTTGCTACTGAGTGTAAAGTAGCTCTATATGCCACATTTTTTTTTCTTCGGTAGCAGCACGACACTCCTGGTCATACCATGAGGAGGTCTCTGGAATCCAAGTATGGATTTTACGGCTGTTTGCATGGAGTGGGCAATATTTTGCCATTGTGTTGTTATGTTATCGGAACAAGGAGTGCTCGCATTAAGCAGTTGGGCTAGTTGAGTGGAATATCTGTGGCTATCTGTTGGGTTTGCAGCCTATCGATGTCCAATTTCCGCGTTGTGTCTGTTCGTGCTTTATTTGCAACGTTTAGACGGGTACGTACCTTTGCTGCAACAAGGTAGTGGTCCGAGTCTATGTGTGCACCTCGGAACGATCGTACATCCAACATGCTCGATGAATGTCTTCCATCTATCACAACATGATCAATTTGATTTCTTGTTCTTTGATCTGGCGACAACCATGTGCCCTCATGAATATCGAGATGATTAAATCTGGTACTGCTAACTACCATATTTTTTGCAGCTGCAAAGTCTATCAGCCTCATACCATTGTCAGATGTTTCACTGTGGAGACTGAAATTCCCGACTGTTGGGCCAAAGATATTCTCCTTTCCAATTTTGGCATTAAACTCGCCTAGTATAATTTTAATGCCATGGGCAGGGCATTTCTTCTAAGCGCTCTTAAAATATATCTTTGGTCTGTTCGTCCGTTTCTTCAGTGGGAGCATGGGCCCAAATAAAGCTGATGTTGAAGAATTTACCTTTTATTCGAATTGCAGCAAGTCTATCATTCACTGGGGTGAAGCTGGATACCAGATGTTTTAGTCTCCGACTAACTACGAATCGCAACCAAACTCATGCTTTACGTCATGGCAGCTATACTACAGTGCGTCACCTTTAGGTGTTGTTGTGACGCCTTTCCCAATCCATCGTATTTCCTGTATGGCAGTAATGTCGGCCTTGTACTTTTTAAGTACGTCTGCCAATGCGAAGACTGCACCTTCTCTAAAAAGAGTGCGAACATTCCAGGTGCAGAATCGCAGATCATGGTCCTTAAAACGTTTGCGGGGTTCGTCAACTTTAGAGGGGTTTGTTTTTCTTTTCTTTCGTTTTTTTCATAGTAGGCTGTTTTTTCTAGGGGAGGGTTACTAACCCGACACCCAAACCCAAGTTTTTAACGTTCTTATGGGTGAACGCGCGGCACATGTTAGCTCACTACCTTTAACTGGTGTTAAAGGCAATTCCCCAGGTGACACCACGGGGAGGTCAGTGTCCACTTAAGATGAAAGAGGAACCAAGATAAATCCTGGGCTTTGCCATGTTAAAACCGGTCAGGACCGTTCCTTGGTATCTTCCATCCCCTATGTCACCCTTGAGTTCTGTAAAGGTTCTAAAAATTTTTGCTATTTTTTAGATCGTTCTGTTCAGATTAGCTCTGGGTCTCTTTAGTCATGAATTCAGTTTCTGTTAAGCTGAGTCGTTCATTTGTAATAAGTTCTTGCCTTCGCTTTTTGACTGCACTAAAAGAAGAATGTCTTTAACTAACATGATTCAAGGTCTCTTATTAGAGAATAGTTCATTTGAACGAGTTCGTTATGGAACTACGTAAAACTAGTCTTCATAGGGAAAAAGCCAAGAGACGCAGCATTCTTGTCGATGCTATTATAGAGCAATTTTTGGAATCCTCGTTATTGTTATTCGGTTTTTTTTTATCGAATGGGGGTATCGTGCTTCAAGCGGAGATTCTGTGGATATGTTTGAGTTCTGTATGTTGTTGACATTTTAGCTCTCTTTTAAGGTAAACTCTTGGCCTCTTCAGATGACGTTCTGTTCAGATTAGCTCTGGATCTCTTTAGTCATGAATTCAGTTTCTGTTAAGCTGCGTGGTTCATTTGTAATAAGTTCTTTCCTTCACTTTTTTACTGCACTAAAAGAAGAATATCTTTGACTAAGATAGTTCAAGGTCTCTTATTAGAGAATAGTTCATTTGAACGAGTTCATTATGGAACTACGTAATACTAGTCTTCATAGGGAAAAAGCCAAGAGACGCAGCATTCTTGTCGATGCTATTATAGAGCAATTTTTGGAATCCTCGTTATTGATTTTCAGTTTTTTTTTTTTATCGAAGGGAGGTATCGTGCTTCAAGCGGAAATTCTTTGGATATGTTTGAGTTCTGTCTGTACATTTTAGTTATTTTTTAATTCACTCTTTTAAAGTAAGCTCTTGGTCTCTTCTGATGTCAATTGTTAAACTGAGTCGTTCATTTCTCAGAAATTCATTATTCACTCTTTAACGGGCCTCAAAAATGAATGTCTTTTGCTGGTCTCGTTCAGGGACTCCTATTAGTAAATAGATAATTTGAACGAGTTCATTATAACAGCAATTCTCATCTGGAGAAAAGAAAGTGAAGTTATGACTCTTAATTTTTGATATAATATTTGAAAGTGATTCACCGTTGCCTCTTATTTGTCTATATTTCTGTGGCTATTTTTTAGTTATCGGCATTTTAGTTAGTTTTATCCGCAGTTCTTTCGTTTGTTCTTTTACTGAACTATAAGAAGAATGTCTTTGGCTAACCTAGTTCAGGGGCCCCGATTAGTGAATAATTGATATGGACGAGCTCATTATGGAACTGCGTAACACTATTTTTCAAAGGTAAAATTTGAAGGTTATGGAAAAGAACAAATAGTTTTGTCTTCCATTATTTGTATCTATATAATTCGCATGTATATTTTCCAAATTCCATCGATTCAATGTTTAATAACTCAGCATTCACGTATGTATGTACATATATGTATTTGTTGTTTCAATCCCTCTCAGAAGAAACCAATATTTTAGAAACAGCGTTCATATTATCCATGAATCTTAACATTGGCAACACTTTCAGAACACTGTTCATAGTATGTATGAATTATTTTTGTTCTTTGTAAGATGCGGACAATTCCGTGTCGGAGTTTCTGTAAAGTTTAATCAGAGTAAAAGGAAATCCAAGTCCACTTCTTCAATGCGAATTGTAACAGACAGGAGGACTCTAAAAGAGTCCCAATAATTGCTTGGTGAAGTTTTATGATTTTTGATTGATTGGGCCAGAGATCAAGTCCACGAAATAGGGTTGCCAACATAAACGATTCCCGACTGACAACACCATTTCCATGTATGCTTTTATTACGAATTTTATTTTACACACGATAATTCAGGTATGAAGTATTATTATTTTTTTGATTGGGCATAAAATATTTATCCACAAGGGTATATTCATGGTTAAATTTGTTTATTTCTGCAATTTCTTGATCAAAACAAATTACCAACGGTTTACTTTGGGGGATTTTTTTCGGCACTTTTGATTTATCGACAGACAATTTAAAACAAACCGCAAAATGAAGATCGTTCAGAACATATAGTCGGCTTAAGAAATTATTAATATGAATTAGAAAAAAAATTAATAAGTAATTAAAAACAGGCTCTACTTAGTATAAAAGTCTGGCTAAATGCTGTTATCCCGTAGTTTATTCAGTCACTTCTAACACATTGGACCACGAAGATGGCTAAATTGTTGTTTTTAACAGTATTTGCATTTGCTGGTCTTATTCAGGTAATTGCATAACTTACCAAAAACCTATTGAACACTTATTTGATTTAGACGTCTTGAAACAGCTTTCAACGGCTGCCAATTTAGCTGAAGCCTTGAATATTAGCATTCGCGAGCAGCTGGGTTTGTATGACAACTTTGCCAAACATGCTGATGCCGTCAAATATGCCGATGAATTAAAGAAATTGGTACAAATTACCGAAGGAGCTTTAAAATCGGAATCCGCTGAAGAAAAACAAAACATCATCAATAATATTCACACCAACTTTTCAGAGGAATTCAATAAATGGATTGCCATTAAGTTGGAACATGCTGAAGTTAATGATGACATACATGGTGCCATTACCTTCTATAATTCTCTATTGAGTCAACAGACTCCGCATGAGGCTGAAATCAAAATGACCATTGCCACATTGGAAACTATGTTGAGTGAGGTGGATTTGAAGAAAAAGGAAATGGCATATCTTGGTCTCACAAAAACATTTTCGCCTGAATTTGATGCTTTCTTAAAGGCAAAAGCGATGCCCATCGTTAATGAGACCCTTCAAAAGACTGCACAATTTTTGCAAACACTTTTGCAGCAAGGGGAAGGACAATTTGTTAAGGAAATCACTGAATTAAAGGACATGACTGAAGCTGCCTTGGCGGATAGTGTTTCCGTTGAAGAAAAAGATCGTGTTTTAAATGCCGTCACTAATACCAGCAATCAGGAATTGAATGAATATTTGGCAAGGAAAAATATTGAATTGGCTTAGAGATTTTTTTTAAAATAAATAATAATTTAAAATTCACTATTAAAAAATAATAAAAAAATATATTACAAAATCCACGTTTGTGGCTCTAATGGTCCTTCAAAAAATATTTGAAAAAATATTCTTTATGAAATCCAAAAAAATATTTTGAGAAAATATCCTTTGACAAATCTACATTTGTGGCTCTGAGGTGCTTCAAAACAATATTTAAAAAAAAATATTCTTTAAAAAATACATGTATGTGCTCTGATAATCCTTCAAAAGAATATTTTGAAAAATATTCTTTAAAAATCCACATTTATGGCTCTGATGGTCCTTCAAATAAATATTGTGAAAAAAATTCTATAAAAAATTCACGTTTTTGGCTTGATGGTGCTTCAAAAAATATTGTGAAAAAAAATATTCTTTAATAAATCAAAATTTGTGGCTCTGATGGTCCTTCAGAAAATATTTTGAAAAATATATTTTTAAAAAAATCCCCGTTTGTGGCTCTCATGTTTCTTCAGAAAATATTTTAAAAAAATATTATTAAAAAATCCATGTTTGCGGCTTGACGATCCTTTAAAAATTTTTTTGAAAAAAATTATTCTTTAAAATATTCATATTTGTGGCTCTAAGGGTCCTTCAAAAAAATATTTTGAAAAAATATTCTATAAAAAATACACGTTTGTGGCTCTGATGGCCTTTCAAAAAATATTTTGAAAAAAAATATCCTTAAAAAATCCATGTTTGTGGCTCTAAGGGTACTTCAAAAAATATTTTGAATAATATTCTTTAAAATATCCACTTTGTGGCTCTGATGGTCCTTCAAAAAATATTTAAAAAAAATATTCTTTAAAATATCCACTTTGTGGCGCTGATGGTCCTTCAAAAAAATATTTTAAAAACTATTCTTTAAAAAATCGACGTTTGTGGCTCTGATGTTCCTTAAAAAATATTCTTTAAAAAATCCACGTTTGTGGCTCTGATGTTTCTTGAAAAAATATTCTTTAAAAAATCCACGTTTGTGGCTCTGATGTTTCTTGAAAAAATATTCTTTAAAAAATCCACGTTTGTGGCTCTGATGTTTCTTGAAAAAATAGTCTTTAAAAAATCCACGTTTGTGGCTCTGATGTTTCTTGACAAAATATTCTTTAAAAAATCCACGTTTGTGGCTCTGATGTTTCTTGAATAAATATTCTTTAAAAAATACACGTTTGTGGCTCTGATGTTTCTTGAAAAAATAGTCTTTAAAAAATCCACGTTTGTGGCTCTGATGTTTCTTGACAAAATATTCTTTAAAAAATCCACGTTTGTGGCTCTGATGTTTCTTGAATAAATATTCTTTAAAAAATACACGTTTATGTCTCTGATGTTCGTTCCAAAAAATTTCTTTAAAAAATCCACGTTTATGGCTCTGATGTTCGTTCAAAAAATTTCTTTAAAAAATCCACGTTTATGGCTCTGATGTTCGTTCAAAGAATTTCTTTAAAAAATCCACCTTTGTGGCTCTGATGTTCCTTAAAAAATATTCTTTAAAAAATCCAAGTTTGTGGCTCTGATGTTCCTTAAAAAATATTCTTTAAAAAAATCCAAGTTTGTGACTCTGAAGTTCCTTAAAAAATATTCTTTAAAAAAATCCAAGTTTGTGACTCTGAAGTTCCTTGAAAACATATTCTTTAAGAAATCCACGTTTGTGGCTCTAATGTTCCTTAAAAAATATTCTTTAAAAAAATCCACGTTTGTGGCTCTGATGTTCCTTAAAAAATATTCTTTAAAAAATCCACGTTTGTGGCTCTGATGTTCCTTAAAAAATATTCTTTAAAAAATCCACGTTTGTGGCTCTGATGTTCTTTAAAAAATATTCTTTAAAAAATCCACGTTTGTGGCTCTGATGTTCTTTAAAAAATATTCTTTAAAAAATCCACGTTTGTGGCTCTGATGTTCTTTAAAAAATATTCTTTAAAAAATCCACGTTTGTGGCTCTGATGTTCCTTAAAAAATATTCTTTAAAAAATCCACGTTTGTGGCTCTGATGTTCCTTGAAAAAATATTCTTTAAAAAATCCACGTTTGTGGCTCTGATGTTTCTTGAAAAAATTCTTTAAAAAATCCACGTTTGTGGCTCTGATGTTCCTTGAAAAAATATTCTTTAAAAAATCAACGTTTGTGGCTCTGATGTTCCTTAAAAAATATTCTTTAAAAAATCCACGTTTATGGCTGTGAAGATCTTTAAAAAAATATTCTTTAAAAAATCCACGTTTATGGCTGTGAAGATCTTTGAAAAAATACTCTTTAAAAAATCCACGTTTATGGCTGTGAAGATCTTTGAACAAATATTCTTTAAAAAATCCACCTTTATGGCTGTGAAGATCTTTGAACAAATATTCTTTAAAAAATCCACGTTTGTGGCTCTGATGTTTCTTGACAAAATATTCTTTAAAAAATCCACGTTTGTGGCTCTGATGTTTCTTGAAAAAATATTCTTTAAAAAATCCACGTTTGTGGCTCTGATGTTTCTTGACAAAATATTCTTTAAAAAATCCACGTTTGTGGCTCTGATGTTTCTTGAAAAAATATTCTTTAAAAAATCCACGTTTATGGCTCTGATGTTTCTTGAAAAAATATTCTTTAAAAAATCCACGTTTGTGGCTCTGATGTTTCTTGACAAAATATTCTTTAAAAAATCCACGTTTGTGGCTCTGATGTTTCTTGAAAAAATATTCTTTAAAAAATCCACGTTTGTGGCTCTGATGTTTCTTGAAAAAAATATTCTTTAAAAAATCCACGTTTGTGGCTCTGATGTTCCTTAAAAAATATTCTTTAAAAAATCCACGTTTGTGGCTCTGATGTTCCTTAAAAAAATATTCTTTAAAAAATCCACGTTTGTGGCTCTGATGTTCCTTAAAAAATATTCTTTAAAAAATCCACGTTTGTGGCTCTGATGTTTCTTGAAAAAATATTCTTTAAAAAATCCTCGTTTGTGGCTCTGATGTTCCTTAAAAAATATTCTTTAAAAAATCCTCGTTTGTGGCTCTGATGTTCCTTAAAAAATATTCTTTAAAAAATCCTCGTTTGTGGCTCTGATGTTCCTTAAAAAATATTCTTTAAAAAATCCACGTTTGTGGCTCTGATGTTCCTTAAAAAATATTCTTTAAAAAATCCACGTTTGTGGCTCTGATGTTCCTGAAAAAATATTCTTTAAAAAATCCACGTTTGTGGCTCTGATGTTCCTTAAAAAATATTCTTTAAAAAATCCACGTTTGTGGCTCTGATGTTCCTTAAAAAATATTCTTTAAAAAATCCACGTTTGTGGCTCTGATGTTCCTTAAAAAATATTCTTTAAAAAATCCACGTTTGTGGCTCTGATGTTCCTTAAAAAATATTCTTTAAAAAATCCACGTTTGTGGCTCTGATGTTCCTTAAAAAATATTCTTTAAAAAATCCACGTTTGTGGCTCTGATGTTCCTTAAAAAATATTCTTTAAAAAATCCACGTTTGTGGCTCTGATGTTCCTTAAAAAATATTCTTTAAAAAATCCACGTTTGTGGCTCTGATGTTCCTTAAAAAATATTCTTTAAAAAATCCACGTTTGTGGCTCTGATGTTCCTTAAAAAATATTCTTTAAAAAATCCACGTTTGTGGCTCTGATGTTCCTTAAAAAATATTCTTTAAAAAATCCACGTTTGTGGCTCTGATGTTCCTTAAAAAATATTCTTTAAAAAATCCACGTTTGTGGCTCTGATGTTCCTTAAAAAATATTCTTTAAAAAATCCACGTTTGTGGCTCTGATGTTCCTTAAAAATATTCTTTAAAAAATCCACGTTTGTGGCTCTGATGTTCCTTAAAAAATATTCTTTAAAAATCCACGTTTGTGGCTCTGATGTTCCTTAAAAAATATTCTTTAAAAAATCCACGTTTGTGGCTCTGATGTTCCTTAAAAATATTCTTTAAAAAATCCACGTTTGTGGCTCTGATGTTCCTTAAAAAATATTCTTTAAAAAATCCACGTTTGTGGCTCTGATGTTCCTTAAAAAATATTCTTTAAAAAATCCACGTTTGTGGCTCTGATGTTCCTTAAAAATATTCTTTAAAAAATCCACGTTTGTGGCTCTGATGTTCCTTGAAAAAATATTCTTTAAAAAATCCACGTTTGTGGCTCTGATGTTCCTTAAAAATATTCTTTAAAAAATCCATGTTTGTGGGTCTGATGTTCCGTGAAAAAATATTCTTTAAAAAATCCACGTTTGTGGGTCTGATGTGTCTTAAAAAATATTCTTTAAAAATCCACGTTTGTGGCTCTGATGTTCCTTGAAAAAATATTCTTTAAATAATCCACGTTAATGGCTTTGATGTTCCTTGAAAATATATTCTTTAAAAATCCACGATTGTGGCTCCGATGGTCCTTGAAAAATATTCTTAAAAAAATCCACGACTGAAAACCGATAAACTTATTTCTTTTCTTGTGATATGTATAGTCCACATTTAAATAGTTGATTTATTTTTTATCTCTCCAAAATTTATTACCACATCTTCCAAAAACACAACAATGGAGCAGCAAATAAAATAACAACTTCATCGGTGACTGAAACACGTCTCCAAAACTTGTCATACCCACGTATGTAGTCAAATCACGTTTATAAAGACCACGCTCTGAGAACTAATCGTTCTCAGAGGAGGATACATTAATGTTATTATAGCTAATTAATAATCAGTTCTAGAACATACTGATAATTAAATGACAACAAATTGCTATTATTTGTTTGTTGTTGTTGTTATTCATGCGACTATATATTGTGTGTGACATGACAAAATCTATTGAAAAAATAAAACAACGGTAGCAACGGCATATGACAAAGTGTCAATTATTATCAAAATCGTCACTAGATATCGTTGAGTCATTTGTTGTATGTATGTACTAGGTATGTGAATGTGTTTAGAGTGGTGTTTGGTGATTTATTTTATAGTTTTTTTGGTTATTTAATACATCTTTTTTATTCCATTTCATCCAAAAATGAAAGTGCATCATCCACTTTTGGCAATTTTAATATTGTGCTCTGATTTTGAATACTTTATCTATATCTAAATCTAGAATTGTCAATTAACATTAAATATGCAAAGGTAGATATATATAGAGAACTAGACAATTGTTAGATTTAATGTTAATCGGTTAGTGTGTTATGAAGAAACAGGTAGAACCACCACACTTCACGAAATTGGGTTAACGAAGTCGCTAATTGGGCACCCTACAGATAGATATCATATATTTAGGACGAATATTAGTCATCCAAAGTAGGGACTATTTCTCTCATTTCTATAAGAGTTGCTGCTATTTTAATATAAAATAAATTAATAATTGTTACCTTAATGAGTAAAAGCCGTTCTAAAAGCGGCAAAAAAAAAAAAAAATTATATATACTGAGGGGTTTAATGAGACAAAAATATTTACGCCCTTAGAACAAAATCTTAAAAATGTCCAAGACTTTAGAATTATATCCTCGTCTTTAGAAAAAATCTTAAAAATATCCACTTCTTTAGTAAACTATCCCCGCCTTTGGAAAAAATCTTAAAAATATCCACGGCTTTAGAAAAAAAGCCCTTAGAAAAAATATATTAAAAATACCTACGTCTTTAATAAAATATCAACGCCCTTAGAAAACAACCCTATAAATATCTACGCCTTTAATAAAATATACACGCCCTAAGAAAAAAAATCTTAAAACTATCCACGCCCTTAGAAAAAAACTTAAAAATATTTCCGCCTTTGGAAAAAATCTTAAAAATGTCCACGCCCTTAGAAAAAAACTTAAAAATATTCTCACCTTTGAAAAAAATTTTAAAAATATCCACGCCCTTAGAAAAAAATCTTAAAAATATACACACCTTTAAAAAAAATATCCACGACCTTGGAAAAAAATTTCAATATATGTTCGCCTTTGGAAAAAAATTCTTAAAAATATCCACGCCCTTTGAAAAAATCTTAAAAACATCCACGCCCTTAGAAAAATATATTAAAAATATCCACGCCCATAGAAAACAATCTTAAAAATGTCCACGCCCTTAGAACAAATCTTAAAAATATCCACGCCCTTAGAAAAATATATAAAAAATATTCAAGCCCTTAAAACAAATCTTAAAAATATCCTTTGGAAAAAAATTTTAAAATATCCACACACAAAAAAAAAATCTTAAAAATATCCACCCCCTTAGAAAAAAATCTTAAAAATATCCACCCCTTAGAAAAAAATCTTAAAAATATCCACATCCTTAGAAAAATATCTTAACAAATATCCACGCCCTTAGAAAAAAATCTGAAAAATATCCACGCCTTTAGAAAAAAAATTTAAGAGTATCTACGCCCTTAGATTAAAAAAACTTAAAAGTATCCACTCCCTTAGAAACATATCCTTAGAAAAAAATTTTATAAATATCCACGCCTTTGGAAAAATCTTAAAAATATCCACGCCTTTGGAAAAATCTTAAAAATATCCACGCCTTTGGAAAATAATCTTAAAAATATCCACCACTTTTGAAAAAATCTTAAAAACATACACGACTTTGGAAAAAATCTTAAAAATATCCACACGGGGATAAAATCTTAAAAATATCCCCCACTTGGAAAAAGTCTTAAAAATATCCGCGCCTTTGGAAAAAAATCTTAAAAATATCCGCGCCTTTGGAAAACAATCTTAAGAATATCCACCCCTTTTGAAAGAAATCTTAAAAATATACACGCCTTTGGAACAAAATCTTAAAAATATCTACGCCTTTGAAAAAATCTTAAAAATATCCACGCCTTTTGAAAGAAATCTTAAAAATATCTACGCCTTTGAAAAAATTTTTAAAAATATCCACGCCTTTGGGAAAAATCTTAAATATATTCACGTTTTGGAAAAAAATCTTAGAAATATCCACGCCTTTGGAAAAAAACTTAAAATAAGCACGCTATTAAAAAAAGTCTTAAAAATATCCACGTCTTCGGAACAAAAATCTTAAAAATATCCACGCCTTTGGAAAAAAATCTTAAAAATATCCACGCCTTTGGAAAAAAATCTTAAAAATATCCACGCCTTTGGAAAAAAACTTAAACAAATCCACGCCTTCGGGAGAAAATCCTAAAAAATTAAAAAAAAAAAAAATTCGTAATAATATCCAGGCCCTTACACAAAAAAAAAATTAAAAATATCCACGCCCTTAGAAAAAAAACTTAAAAATATTCACGCCCTTAGAAAAAAATCTTAAACATATCCACTCCCTTACAAAAAAAAAATTTAAAAATATCCACGCCCTTAGAAAACATTTTTAAAAATATCCAAACCCTTAGAAAAAATTTCTTAAAAATATCCACGCCCTTAGAAAAAAAATCTTAAAAATATCCACGCACTTAGAAAAAAATCTTAAAAATATCTACGCCCTTAGAAAAAATCTTAAAAAATGTCCATGCCCTTAGAAAATATCTTAAAAATATCCACGCCCTAAGAAAAAAATCTTAAGAATATCTACGCCCTTAGAAAAAAAATCTTAAAAATATCCGCGCCCTTAGAAAAAATCTTAAAAATACCCACGCCTTTGGAAAAAATCTTAAAAATATCCGCGCCCTTAGAAAAAATCTTAAAAATACCCACGCCTTTGGAAAAAATCTTAAAAATATCCGCGCCCTTAGAAAAAATCTTAAAAATACCCACGCCTTTGGAAAAAATCTTAAAAATATCCGCGCCCTTAGAAAAAATCTTAAACATACCCACGCCTTTGGAAAAAATCTTAAAAATATCCGCGCCCTTAGAAAAAAATCTTAAAAATATCCACGCCCTTAGACAAAAATTTTAAAAATCTCCCCGCCCTTACACAAAAATTTTAAAATATGCACTCTTTAAAAAAAATATCCACTCCCTTAGAAAAAAATCTTAAAAATATCCACATCCTTAGAAAAATATCTTAAAAAATATCCACGCTCTTAGAAAAAAATCTGAAAAATATCCACGCCTTTAGAAAAAAAATTTAAGAGTATCTACGCCCTTAGATTAAAAAAAAAACTTAAAAGTATCCACTCCCTTAGAAACATATCCTTAGAAAAAAATTGTATAAATATCCACGCCTTTGGAAAAAATCTTAAAAATATCCCCGACTTTAGAAAAATATTCACGCCTTTGTGAAAAAAATCTAAAAAATATACACGTCTTTGGGAAAATCTTAAAACTGTCCACGCCTTTGGATAAAATCTTAAAAATATCCACGCCTTAGGAAAAAAATCTTAAAAATATCCACTTCTTTGGAAAAAATCTTCAAAATATCCACGCCTTTGGAAAAAGTCTTTAAAATATCTTTGGAAAAAATCTTAAGAATATCCAAGCCCTCTTAAAAAACTTAAAATACTCACGCTCTTAGAAAAAATCTTAAAAATATCTACGCCCTTAGAAAAACTTAAAAATATTTTTGAAAAAAAAAATAACTTAAAAAATATCCACGCCCTTAGAAAAAAATCTTAAAAATATCTTTTAAACATCGACGCATTTGGAAAAAATCTTAAAAATATCCTTAAAAATCTCAAAAATATCCACGGCTTTGGAAAAAATCTCAAAAATATCCACGGCTTTGGATAAAATCTTAAAAATATCCACGCATTGGGAAAAAACATTTTAAAAATATCCACGAATTGGGAAAAACATTTTAAAAATATCCACGCCTTTGGAAAAAATCTGAAAAATATCCACGCCCTTAGAAAAAAATTTTATAAATATCCACGCCTTTGGAAAAAAGTCTTAAAAATATCCCCGACTTTAGAAAAATATTCACGCCTTTGTGAAAAAAAATCTAAAAAATATACACGTCTTTGGGAAAATCTTAAAACTGTGCACGCCTTTGGATAAAATCTTAAAAATATCCACGCCTTAGGAAAAAAAATCTTAAAAATATCCACACCTTTGGAAAAAATCTTTAAAATATCCACACCTTTGGAAAAAATCTTTAAAATATCTTTGGAAAAAAAATCTTAAGAATAAAAAACTTAAAAATACCCACGCTCTTAGAAAAAATCTTAAAAATATCTACGCCCTTAGAAAAACAAAAACTTAAAAATATTTACGCCCTTAGAAAAAAATCTTAAAGGTATTCACGCCCTTAGAAAAAAAACTTAAAAAATATCTTTTAAACATCGACGCATTTGGAAAAAAAATGTTAAAAATATCCTTAAAAATGTATTAATATCCACGCCTTTGGAAAAAATCTCAAAAATATCCACGCATTGGGAAAAAACATTTTAAAAATATCCACGCGTTTGGAAAAAATATTAAAAATATCCACGCCCTTAGAAAAAAATTTTATAAATATCCACGCCCTTAGAAAAAAAAATTTAAGAGTATCTACGCCCTTAGATTAAAAAAACTTAAAAGTATCCACTCCCTTAGAAACATATCCTTAGAAAAAAATTTTATAAATATCCACGCCTTTGGAAAAAAGTCTTAAAAATATCCCCGACTTTAGAAAAATATTCACGCCTTTGTGAAAAAATCTAAAAATATACACGTCTTTGGGAAAATCTTAAAACTATCCACGCTTTTGGATAAAATCTTAAAAATATCCACGCCTTTGGAAAAAAAATCGTAAAAATATCTTTGGAAAAAAATCTTAAGAATATCCATGCCCTCTTTAAAAACTTAAAAATTGAAAAACAAAAACTTGAAAATATTTACGCCCTTAGAAAAAAATCTTAAACGTATCCACGCCCTTAGAAACAAAAACTTAAAAAATATCCACGCCCCTAGAAAAAAATCATAAAAATATCTTTTAAACATCGACGCATTTGGAAAAAAATCTTAAAAATATCCTTAAAAATGTATAAATATCCACGCCTTTGGAAAAAATCTCAAAAATATCCACGCCTTTGGATAAAATCTTAAAAATATCCACGCCCTTAGAAAAAGCTTAAAAAATATCCACGCCCTTAGAAAAAACTTAAAAAATATCCGCGCCCTTAGAAAAAAAATCTTAAAAATATCTTTTAAACATCAACGCATTTGGAAAAAAAAATTTTAAAATATCCATGCCTTTAGAAAGTTATCCTTAAAAAATGTATAAATATCCACACCTTTGGAAAACAATACTAAAAATATTCACGCCTTTGAAAAAAAATTCTTAAAAATATCCACGCCCTTGTAAAAATATTATAAAAATATCCACGCCCTTCGAAAACATTTTAAAATGTCCACTCCTTTAAAAAATCATGAAAATATCCACGTCTTTAGAAAATTATAAAAATATCAACCCCTTTAGAGAGAAATTTTTAAAAATATCCACCCCTTTGGGTGGAAAAATATGGAAAATATCCACGCTTTTGAAAAAAAAAATCACGCCTTTAGAAAAACAATCTTAAAAATTTCCACGCCTTTGAAAAAAAAATTAAAAATAACCACGACCTTAGAAAAAAATCTTAAAAATATCCACGCCTTTGGAAAAATCTTAAAAATATCCACGCCTTTGGAAAAATCTTAAAAATATTCACGCCTTTGGAAAAAATCTTAAAAATATTCACGCTTTTGGAAAAAAATATTAAAAATATTCATGCCTTTGAAAAAAAAATCATGCCTTTAGAAAAACAATATGAAAAATGTCCACGCCTTTGGAAAAATATCTTAACAATATCCACGCTTTTGGAAAAAAATCTTAATCTTTAACATATTGTAGAGGCGTGGATTTGTCAGACTGGAAATAACCAACTTCCAGCCTCAACCCAACGTTTTTTTGCATTTCCTTTGAATTTCAGAAGACATTTCTCATAGTTGGCGAAAAATGTGGCCTATTTCACTGATCCTCTTAGTTCAAGCTTTGGCTTTAATATTTAGTTGCACACATTGATATAGAGAAAGAAGCGTAATCGGTTTTTTGGACACAGTCCTGAAAATACATAGTTTTTTAATTTATTTCTGAGATCGACTCTCATTCCAAGATACTGACCTATGAAATACATCCCCTTTTAGTTTTTTATTTCGTTAAAAAAAAAAAAAATACATAACATAAAAGTGATAACTGATATTCATTTTTTTATTATCTGCGAAGTTGCGTGCTCAGATATCTTCTTAATTACATAGTGGCAACAATTTAGTAATATTTTTATTAGTTGCTTAATCATTGTCAAACTGTGACGACATTTTGTTGCACTGAGAGAATTGTTTTTGCTAATTTTTATAAATTACATACATTTTGCAAGTTAACAATAATAAAATTTTTGTCAATATAAAACAGTGCATGGATTATGTCGTGAGATAGTAATTAATTTGTATTAGTCACAGATGACATCATAAACTCCATATTTCCTCGGAAATAGTAGAGACACAGTAAGGAAAGAATCAAAGTAGGGCGGGGCCGATTTTTTGATACTCTACACCACTGTGGGTAAGTCGAACATATAACTCGCTTCCTTTGGTATGTCCCATACAATAGCACAAAAACTTAATACCCCTTACCACAGCGTGGCGTAGAGTATGTAGGTATATTGCTAAAATTATGGGAAATAGGTAAACTGGTCAAATTTTCTTTTTGATTGGACAATAAATGTGGCCTTTAGAACAATTTCGTGAAATTTCACCTTTATATAATAATTGTTCCACAAACATCCCATAAGGGACAAGGGAGACTTCTCTCATATCAATGAGTGCACGCCGATTCATTTTAGCTCAATGATATGGGACCTACAGTTTATTGCCGAGTCCGAACGGCGTGTCTAAGACACCACTTTTGTAGAGAAGTTTTACATGGCTGAAATACTCAGGAAATGTCGCCAACATTACTGAGGGTATTTTGCCACCGTTGAAAAGTGTTTTGATGTTGCCTGGCCGGGGAATCGAACCCACGACCTTATGTGTGCAAGGCGGGTGTGCATACCATTGCACCACGGTGGCACCCACCTTTCCCATTCAAATCACCTTTGGTCCCATTCAAATTACTATAGAAACTTTGAGGCCCCAGTGGTACGTCTTAGGGGTAGTTTACACTATATGTAAATGTCATATGACATGAAATTTTCCATCGTTATATATTCGCAAATATGTGTAATATTGGAGATTTTCCTTACGCCATTTACTCTATGCGTCCACACCAGCAAAAATTTAAAAAAACTACGTCTCCACGTTGTCTCCGTGGATAAATATTGAATGTTTTTATTTCGTGTCATATGACATTGATAGATAGTGTAAACTACCTCTTAACATATCCAGATTGTGCTCAAACTTTGGCAATCTTAAAATCTTACAGATTTAAACACCTTAGGGCGGTGCCACGTAAAAACGTCCGACATCGATTTTTTTTCCTTTGAGTTAAAACCAGTATAATGAACATGTATTGATCATTTCCTGCATGGAAGTTATCTACCTGTTAAGAGTTTCTGCCTCATACCTACAATTCTCTGTATGCCACAATTCTCTGTATGCATGATTTTTACCCATATCGAATACCAAGTTCCAAATTTTAGCCATTTTGGTTAGATAATGTGATAAATACCCTCGAAATACCTAAAATCAGAAGGAAATCTATTGTGATCCAAAAATTTTCTGGGGTAAAGTTTTTTAGCCCCAAAGAGGTCTAAGTACTTAATTTCAGGCAAGATAATGGAATCTTCACTGACAAATACCGAAAATCGGAAGGTACCGTTCGAGATGGGCGCTATATTAAGACGTGGACTGATACCATATTTTAGCCATTTCGTTGAGAAAACATGGCTAAAATCTCAAAAATACTGAAAATCGGGAGGTACCGTTCATGATTTTCATTAATTTTGCAGACAATATTCAAAATTGTCCCATGGTAAAAATAGAAAATATATTTTGATGTACCCTTTTTATACCCTCAGCATTTATGCTAACGAGGGTATATACACTTTCATACGGGCAAAGTGTGCCTCATCGAAATAATGGTTTTAGACCCCAAGTATGTTTGGACGAAATGTGTTTCAGACAATTTGGAGTCGATTTAGCAATGTCCGTCCGTCTGTCTGTCTGGCTGGCTGGTGCGCACGATAACTCTCGAATGGATCAACCTATTCGAACCAAATTTTGCACTTCGCAATATTTTGCCCAAACTTAGTTTAAGTTTGAAGATGGGCCATATCGGTCCACTCCTTCCGGTACCTCCCCCCACAAAAGTTCGAAAATGTTCGGAAAATTTGTGCGCACGATAACTCTTGAAGGGAGTAACCGATTTGGTCCACACTTTGCACATCGTTAAATTTCTACCAAACTTAGATGAGGTTCCAATATGGACTCAATCAGTCAATCAGTACCACCCCAAGAAAATTTCGGAAAAGTTCAGTTTAGGACCTGCTCTCGAATCGTTTTGATTTTTGTTGTAACAGTTTGTATTCACGCGTTCAAATGTCCAAAAAGAGCCACAAAATTCTGAAAAGACCCTAAATACATTCGATCTGTCCGTAGATGAAAGTTCCAATTCACTTATGCTGAGGGTATATCTCTGCTACTTTTTTATTTGTTATTTTTAAATCCTATATATGGAAAAAATATGGACGTATCAGCTTGTAAATCTGGGTACTTGTAAGGGTCAAAAATATGAAATATGTTTTATAGAAATATCCAGACGGATTGTCGGCACATATCTGAAATACAGGTATTTTAATAGTTTTTTTTTTTGAGTCCAGCTTTCTTAACTTCCTACTAATGACTTTTTCAAGCATTACTGCAAATTTGATAACCATAGGGAAAATTATCATCTTCTGAAAGCTGGTTTTATAGCAGTATTTAAGTGAGATTTGGGGTTAGATTTTTTTTTTCAAAATAGTCTGGCTTAATCCCATTATTGTTGTTTTAATATTTTAAAACATCTAATTTATTAGTGGAGAAAGTTTGGCATTGTTCGCCAAGGGGTGAGGCAGGAAAGACTAGTTTCGATCCTGACCACAGACTAGTTTCAATCCTCGCCAACGTCGTTAACGCTATCCACCTGTTCGCAGAATAGCTTCCAGGAGTTTCGCTTGGCGTTCCTTGTAATTTTGTTGTATTCTCGCCTGGTAGTTGTGTCAGAATACAGCTGCTTTTTTACGTTTTGCCCTATCATAAAGTCTGGGGACCTCCTTGCCTTTATTCCGAATTTCCCCTCTCATCCAGGGTTTTTCGTAGGCGGATTTCCTCTCTCGAAGGGGACAACTTTCTTCGAATGAGTTTAATTGTGCCTCGGTTAACTTGTGGATATTTCTATCTATGTCCTCTTTACTTAGGCATTCCTCATCTGCTTGCCCAAGTCTTTCTTTTACTCGTTTTCCGAAATCAGTCCAATTTGTTTTGGATTTATTTCGGAAGGTTATCGGGTTTGGCGGTGACCTCGCTATTTTAAATCTAATATACCTATGGTCTGAGAAGGAGTATTCCTCCAAACCCCTCCACTCATGTACCTAGTTTATTAGATTTTCTGAACATATCGTTACATCTAGTACTACCTCCCTAACTGTATTAACAAAGGTTGGTCAAGTCATTAGTATTTAAGTAGTCTATAAGGGCTTGACCCCTTAGTACTACGCCACGAGATGTGGTGTGAGTTAGCATCGCTACCTACTAGTACTTCGTTACCTGTTTGCTTGATCCTTCTCACCAGTTGCTGCAATTCCGACGAAGGTGGTAATGTCGGGGAGTCGAACGGCAGGTATAGTGACGCTAGGTATACATTTCCAATACTGTGAAGTCCGACGATGACAACTCTAGAAAAATAAATGAAAGCATAAGTTGTTGTGGCATATCATGCAGGTCCCAGGTCGGGATCCGGTATTTGCGTAAAAAAGTTGATAATTTATATGGTTCAGTACAGAAACTTTGTTTTGTATGGTCCAAGGTTCTTGGACTAAAGCAATATGTATATTACCTTTAGTTATTTTTTCCATCAGGGCTAGTGTTGCCGTCTCGCTCTGATGGAGGTTGACCTGGATGACCTCAATCATTGGTCCTCCAGTAGGTTGGCTTCCTGGGAGTCGCTGATTTCTTCTTCTGCTCCTCCCTCCTTATTATCTCTTGTTGGTTTGACCTCCCGGGTGGTTGTTTTGGCATTCTCTTCATTGCCCACTCTTGCCTTTCGAATCTTGATGTAGACTGAGTTCGAGACGAAATACGCCTTTCGCTTAGAGTTGGCGAGCCCGGCAAGTGAAAGGTCGTCGATCCCAACCACAAAAAGGGGGCCGTCTTCTTTCTTCTCCCTGTGGAAGACCTCCCTCTTTACTTCGAGTATGCGCTCCGTCTCGAGCTTGCAGCCGTACCCCTTGACGTATTTCTCACCAGCTTTAGTCTGCCACCTTCCCATGGAGTTGATATGCTGCTGACTACCTCCCCGAGAGCTGCAGAGTTTGTGTGTGGGTCCAAGTGGTACAATAGGAGGCCCCCCTGGACTCACAGCAGTCGATTTTAACACGTTCGCGGACGTGAATGCTATAGCATTCCGATGCAAAATGACGTGAATGCTATAGCATTCACATTGTCAGCCAATTTTTGTTCATTTACTTGTATACAATCTTAAGTTTTGGTGATTAATATACATAATACGATTTATTTCAACAAGATACATTCTATAATAAATAAAAAATAATAATAATAATCAATAATTAATAAATAAAAACAAAAAAAACTAATTTCGAAAATAATTGGGTGTCATTTTTTTCACCTCTCCGAATTTGCTTGCGTCCGCGAAAGTGTTAATTGAGACACGCCCTTGCAGGATTTGTTCCAATAGCTTGTCGTTAATCAATTTCTCGATCTCCGACAAATTGTCTTTGTGCAGCCTTCCAGATCCTTTGCTGGTGTCGATTACTGCATAGCACAGATCATCCCTGTAGTACCTCTTGACTACCTTGGCGTACGTCGATGGCGGCTCCGTTCCGGTTTCCTCGTCCATTTTCCTCTTTTGGATGATCTTAGATTTCTTTGTTGAGTCCCCGGCCATTTCAGAAGATTCCGGAGTCACGCTCACCCTCTTCGTGTCCGAACTCGGCTCAACAGTCTAAGTTGAAGGATACTTTTGGCAGTCTGCTCTACGTTGGTCCTGATGAGGTTTGTCCTGGGCATTTGAAGGTTGGAAGCCCTTTTTCTTCTTACTGGGTTTAACGGTGTTCTGCTCCTCAGGACACCTTATCCTTTTCGCCGCTTCCGAAGAAGTGGAGGGAGTGTCTGTGATACCCTTTGAAGTATCCCGCGGTTGCGCTCTCTTTAGTCGGGCCTGGTTCCTCTTGTATTTACACCACGACTATTAAAAATATTTGTTAAAATTTTTTAAACATTTATTAAAATAATTTTGTAAATTTTTTTAAATATTCTTAAAAATCCATCCCCATTAAAAATAATTTAAAATTTTAAATATTAAATATTCTTAAAAAATCCACCGCCATTAAAAATAATTTTTTAAATTTTTTAAATATTCTTAAAAAATTCACGCTCATTAAAAATAATTTTTAAGTTATTTTAAATATTCTTAAAAAATCCACGACTATTAAAAATAATTGTTAAAAATTTTTAAACATTCTATTAAAATAATTTAGTAAATTTTTTTAAATATTCTTAAAAAATCCACCGCCATTAAAAATAACTTTAAAATTTTTTTAAATATTCTTAAAAAATGCACGCGCATTGAAAATAATTTTTAAATTATTTTAAATATTTTTAAAAAATCCACGACTATTAAAAAAAATTTAAAATTGTTTAAATACTCTTAAAAAATTTACGCCTATTAAAAAATTCTAAAAATATTCTTAAAATATCCACGACTATTAAAAATATTTGTTAAAATTTTTTAAACATTTATTAAAATAATTTTGTAAATTTTTTTAAATATTCTTAAAAAATCCATCCCCATTAAAAATAATTTAAAATTAAAAATTTTAAATATTCTTAAAAAATCCACCGCCATTAAAAATAATTTTTAAATTTTTTTAAATATTCTTAAAAAATTCACGCGCTTTAAAAATAATTTTTAAATTATTTTAAATATTTTTAAAAAATCCACGACTGTTAAAAATAATTTTTAAAATTGTTTAAATACTCTTAAAAAATCTACGCCTATTAAAAAAATTCTAAAAATATTCTTAAAATATCCACGACTATTAAAAATATTTGTTAAAATTTTTTAAACATTTATTAAAATAATTTTGTAAATTTTTTTAAATATTCTTAAAAAATCCATCCCCATTAAAAATAATTTAAAATTAAAAATTTAAATCTAGAATTGTCAATTAACATTAAATATGCAAAGGTAGATATATATAGAGAACTAGACAATTGTTAGATTTAATGTTAATCGGTTAGTGTGTTATGAAGAAACAGGTAGAACCACCACACTTCACGAAATTGGGTTAACGAAGTCGCTAATTGGGCACCCTACAGATAGATATCATATATTTAGGACGAATATTAGTCATCCAAAGTAGGGACTATTTCTCTCATTTCTATAAGAGTTGCTGCTATTTTAATATAAAATAAATTAATAATTGTTACCTTAATGAGTAAAAGCCGTTCTAAAAGCGGCAAAAAAAAAAAAAAAATTATATATACTGAGGGGTTTAATGAGACAAAAATATTTACGCCCTTAGAACAAAATCTTAAAAATGTCCAAGACTTTAGAATTATATCCTCGTCTTTAGAAAAAATCTTAAAAATATCCACTTCTTTAGTAAACTATCCCCGCCTTTGGAAAAAATCTTAAAAATATCCACGGCTTTAGAAAAAAAGCCCTTAGAAAAAATATATTAAAAATACCTACGTCTTTAATAAAATATCAACGCCCTTAGAAAACAACCCTATAAATATCTACGCCTTTAATAAAATATACACGCCCTAAGAAAAAAAATCTTAAAACTATCCACGCCCTTAGAAAAAAACTTAAAAATATTTCCGCCTTTGGAAAAAATCTTAAAAATGTCCACGCCCTTAGAAAAAAACTTAAAAATATTCTCACCTTTGAAAAAAATTTTAAAAATATCCACGCCCTTAGAAAAAAATCTTAAAAATATACACACCTTTAAAAAAAATATCCACGACCTTGGAAAAAAATTTCAATATATGTTCGCCTTTGGAAAAAAATTCTTAAAAATATCCACGCCCTTTGAAAAAATCTTAAAAACATCCACGCCCTTAGAAAAATATATTAAAAATATCCACGCCCATAGAAAACAATCTTAAAAATGTCCACGCCCTTAGAACAAATCTTAAAAATATCCACGCCCTTAGAAAAATATATAAAAAATATTCAAGCCCTTAAAACAAATCTTAAAAATATCCTTTGGAAAAAAATTTTAAAATATCCACACACAAAAAAAAAATCTTAAAAATATCCACCCCCTTAGAAAAAAATCTTAAAAATATCCACCCCTTAGAAAAAAATCTTAAAAATATCCACATCCTTAGAAAAATATCTTAACAAATATCCACGCCCTTAGAAAAAAATCTGAAAAATATCCACGCCTTTAGAAAAAAAATTTAAGAGTATCTACGCCCTTAGATTAAAAAAACTTAAAAGTATCCACTCCCTTAGAAACATATCCTTAGAAAAAAATTTTATAAATATCCACGCCTTTGGAAAAATCTTAAAAATATCCACGCCTTTGGAAAAATCTTAAAAATATCCACGCCTTTGGAAAATAATCTTAAAAATATCCACCACTTTTGAAAAAATCTTAAAAACATACACGACTTTGGAAAAAATCTTAAAAATATCCACACGGGGATAAAATCTTAAAAATATCCCCCACTTGGAAAAAGTCTTAAAAATATCCGCGCCTTTGGAAAAAAATCTTAAAAATATCCGCGCCTTTGGAAAACAATCTTAAGAATATCCACCCCTTTTGAAAGAAATCTTAAAAATATACACGCCTTTGGAACAAAATCTTAAAAATATCTACGCCTTTGAAAAAATCTTAAAAATATCCACGCCTTTTGAAAGAAATCTTAAAAATATCTACGCCTTTGAAAAAATTTTTAAAAATATCCACGCCTTTGGGAAAAATCTTAAATATATTCACGTTTTGGAAAAAAATCTTAGAAATATCCACGCCTTTGGAAAAAAACTTAAAATAAGCACGCTATTAAAAAAAGTCTTAAAAATATCCACGTCTTCGGAACAAAAATCTTAAAAATATCCACGCCTTTGGAAAAAAATCTTAAAAATATCCACGCCTTTGGAAAAAAATCTTAAAAATATCCACGCCTTTGGAAAAAAACTTAAACAAATCCACGCCTTCGGGAGAAAATCCTAAAAAATTAAAAAAAAAAATTCGTAATAATATCCAGGCCCTTACACAAAAAAAAAATTAAAAATATCCACGCCCTTAGAAAAAAAACTTAAAAATATTCACGCCCTTAGAAAAAAATCTTAAACATATCCACTCCCTTACAAAAAAAAAATTTAAAAATATCCACGCCCTTAGAAAACATTTTTAAAAATATCCAAACCCTTAGAAAAAATTTCTTAAAAATATCCACGCCCTTAGAAAAAAAATCTTAAAAATATCCACGCACTTAGAAAAAAATCTTAAAAATATCTACGCCCTTAGAAAAAATCTTAAAAAATGTCCATGCCCTTAGAAAATATCTTAAAAATATCCACGCCCTAAGAAAAAAATCTTAAGAATATCTACGCCCTTAGAAAAAAAATCTTAAAAATATCCGCGCCCTTAGAAAAAATCTTAAAAATACCCACGCCTTTGGAAAAAATCTTAAAAATATCCGCGCCCTTAGAAAAAATCTTAAAAATACCCACGCCTTTGGAAAAAATCTTCAAAATATCCGCGCCCTTAGAAAAAATCTTAAAAATACCCACGCCTTTGGAAAAAATCTTAAAAATATCCGCGCCCTTAGAAAAAATCTTAAACATACCCACGCCTTTGGAAAAAATCTTAAAAATATCCGCGCCCTTAGAAAAAAATCTTAAAAATATCCACGCCCTTAGACAAAAATTTTAAAAATCTCCCCGCCCTTACACAAAAATTTTAAAATATGCACTCTTTAAAAAAAATATCCACTCCCTTAGAAAAAAATCTTAAAAATATCCACATCCTTAGAAAAATATCTTAAAAAATATCCACGCTCTTAGAAAAAAATCTGAAAAATATCCACGCCTTTAGAAAAAAAATTTAAGAGTATCTACGCCCTTAGATTAAAAAAAAAACTTAAAAGTATCCACTCCCTTAGAAACATATCCTTAGAAAAAAATTGTATAAATATCCACGCCTTTGGAAAAAATCTTAAAAATATCCCCGACTTTAGAAAAATATTCACGCCTTTGTGAAAAAAATCTAAAAAATATACACGTCTTTGGGAAAATCTTAAAACTGTCCACGCCTTTGGATAAAATCTTAAAAATATCCACGCCTTAGGAAAAAAATCTTAAAAATATCCACTTCTTTGGAAAAAATCTTCAAAATATCCACGCCTTTGGAAAAAGTCTTTAAAATATCTTTGGAAAAAATCTTAAGAATATCCAAGCCCTCTTAAAAAACTTAAAATACTCACGCTCTTAGAAAAAATCTTAAAAATATCTACGCCCTTAGAAAAACTTAAAAATATTTTTGAAAAAAAAAAATAACTTAAAAAATATCCACGCCCTTAGAAAAAAATCTTAAAAATATCTTTTAAACATCGACGCATTTGGAAAAAATCTTAAAAATATCCTTAAAAATCTCAAAAATATCCACGGCTTTGGAAAAAATCTCAAAAATATCCACGGCTTTGGATAAAATCTTAAAAATATCCACGCATTGGGAAAAAACATTTTAAAAATATCCACGAATTGGGAAAAACATTTTAAAAATATCCACGCCTTTGGAAAAAATCTGAAAAATATCCACGCCCTTAGAAAAAAATTTTATAAATATCCACGCCTTTGGAAAAAAGTCTTAAAAATATCCCCGACTTTAGAAAAATATTCACGCCTTTGTGAAAAAAAATCTAAAAAATATACACGTCTTTGGGAAAATCTTAAAACTGTGCACGCCTTTGGATAAAATCTTAAAAATATCCACGCCTTAGGAAAAAAAATCTTAAAAATATCCACACCTTTGGAAAAAATCTTTAAAATATCCACACCTTTGGAAAAAATCTTTAAAATATCTTTGGAAAAAAAATCTTAAGAATAAAAAACTTAAAAATACCCACGCTCTTAGAAAAAATCTTAAAAATATCTACGCCCTTAGAAAAACAAAAACTTAAAAATATTTACGCCCTTAGAAAAAAATCTTAAAGGTATTCACGCCCTTAGAAAAAAAACTTAAAAAATATCTTTTAAACATCGACGCATTTGGAAAAAAAATGTTAAAAATATCCTTAAAAATGTATTAATATCCACGCCTTTGGAAAAAATCTCAAAAATATCCACGCATTGGGAAAAAACATTTTAAAAATATCCACGCGTTTGGAAAAAATATTAAAAATATCCACGCCCTTAGAAAAAAATTTTATAAATATCCACGCCCTTAGAAAAAAAAATTTAAGAGTATCTACGCCCTTAGATTAAAAAAACTTAAAAGTATCCACTCCCTTAGAAACATATCCTTAGAAAAAAATTTTATAAATATCCACGCCTTTGGAAAAAAGTCTTAAAAATATCCCCGACTTTAGAAAAATATTCACGCCTTTGTGAAAAAATCTAAAAATATACACGTCTTTGGGAAAATCTTAAAACTATCCACGCTTTTGGATAAAATCTTAAAAATATCCACGCCTTTGGAAAAAAAATCGTAAAAATATCTTTGGAAAAAAATCTTAAGAATATCCATGCCCTCTTTAAAAACTTAAAAATTGAAAAACAAAAACTTGAAAATATTTACGCCCTTAGAAAAAAATCTTAAACGTATCCACGCCCTTAGAAACAAAAACTTAAAAAATATCCACGCCCCTAGAAAAAAATCATAAAAATATCTTTTAAACATCGACGCATTTGGAAAAAAATCTTAAAAATATCCTTAAAAATGTATAAATATCCACGCCTTTGGAAAAAATCTCAAAAATATCCACGCCTTTGGATAAAATCTTAAAAATATCCACGCCCTTAGAAAAAGCTTAAAAAATATCCACGCCCTTAGAAAAAACTTAAAAAATATCCGCGCCCTTAGAAAAAAAATCTTAAAAATATCTTTTAAACATCAACGCATTTGGAAAAAAAAATTTTAAAATATCCATGCCTTTAGAAAGTTATCCTTAAAAAATGTATAAATATCCACACCTTTGGAAAACAATACTAAAAATATTCACGCCTTTGAAAAAAAATTCTTAAAAATATCCACGCCCTTGTAAAAATATTATAAAAATATCCACGCCCTTCGAAAACATTTTAAAATGTCCACTCCTTTAAAAAATCATGAAAATATCCACGTCTTTAGAAAATTATAAAAATATCAACCCCTTTAGAGAGAAATTTTTAAAAATATCCACCCCTTTGGGTGGAAAAATATGGAAAATATCCACGCTTTTGAAAAAAAAAATCACGCCTTTAGAAAAACAATCTTAAAAATTTCCACGCCTTTGAAAAAAAAATTAAAAATAACCACGACCTTAGAAAAAAATCTTAAAAATATCCACGCCTTTGGAAAAATCTTAAAAATATCCACGCCTTTGGAAAAATCTTAAAAATATTCACGCCTTTGGAAAAAATCTTAAAAATATTCACGCTTTTGGAAAAAAATATTAAAAATATTCATGCCTTTGAAAAAAAAATCATGCCTTTAGAAAAACAATATGAAAAATGTCCACGCCTTTGGAAAAATATCTTAACAATATCCACGCTTTTGGAAAAAAATCTTAATCTTTAACATATTGTAGAGGCGTGGATTTGTCAGACTGGAAATAACCAACTTCCAGCCTCAACCCAACGTTTTTTTGCATTTCCTTTGAATTTCAGAAGACATTTCTCATAGTTGGCGAAAAATGTGGCCTATTTCACTGATCCTCTTAGTTCAAGCTTTGGCTTTAATATTTAGTTGCACACATTGATATAGAGAAAGAAGCGTAATCGGTTTTTTGGACACAGTCCTGAAAATACATAGTTTTTTAATTTATTTCTGAGATCGACTTTCATTCCAAGATACTGACCTATGAAATACATCCCCTTTTAGTTTTTTATTTCGTTAAAAAAAAAAAAAAATACATAACATAAAAGTGATAACTGATATTCATTTTTTTATTATCTGCGAAGTTGCGTGCTCAGATATCTTCTTAATTACATAGTGGCAACAATTTAGTAATATTTTTATTAGTTGCTTAATCATTGTCAAACTGTGACGACATTTTGTTGCACTGAGAGAATTGTTTTTGCTAATTTTTATAAATTACATACATTTTGCAAGTTAACAATAATAAAATTTTTGTCAATATAAAACAGTGCATGGATTATGTCGTGAGATAGTAATTAATTTGTATTAGTCACAGATGACATCATAAACTCCATATTTCCTCGGAAATAGTAGAGACACAGTAAGGAAAGAATCAAAGTAGGGCGGGGCCGATTTTTTGATACTCTACACCACTGTGGGTAAGTCGAACATATAACTCGCTTCCTTTGGTATGTCCCATACAATAGCACAAAAACTTAATACCCCTTACCACAGCGTGGCGTAGAGTATGTAGGTATATTGCTAAAATTATGGGAAATAGGTAAACTGGTCAAATTTTCTTTTTGATTGGACAATAAATGTGGCCTTTAGAACAATTTCGTGAAATTTCACCTTTATATAATAATTGTTCCACAAACATCCCATAAGGGACAAGGGAGACTTCTCTCATATCAATGAGTGCACGCCGATTCATTTTAGCTCAATGATATGGGACCTACAGTTTATTGCCGAGTCCGAACGGCGTGTCTAAGACACCACTTTTGTAGAGAAGTTTTACATGGCTGAAATACTCAGGAAATGTCGCCAACATTACTGAGGGTATTTTGCCACCGTTGAAAAGTGTTTTGATGTTGCCTGGCCGGGGAATCGAACCCACGACCTTATGTGTGCAAGGCGGGTGTGCATACCATTGCACCACGGTGGCACCCACCTTTCCCATTCAAATCACCTTTGGTCCCATTCAAATTACTATAGAAACTTTGAGGCCCCAGTGGTACGTCTTAGGGGTAGTTTACACTATATGTAAATGTCATATGACATGAAATTTTCCATCGTTATATATTCGCAAATATGTGTAATATTGGAGATTTTCCTTACGCCATTTACTCTATGCGTCCACACCAGCAAAAATTTAAAAAAACTACGTCTCCACGTTGTCTCCGTGGATAAATATTGAATGTTTTTATTTCGTGTCATATGACATTGATAGATAGTGTAAACTACCTCTTAACATATCCAGATTGTGCTCAAACTTTGGCAATCTTAAAATCTTACAGATTTAAACACCTTAGGGCGGTGCCACGTAAAAACGTCCGACATCGATTTTTTTTCCTTTGAGTTAAAACCAGTATAATGAACATGTATTGATCATTTCCTGCATGGAAGTTATCTACCTGTTAAGAGTTTCTGCCTCATACCTACAATTCTCTGTATGCCACAATTCTCTGTATGCATGATTTTTACCCATATCGAATACCAAGTTCCAAATTTTAGCCATTTTGGTTAGATAATGTGATAAATACCCTCGAAATACCTAAAATCAGAAGGAAATCTATTGTGATCCAAAAATTTTCTGGGGTAAAGTTTTTTAGCCCCAAAGAGGTCTAAGTACTTAATTTCAGGCAAGATAATGGAATCTTCACTGACAAATACCGAAAATCGGAAGGTACCGTTCGAGATGGGCGCTATATTAAGACGTGGACTGATACCATATTTTAGCCATTTCGTTGAGAAAACATGGCTAAAATCTCAAAAATACTGAAAATCGGGAGGTACCGTTCATGATTTTCATTAATTTTGCAGACAATATTCAAAATTGTCCCATGGTAAAAATAGAAAATATATTTTGATGTACCCTTTTTATACCCTCAGCATTTATGCTAACGAGGGTATATACACTTTCATACGGGCAAAGTGTGCCTCATCGAAATAATGGTTTTAGACCCCAAGTATGTTTGGACGAAATGTGTTTCAGACAATTTGGAGTCGATTTAGCAATGTCCGTCCGTCTGTCTGTCTGGCTGGCTGGTGCGCACGATAACTCTCGAATGGATCAACCTATTCGAACCAAATTTTGCACTTCGCAATATTTTGCCCAAACTTAGTTTAAGTTTGAAGATGGGCCATATCGGTCCACTCCTTCCGGTACCTCCCCCCACAAAAGTTCGAAAATGTTCGGAAAATTTGTGCGCACGATAACTCTTGAAGGGAGTAACCGATTTGGTCCACACTTTGCACATCGTTAAATTTCTACCAAACTTAGATGAGGTTCCAATATGGACTCAATCAGTCAATCAGTACCACCCCAAGAAAATTTCGGAAAAGTTCAGTTTAGGACCTGCTCTCGAATCGTTTTGATTTTTGTTGTAACAGTTTGTATTCACGCGTTCAAATGTCCAAAAAGAGCCACAAAATTCTGAAAAGACCCTAAATACATTCGATCTGTCCGTAGATGAAAGTTCCAATTCACTTATGCTGAGGGTATATCTCTGCTACTTTTTTATTTGTTATTTTTAAATCCTATATATGGAAAAAATATGGACGTATCAGCTTGTAAATCTGGGTACTTGTAAGGGTCAAAAATATGAAATATGTTTTATAGAAATATCCAGACGGATTGTCGGCACATATCTGAAATACAGGTATTTTAATAGTTTTTTTTTTTTTGAGTCCAGCTTTCTTAACTTCCTACTAATGACTTTTTCAAGCATTACTGCAAATTTGATAACCATAGGGAAAATTATCATCTTCTGAAAGCTGGTTTTATAGCAGTATTTAAGTGAGATTTGGGGTTAGATTTTTTTTTTCAAAATAGTCTGGCTTAATCCCATTATTGTTGTTTTAATATTTTAAAACATCTAATTTATTAGTGGAGAAAGTTTGGCATTGTTCGCCAAGGGGTGAGGCAGGAAAGACTAGTTTCGATCCTGACCACAGACTAGTTTCAATCCTCGCCAACGTCGTTAACGCTATCCACCTGTTCGCAGAATAGCTTCCAGGAGTTTCGCTTGGCGTTCCTTGTAATTTTGTTGTATTCTCGCCTGGTAGTTGTGTCAGAATACAGCTGCTTTTTTACGTTTTGCCCTATCATAAAGTCTGGGGACCTCCTTGCCTTTATTCCGAATTTCCCCTCTCATCCAGGGTTTTTCGTAGGCGGATTTCCTCTCTCGAAGGGGACAACTTTCTTCGAATGAGTTTAATTGTGCCTCGGTTAACTTGTGGATATTTCTATCTATGTCCTCTTTACTTAGGCATTCCTCATCTGCTTGCCCAAGTCTTTCTTTTACTCGTTTTCCGAAATCAGTCCAATTTGTTTTGGATTTATTTCGGAAGGTTATCGGGTTTGGCGGTGACCTCGCTATTTTAAATCTAATATACCTATGGTCTGAGAAGGAGTATTCCTCCAAACCCCTCCACTCATGTACCTAGTTTATTAGATTTTCTGAACATATCGTTACATCTAGTACTACCTCCCTAACTGTATTAACAAAGGTTGGTCAAGTCATTAGTATTTAAGTAGTCTATAAGGGCTTGACCCCTTAGTACTACGCCACGAGATGTGGTGTGAGTTAGCATCGCTACCTACTAGTACTTCGTTACCTGTTTGCTTGATCCTTCTCACCAGTTGCTGCAATTCCGACGAAGGTGGTAATGTCGGGGAGTCGAACGGCAGGTATAGTGACGCTAGGTATACATTTCCAATACTGTGAAGTCCGACGATGACAACTCTAGAAAAATAAATGAAAGCATAAGTTGTTGTGGCATATCATGCAGGTCCCAGGTCGGGATCCGGTATTTGCGTAAAAAAGTTGATAATTTATATGGTTCAGTACAGAAACTTTGTTTTGTATGGTCCAAGGTTCTTGGACTAAAGCAATATGTATATTACCTTTAGTTATTTTTTCCATCAGGGCTAGTGTTGCCGTCTCGCTCTGATGGAGGTTGACCTGGATGACCTCAATCATTGGTCCTCCAGTAGGTTGGCTTCCTGGGAGTCGCTGATTTCTTCTTCTGCTCCTCCCTCCTTATTATCTCTTGTTGGTTTGACCTCCCGGGTGGTTGTTTTGGCATTCTCTTCATTGCCCACTCTTGCCTTTCGAATCTTGATGTAGACTGAGTTCGAGACGAAATACGCCTTTCGCTTAGAGTTGGCGAGCCCGGCAAGTGAAAGGTCGTCGATCCCAACCACAAAAAGGGGGCCGTCTTCTTTCTTCTCCCTGTGGAAGACCTCCCTCTTTACTTCGAGTATGCGCTCCGTCTCGAGCTTGCAGCCGTACCCCTTGACGTATTTCTCACCAGCTTTAGTCTGCCACCTTCCCATGGAGTTGATATGCTGCTGACTACCTCCCCGAGAGCTGCAGAGTTTGTGTGTGGGTCCAAGTGGTACAATAGGAGGCCCCCCTGGACTCACAGCAGTCGATTTTAACACGTTCGCGGACGTGAATGCTATAGCATTCCGATGCAAAATGACGTGAATGCTATAGCATTCACATTGTCAGCCAATTTTTGTTCATTTACTTGTATACAATCTTAAGTTTTGGTGATTAATATACATAATACGATTTATTTCAACAAGATACATTCTATAATAAATAAAAAATAATAATAATAATCAATAATTAATAAATAAAAACAAAAAAAACTAATTTCGAAAATAATTGGGTGTCATTTTTTTCACCTCTCCGAATTTGCTTGCGTCCGCGAAAGTGTTAATTGAGACACGCCCTTGCAGGATTTGTTCCAATAGCTTGTCGTTAATCAATTTCTCGATCTCCGACAAATTGTCTTTGTGCAGCCTTCCAGATCCTTTGCTGGTGTCGATTACTGCATAGCACAGATCATCCCTGTAGTACCTCTTGACTACCTTGGCGTACGTCGATGGCGGCTCCGTTCCGGTTTCCTCGTCCATTTTCCTCTTTTGGATGATCTTAGATTTCTTTGTTGAGTCCCCGGCCATTTCAGAAGATTCCGGAGTCACGCTCACCCTCTTCGTGTCCGAACTCGGCTCAACAGTCTAAGTTGAAGGATACTTTTGGCAGTCTGCTCTACGTTGGTCCTGATGAGGTTTGTCCTGGGCATTTGAAGGTTGGAAGCCCTTTTTCTTCTTACTGGGTTTAACGGTGTTCTGCTCCTCAGGACACCTTATCCTTTTCGCCGCTTCCGAAGAAGTGGAGGGAGTGTCTGTGATACCCTTTGAAGTATCCCGCGGTTGCGCTCTCTTTAGTCGGGCCTGGTTCCTCTTGTATTTACACCACGACTATTAAAAATATTTGTTAAAATTTTTTAAACATTTATTAAAATAATTTTGTAAATTTTTTTAAATATTCTTAAAAATCCATCCCCATTAAAAATAATTTAAAATTTTAAATATTAAATATTCTTAAAAAATCCACCGCCATTAAAAATAATTTTTTAAATTTTTTAAATATTCTTAAAAAATTCACGCTCATTAAAAATAATTTTTAAGTTATTTTAAATATTCTTAAAAAATCCACGACTATTAAAAATAATTGTTAAAAATTTTTAAACATTCTATTAAAATAATTTAGTAAATTTTTTTAAATATTCTTAAAAAATCCACCGCCATTAAAAATAACTTTAAAATTTTTTTAAATATTCTTAAAAAATGCACGCGCATTGAAAATAATTTTTAAATTATTTTAAATATTTTTAAAAAATCCACGACTATTAAAAAAAATTTAAAATTGTTTAAATACTCTTAAAAAATTTACGCCTATTAAAAAATTCTAAAAATATTCTTAAAATATCCACGACTATTAAAAATATTTGTTAAAATTTTTTAAACATTTATTAAAATAATTTTGTAAATTTTTTTAAATATTCTTAAAAAATCCATCCCCATTAAAAATAATTTAAAATTAAAAATTTTAAATATTCTTAAAAAATCCACCGCCATTAAAAATAATTTTTAAATTTTTTTAAATATTCTTAAAAAATTCACGCGCTTTAAAAATAATTTTTAAATTATTTTAAATATTTTTAAAAAATCCACGACTGTTAAAAATAATTTTTAAAATTGTTTAAATACTCTTAAAAAATCTACGCCTATTAAAAAAATTCTAAAAATATTCTTAAAATATCCACGACTATTAAAAATATTTGTTAAAATTTTTTAAACATTTATTAAAATAATTTTGTAAATTTTTTTAAATATTCTTAAAAAATCCATCCCCATTAAAAATAATTTAAAATTAAAAATTTTAAATATTCTTAAAAAATCCACCGCCATTAAAAATAATTTTTAAATTTTTTTAAATATTCTTAAAAAATTCACGCGCTTTAGAAATAATTTTTAAATTATTTTAAATATTTTTAAAAAATCCACGACTATTAAGAAAAAATTTTAAAATTGTTTAAATACTCTTAAAAAATCTACGCCTATTAAAAAAATTCTAAAAATATTCTTAAAATATCCACGACTATTAAAAATATTTGTTAAAATTTTTTAAACATTTATTAAAATAATTTTGTAAATTTTTTTAAATATTCTTAAAAAATCCATCCCCATTACAAATAATTTAAAATTTAAAATTTTAAATATTCTTAAAAAATCCACCGCCATTAAAAATAACTTTAAAATTTTTTTAAATATTCTTAAAAAATGCACGCGCATTGAAAATAATTTTTAAATTATTTTAAAAAATCCACGACTATTAAAAATAATTTTTAAAATTGTTTAAATACTCTTAAAAAACTACGCCTATTAAAAAAATTCTAAAAATATTCTTAAAATATCCACGACTATTAAAAATATTTGTTAAAAATTTGTAAACGTTTATTAAAATAATTTTGTAATTTTTTTTTAAATATTCTTAAAAAATCCATCCCCATTAAAAATAATTTTTAAAATTTTTTAAATATTCTTAAAAATCCACGCCTATTAAAAACAATTTTTAAAATTTTTTAAATATTCTTAAAAATCCACGTCTATTAAAAACAATTTTTAAAATTGTTTAAATGTTTAAAAAATTCCACTCCTATCAAAAATAATTTTTTAAAATATTCTTAAAAATACACCCCCATTAAAAATAATGTTTAATTTTTTTTTAAATATTCTTAAAAAATCCACGCCTATTAAAAATAATGTTTTAAAATATTTTTAATAACTCCACGCCAATTAAAAATAAATTTTAAAATTATTTAAATATTCTTAAAAAATCCAAAAAATCCATAAATTTGAATTTTTAGTACAAATACCGAAGTTTCTTCTCTCTAAGACTAAATAATGTATGCTGACTGATGTACGCCAACTGTGGCATATTTTAGGGGGTTGAAATATTCAAGTTGTTTTTATTAAAACATTCAGAACGCAACAACTTTATAAATAAGTGGAAATATTTTGTACATTTTTCAAATATAAAATTCTCATCACTCCACTGGAAAACTGCTGTGGAAATGTCTACACATAATTGTTCTCTAACATGAGCATTTATTTTGTCATTATAAACGATAACTTTTTACATTTTCAAACGTTTTTATATAAAAACGCACATTAAATGGAAACGGCACGCAAATCAATTGGAATTTTACAAATGTTAACAATAAATTCAACACATCTCTGACGAACTAAAAATGAATATTTTTATATTTCAAATTTTAATGGTGCTACTAATTGTGAAAGAAAAGGTAACTATTCGCAAGGGGATATCAAGTCAAGGAACACAAAGGATAAATCTATCCCTCTCTCGTCTAGATTGCCGAAATACCACCCACACCACCGGTAGACGAAGTGGAACACACCAACAGCCGTTTGCAGCACTATATTATGCGTTTCGACATAATTGCCAAAAGTTTCAAGGAAGAATATTTACCAGAACTGCAAAAACTGAAATCCGTTTTCCAAACCACCTTAGACAAGGATTCTGTAAAGGAAAAACTCTCACTACTCGATACCTATACTGATAAATTAAATTCCGGCTTTGTTGACTATCTGCAAACAGAATTGGATAAACAATATGTCAATGAAGATATTCTCATACATCGTTGGTATGTCCAGGAGATACTACCCGAATTGAGTGATAATCTAAAAAAGGAAGCCCAAATCTTTTTGGATAAAATACAGGAGGCCCACAAAATTCACAATTTAGATGAGAAATTTGAGTTGTATACCAAGGCAGCTGAAAGTATTGCGGAAGATTTGTGGGATTATTTAAATGAAAATCCTGAACCACCACCGGTTTTGAATGCCCATTTGAAATTTTTCCAAGAATATATTGGTTATTTGTTGAAAGAGCGCATTGTGGACACATTTGAAAATGAGTTGAAAAATCTTTTGAAAGAAGTTGAAGCTGCCCTCGCATCTAACGATAATGTGGAAAAGTTACGTGTTGTGGATTTTTTCGATGAAGTCTCGACGAAATTCGGTAGTTTTTTAAATGAGAAAGTGATTGAATTTGAAATTTATAAGTTTGGCGAGTGAATAAAGGCGAGTCGGAAGTGAGGAAAAATTAAAAATATGTTTTTTAAATACTACTCAAGGAAGTGTTAAAAATGCATAAAACATATACTTTAAAAAAAATCTAGGTTTATAGAAAAATATTAAAAAAGACACTTTAAAAACTCCACGTTCATGAAAATATTCTTTAAATCATTTTTTAAAAAATCGACGTCCATGAAAATATTTTTTAAATGTTTTTCAAAAATCCACGTTTATGGAAAATAATTTTTTAAAAAATGGAAAATATTTTTTTAAAAAATCCACGTTTATGGAAAATAATTTTTTAAAAAATGGAAAATTATTTTTTAAAAAATCCACGTTTATGAAAAAAAAATTTTTTTAAAAATGGAAAATAATTTCTTAAGAAATGGAAAATAATTTTTTAAAAATTCTTTAAATAAATCCTTTAAATAATTTTTTTAAAAAATCCACGTTTATGGAAAATAATTTTTTAAAAAATGGAAAATATTTTTTTAAAAAATCCACGTTTATGGAAAATAATTTTTTAAAAAATGGAAAATTATTTTTTAAAAAATCCACGTTTATGGAAAATAATTTTTTTAAAAATGGAAAATAATTTCTTAAGAAATGGAAAATAATTTTTTAAAAAATCCACGTTTATGGAAAATAATTTTTTAAAAAATCCACGTTTATGGAAAATAATTTTTTAAAAAATCCACGTTTTTAAAAAATCCACGTTTATGGAAAATAATTTTTTAAAAAATCCACGTTTATGGAAAATAATTTTTTAAAAAATCCACGTTTATGGAAAATAATTTTTTAAAAAATCCACGTTTATGGAAAATAATTTTTTAAAAAATCACGTGTATGGAAAATAATTTTTTAAAAAATCCACGATTATGGAAAATAATTTTTTAAAAAATCCACGTTTTTAAAAAATCCACGTTTATGGAAAATAATTTTTTAAAAAATCCACGTTTTTAAAAAATCCACGTTTATGGAAAATAATTTTTTAAAAAATCCACGTTTTTAAAAAATCCACGTTTATGGAAAATAATTTTTTAAAAAATCCACGTTTTTAAAAAATCCACGTTTATGGAAAATAATTTTTTAAAAAATCCACGTTTTTAAAAAATCCACGTTTATGGAAAATAATTTTTTAAAAAATCCACGTTTTTAAAAAATCCACGTTTATGGAAAATAATTTTTTAAAAAATCCACGTTTTTAAAAAATCCACGTTTATGGAAAATAATTTTTTAAAAAATCCACGTTTATGGAAAATAATTTTTTAAAAAATCCACGTTTATGGAAAATAATTTTTTAAAAAATCCACGTTTATGGAAAATAATTTTTTAAAAAATCCACGTTTATGGAAAATAATTTTTTAAAAAATCCACGTTTATGGAAAATAATTTTTTAAAAAATCCACGTTTATGGAAAATAATTTTTTAAAAAATCCACGTTTATGGAAAATAATTTTTTAAAAAATCCACGTTTATGGAAAATAATTTTTTAAAAAATCCACGTTTATGGAAAATAATTTTTTAAAAAATCCACGTTTATGGAAAATAATTTTTTAAAAAATCCACGTTTATGGAAATAATTTTTTAAAAAATCCACGTTTATGGAAAATAATTTTTTAAAAAATCCACTTTTATGGAAAATAATTTTTTAAAAAATCCACGTTTATGGAAAATAATTTTTAAAAAATCCACGTTTATGGAAAATAATTTTTTAAAAAATCCACGTTTATGGAAATAATTTTTTAAAAAATCCACGTTTATGGAAAATAATTTTTTAAAAAATCCACTTTTATGGAAAATAATTTTTTAAAAAATCCACGTTTATGGAAAATAATTTTTAAAAAAATCCACGTTTATGGAAAATTATTTTTTAAAAAATCCACGTTTATGGAAAATTATTTTTTTTAAAAAATCCACGTTTATGGAAAATAATTTTTTAAAAAATCCACGTTTATGGAAAATTATTTTTTAAAAAATCCACGTTTATGGAAAATTATTTTTTAAAAAATCCACGTTTATGGAAAATTATTTTTTTTTTAAATCCACGTTTATGGAAAATAATTTTTTAAAAAATCCACGTTTATGGAAAATAATTTTTTAAAAAATTCACGTTTATGGAAAATAATTTTTTAAAAAATCCACGTTTATGGAAAATAATTTTTTTAAAAATCCAAGTTTATGGAAAATAATTTTTTAAAAATCCACGTTTATGGAAAATATTTTTTTTAAAAATCCACGTTTATGGAAAATAATTTTTTTAAAAATCCAAGTTTATGGAAAATAATTTTTTAAAAAATGGAAAATAATTTTTTAAAAAATGGAAAATAATTTTTTAAAAAATGGAATATAACTTTTTAAAAAATGGAAAATAATTTTTTAAAAAATCCACGTTAATGGAAAATAATTTTTTAAAAAATCCACGTTTATGGAAAATTATTTTTTAAAAAATCCACGTTTATGGAAAATAATTGTTTAAAAAATCCACGATTATGGAAAAATTTTTTTTAAAAAATCTACGTTTATGGAAAATAATTTTTAAAAAAATCCACGATTGTGGAAAATAATTTTTAAAAAAATCCAAGTTTATGGAAAATAATTTTTTAAAAAATCCACGTTCATGAAAATATTCTTTAAATAATTTTTTAAAAAATCGACGTCCATGAAAATATTCTTTAAACAATTTTTTAAAAAATCGACGTCTATGAAAATATTTTTTAAATAATTTTTTAAAAAATCGACGTCCATGAAAATATTTTTTAAATATTTTTTAAAAATCCACGTTTTTTAAAAATCCACGGCTGACCTAAAGCCAAACTAAAATCAAGAAATAAATTCAGTCCAAAGGTCAACAATAATTCCCACAAAAAAAGGAAAAATATCCTTTAAATAATTTTTTAAAAAAATCCACGTTTATGGAAAATAATTTTTTAAAAAAATCCACGTTTATGGAAAATAATTTTTTAAAAAAATCCACGTTTATGGAAAATAATTTTTTAAAAAATCCACGTTTATGGAAAATAATTTTTTAAAAAATCCACGTTTATGGAAAATAATTTTTTAAAAAATCCACGTTTATGGAAAATAATTTTTTAAAAAATCCACGTTTATGGAAAATAATTTTTTAAAAAATCCACGTTTATGGAAAATAATTTTTTAAAAAATCCACGTTTATGGAAAATAATTTTTTAAAAAATCAACGTTTATGGAAAATAATTTTTTAAAAAATCCACGTTTATGGAAAATAATTTTTTAAAAAATCCACGTTTATGGAAAATAATTTTTTAAAAAATCCACGTTTATGGAAAATAATTTTTTAAAAAATCCACGTTTATGGAAAATAACTTTTTAAAAAATCCACGTTTATGGAAAATAATTTTTTAAAAAATCCACGTTTATGGAAAATAATTTTTTAAAAAATCCACAATTATGGAAAATATTTTTTTAAAAAATCCACGTTTATGGAAAATAATTTTTTAAAAAATCCACGTTTATGGAAAATAATTTTTTAAAAAATCCACGTTTATGGAAAATAATTTTTTAAAAAATCCACGTTTATGGAAAATAATTTTTTAAAAAATCCACGTTTATGGAAAATAATTTTTTTTAAAAAATCCACGTTTATGGAAAATAATTTTTTAAAAAATCCACGTTTATGGAAAATAATTTTTTAAAAAATCCACGTTTATGGAAAATAATTTTTTAAAAAATCCACGTTTATGGAAAATAATTTTTTAAAAAATCCACGTTTATGGAAAATAATTTTTTAAAAATCCACGTTTATGGAAAATAATTTTTTAAAAATCCACGTTTATGGAAAATAATTTTTTAAAAAATCAACGTTTATGGAAAATAATTTTTTAAAAAATCCACGTTTATGGAAAATAATTTTTTAAAAAATCCAGGTTTATGGAAAATAATTTTTTTAAAAAATCCAGGTTTATTGAAAATAATTTTTTAAAAAATGGAATATAACTTTTTAAAAAATGGAAAATAATTTTTTAAAAAATCCACGTTAATGGAAAATAATTTTTTAAAAAATCCACGTTTATGGAAAATTATTTTTTAAAAAATCCACGTTTATGGAAAATAATTGTTTAAAAAATCCACGATTATGGAAAAATTTTTTTTAAAAAATCTACGTTTATGGAAAATAATTTTTAAAAAAATCCACGATTGTGGAAAATAATTTTTAAAAAAATCCACGTTTATGGAAAATAATTTTTTAAAAAATCCACGTTCATGAAAATATTCTTTAAATAATTTTTTAAAAAATCGACGTCCATGAAAATATTCTTTAAACATTTTTTTATAAAATCGACGTCCATGAAAATATTTTTTAAATAATTTTTTAAAAAATCGACGTCCATGAAAATATTTTTTAAATATTTTTTAAAAATCCACGTTTTTTAAAAATCCACGGCTGACCTAAAGCCAAACTAAAATCAAGAAATAAATTCAGTCCAAAGGTCAACAATAATTCCCACAAAAAAAGGAAAAATATCCTTTAAATAATTTTTTAAAAAAATCCACGTTTATGGAAAATAATTTTTTAAAAAATCCACGTTTATGGAAAATAATTTTTTAAAAAATCCACGTTTATGGAAAATAATTTTTTAAAAAATCCACGTTTATGGAAAATAATTTTTTAAAAAATCAACGTTTATGGAAAATAATTTTTTAAAAAATCCACGTTTATGGAAAATAATTTTTTAAAAAATCCACGTTTATGGAAAATAATTTTTTAAAAAATCCACGTTTATGGAAAATAATTTTTTAAAAAATCCACGTTTATGGAAAATAATTTTTTAAAAAATCCACGTTTATGGAAAATAATTTTTTAAAAAATCCACGTTTATGGAAAATAATTTTTTAAAAAATCCACGTTTATGGAAAATAATTTTTTAAAAAATCCACGTTTATGGAAAATAATTTTTTAAAAAATCCACGTTTATGGAAAATAATTTTTTAAAAAATCCACGTTTATGGAAAATAATTTTTTAAAAAATCCACGTTTATGGAAAATAATTTTTTAAAAAATCCACGTTTATGGAAAATAATTTTTTAAAAAATCCACGTTTATGGAAAATAATTTTTTAAAAAATCCACGTCTATGGAAAATAATTTTTTAAAAAATCCACGTTTATGGAAAATAATTTTTTAAAAAATCCACGTTTATGGAAAATAATTTTTTTAAAAAATCCACGTTTATGGAAAATAATTTTTTAAAAAATCCACGTTTATGGAAAATAATTTTTTAAAAAAATCCACGTTTATGGAAAATAATTTTTTAAAAAATCCACGTTTATGGAAAATAATTTTTTAAAAAATCCACGTTTATGGAAAATAATTTTTTAAAAAATCCACGTTTATGAAAAATAATTTTTTAAAAAATCCACGTTTATGGAAAATAATTTTTTAAAAAATCCACGTTTATGGAAAATAATTTTTTAAAAAATCCACGTTTATGGAAAATAATTTTTTAAAAAATCCACGTTTATGGAAAATAATTTTTTAAAAAATCCACGTTTATGGAAAATAATTTTTTAAAAAATCCACGTTTATGGAAAATAATTTTTTAAAAAATCCACGTTTATGGAAAATAATTTTTTAAAAAATCCACGTTTATGGAAAATAATTTTTTAAAAAATCCACGTTTATGGAAAATAATTTTTTAAAAAATCCACGTTTATGGAAAATAATTTTTTAAAAAATCCACGTTTATGGAAAATAATTTTTTAAAAAATCCACGTTTATGGAAAATAATTTTTTTAAAAATCCACGTTTATGGAAAATAATTTTTTAAAAAATCCACGTTTATGGAAAATAATTTTTTAAAAAATCCACGTTTATGGAAAATAAAAATAACGTTTAGGAAAATATTTTTTTTTAATTCACGTTAATGGAAAATGTTTGTTTAAAAAATCCACATATATGGAAAAATATTCTTTAAATAATTTTAAAAAAATCCACATTTATGGAAAAATATTCTTTAAATAATTTTTAAAAATCCAAGTTTATGGAAAAAAAAACTTAAAAAAATTTCACGTTTATGGAAAAATAATTTTTATGGAAAACTATTTTTGTAACAAAATCCACGTTTATGGAAAAATATTTTAAAAGAATTCATGTTTATGGAAAAATAATTTTTAAAAATCCGTGTTTATGGAAAACTATTTTTTTAACAAATGGAAAAATTTTTAAAAAAATAAACATTTATGGAAAAATATAAAAAAAAAATCCAAGAAAAATATTTTGTTTTAAATCAACGTTTATGGAAAAATATTTTGTTTTAAATCAACGTTTATGGAAAAATATTTTTTTAAGTCCACGTTTTTGGAAAAACATTTTTTAAAAAATCCAAGTGTATGGAAAATATATTTTTTTTTTTTGAAAAATTCACGTTTATGTAGAAATATTTTCTTAAAAACCCACGTTTGTGAAAAAAAATATTTTTTTAAAAAACCCACGTTTGTGAAAAAAATATTTTTTTAAAAAACCCACGTTTGCGAAAAAAAATATTTTTTTAAAAAACCCACGTTTGTGAAAAAAAATATTTTTTTAAAAAACCCACGTTTGTGAAAAAAAATATTTTTTTAAAAAACCCACGTTTGTGAAAAAAAATATTTTTTTAAAAAACCCACGTTTGTGAAAAAAAATTTTTTTTTAAAAAACCCACGTTTGTGAAAAAAAATATTTTTTTAAAAAACCCACGTTTGTGAAAAAAAATATTTTTATTTCTAAAAATCCACGTTTATGGAAAAACATTTTTTAAATCCACGTTTATAAAAAAATATTTTTTAAATCCATGTTTATGGAAAATATTTTTTAAATCCACGTTTATGAAAACATTTTTTTTGAAAAAATCCACGTTTATGGAAAAATATTTTTTAAAAAATCAGTTTAACAAACCTTAAAAAATCCACGTTTATGGAACACTATTTTTTAAAAAATCAATTTACAAACCCACGATTTCCAAAAAAAATCTTTAAAAAATCCACGTTTTTTAAAAAAATAGTCATTAAAATCTCCAAAAGTCATTTTATAAGTCCACGTTTTGATTTCTGTTAAATCTACGTTTAAAAAAAATTAAAAAGTCTGCGTTTATGGAAAAAAAAATCATTTAAAAAACCCACGTTTAAAAAAATTCATTAAAAATCCACGTTTATGGAAAAATATTCTTTAAAAAATCCAAAACGAACAAAAATTTCCCTTTTATTTCACTTTCTTCTTTAACAATTTTTTACAGAAAAACAAACCCAAAATTATCTTAATCTTATACACCTATTATAGTGTGGGGGCAGTATATTATATACATATAATGTATATATTTATACTAATAATTAATTTTAAAACTAATGGTTTTTTCTTCACCTTTTGCTAAACCTCTGGCCAAAGTTTTTGTTAGTTCTCCTACAATATTGTTATAATCTTGCCACGAAAGCCGAGGATGCTGATGAAATGTTAAAACTATGGGCAGTTTTGAGTTTCGATTCGATGATGTCCCCGATGAATTTGGGCTACCACTAACAAATGCTGGCTGTGTTGCATATTCGGAAGTTAGTGACTGATGTGAGAGTGAAGCATCATCAGGTGACGGAGAATTAAGCGCTTTTGCTTCCTCAAAATTTCCTATTACAGGACCTGTTTGGTGGCTCACAATTTCTTCAGCTTCCTTAAGTTGCTCTTGGAATTCTTCTCTTGCTTGAAGTTCCTCTGCTTTTAGGGTGTTTTCTTCTCTATTCAACTGCTCTTTCATTTCACTTTGCGCTGCAAGTTCTTCTTCCGTTAATTGTTCCACATCTTTTTGTAATAACTCTTGCTCTTTTTGTTGTATTTCTGTCTCCCTTTCCATTTCTCTTTCGTTTTCATATTCTTCGAATTGATTTTCCATTTCTTTAGCCTTGGCATTTAACTCTGCTTCTAATTCCATTTCCTTTTCTTTCAGTTTCTCCTCATCTTGTTGCAAAAATTCCTCCTGTTTTTCCTGCAGTAGCTGTTCATATTTCTCTTCTTCTTTTTGCAAAATTTCAGCCATTTTTTCTTCGAATATTTTATTTAATTTGTCCTCTAATGTTAAGCGTTCTTCTTGGAGGATATTTTCTTCATTTTCTTTGAGTTTTTGTTGCATTTCTCTTTCTAAATTTCTTGTGTTTTCTTCTGTTTGCACTTCTTGTTGTTGTAGCTGTTGTAATTTTTCATCCACACTCTGTTGAATTTGGGTTTCTTTATCTTTGATTTGCTGTAAATCTTTGTTAAGTTCTGTTTGTAATCTTTGTTCTTCTTCTTGTTCTTTCTCTTCTAATTTGCGCTCCTGCATTGCCTCCAGTTCTACTTGCTGCTGGCCCAGTTGTATTTCCTCTTCTTGTAATTTCATTTCTTCTTCTTGTTCTTTCTGTTCTAATTTAGTTTTTAGTTGCTCTTCTAGTTGCCGTTCTTGCTCTTTTAGTTTCTCTTCTTCTGTTTGTTCTTCTCTTAACTCTGCCTCTTGCATTTGTTGGAATTTCTGTTGCAGTTCTTGTTCTTTTTCTTTTACTTTTTCTTCTAATTTTTTGTTTTCTTCTTCCATCTTTTGTATATCTTCTTGTAATTTTTGTTTTAATTGCTCTTCTTCCTCGGATTCTTTTAATTGTAACCTTTGCTCTTCTTCCACTTTGAGTCTTTCATTTTCCTCTCTTAGTTTTTGCTGTTCTTTTTGAAGTAATTGTTCTTCCCTCTCTCTTAATTGTTGCTCAATTTCTGCTGCCATTTGTCTTTCCTCTTCCCTCAAATGCTCTTCTTGTCGGGTACTTTCTTCTTCAAGTTGTTGTTTCTCTTCCTCCAAATTCATTGCCTCTCTTTGCCTTAATTCCCTTTCCATTTGTAACTCCAATTCCGCCTCTCTTTGTTTCAATTTCTCTTCTTCCTGCCTTTCATATTCCTCCTGCTGTTCTTGTAAGTCTGTTTGCATTTTCTGCTTTACATTTTCCTGCCCTTCTCTCTCCTTAGTCCGCCTTACATGCTCTTCGGCCAAAAATTTCTCTCCAAAAATATCTTGGACCTTAAAGCTCTCATAGATCCTCAAGGCTTCGGGAATTTCGAAAGTTGAACCATTTTCCGCCACACTTCTCAGTAGCTGAAAAACTTGCAAAGCCTTCTCTTCCTGATTTTCATTAAAATTGCCATATTCCGCCAAACCAATTAGCTCACGTTCCGCTTCTGCCACCAGATGCTGCATTTCTTGCAATTGGATCAAATAGTTGTTGAAATTCATGATGGCATTCAAAGCAATATCCTCATCAGCTTCCGTTGCATTGGGTCTCAGTTTACTATCCTGCAGCTCTTCCAAATTATAATTCAGTTCCACATCTCGACTGGTTTGTGGAGGATATATACCAGGATTTTTCCTCAAGACCCTATTGATTTTATGATTTATATGGTCAATGACAGCAGGATCCAGGGGCTCATCTTCATCGTAGACGGTTGGTGATGGCGTAGCATTTAATATTCCCATCACAGCGGCCACTATTATTAGAACTTTCATATTCTCAACTTAACCACTTCTAATCTATCGACTTTATAATGTTGCAGATCGCCAGAGGAAACCTGCATTTATACGATTTGTTTTTCCTCCGCTAAAGCTACATAAATGTCGTAAAAACTCATCGCTCCTGCTGCTAATCCCAAAAATTTATTCATACACCATAATCGGAGTGAATATTGGTTACGCTTATTACGCTTCATATTACGTGACTATGCACATACCTCTAGAATATTGCTTTGCATAGATGCATACTGCATCCATGTCTCGCTTAGTCTAGCCTCATAAATATATGGCTAGAGCAACTTAGATTTCAACACATAGCTTTCGAGCGTGAACTTGAATTTGAAAGAAGCTGGAAATTTTTAGCAAATTATTTAAAACATTTTTTCGCACCGCATTAGAGGTTCTACTCCAGAAGGTATTAGCATTGGTTCCATACCCTAATTTGGTTCCAATCAAATTAATATAACAGCATGTCGGTAGTGAAACAGAGGCCTGAACAAATTTGTCTTGGGGATACCCCTTAGCAAATTGCAGAAGCACTATTTTCATTCATATTTTTCATCTCTGGGCTGCGAGATTGCACTGCAGATGTCATTAAATATTCTCCAATATTTATATTTTAAATATTTTTTCAAAGATCATCACAGTCGTAAAGATTTTAAAGATCTTCACAGCCATAAACGTGGATTTTTTAAAGAATATTTTTTCAAAGATCTTCACAGCCATAAACGTGGATTTTTTAAAGAATATTTTTTCAAAGATCTTCACAGCCATAAACGTGGATTTTTTAAAGAATATTTTTTCAAAGATCTTCACAGCCATAAACGTGGATTTTTTAAAGAATATTTTTTCAAAGATCTTCACAGCCATAAACGTGGATTTTTTAAAGAATATTTTTTCAAAGATCTTCACAGCCATAAACGTGGATTTTTTAAAGAATATTTTTTCAAAGATCTTCACAGCCATAAACGTGGATTTTTTAAAGAATATTTTTTCAAAGATCTTCACAGCCATAAACGTGGATTTTTTAAAGAATATTTTTTCAAAGATCTTCACAGCCATAAACGTGGATTTTTTAAAGAATATTTTTTCAAAGATCTTCACAGCCATAAACGTGGATTTTTTAAAGAATATTTTTTCAAAGATCTTCACAGCCATAAACGTGGATTTTTTAAAGAATATTTTTTCAAAGATTATTACAGCCGTAAACGTGGATTTTTCAAAGAATATTTTTTCAAAGATCATTACAGCCGTAAACGTGGATTTTTTAAAGAATATTTTTTCAAAGATCATTACAGCCATAAACGTGGATTTTTTTAAGAATATTTTTTCAAAGATCATTACAGCCGTAAACGTGGATTTTTTTAAGAATATTTTTTCAAAGATTATCACAGCCGTAAACGTGGATTTTTTAAAGAATATTTTTGACTGATCATCAGTTCACCGGAGATGACTTTGGCAATACAAGAGTTCACCGGAGATGACTTTCCCCATACAAAAGTTCATCGGCGATGACTTTGCCAATACAAGAGTTCACCGGAGATGACTTCCCCATACAAAAGTTCACCGGAGATGACTTTTCCCATAAAAAAGTTCACCGGAGATGACTTTTCCCATACAAAAGTTCACCGGAGATGAATTTTCCAATACAAAAGTTTACCGGAGATGACTTTTCCAATGCAAAAGTTCACCGGAGATGACTTTGCCAATACAAAATTTCACCGGAAATGACTTTTCCCATACAAAAGTTCACCGGAGATTACTTTTCCCATAAAAAAGTTCTCCGGAGATTACTTTTCCTATACAAAAGTTCACCGGAGATGACTTTTCCCATACAAACGTTCACCGGACATGACTTTTCCCATACAAACGTTCACCGGAGATAACTTTTCCCATACAAAAGTTCACCGGAGATGACTTTTCCAATACAAAAGTTCACCGGAGATGACTTTTCCCATACAAAAGTTCACCGGAGATGACTTTTCCAATACAAAAGTTCACCGGAAATGACGTTTCCCATACAAAAGTTCACCGGAGATGACTTTTCCCATACAAAAGTTCACCGGAGATGACTTTTCCCATACAAAAGTTCACCGGAGATGACTTTTCCCATACAAAAGTTCACGGGAGATGACTTTTCCAATACAAAAGTTCACCGGAGATGACTTTTCCCATAAAAAAGTTAACCGGAGATGACTTCACCCATACAAAAGTTCACCGGAGATGACTTTTCCCATAAAAAAGTTCACCGGAGATGACTTTTCCAATACAAAAGTTCACCGGAGATGACTTTTCCCATACAAATTTCACCGGAGATGACTTTTCCCATACAAAAGTTCACCGGAAATGACTTTTCCCATAAAAAAGTTCACCGGAGATGACTTTTCCCATACAAAAGTTCACCGGAGATGACTTTTCCAATACAAAAGTTTACCGGAGATGACTTTTCCCATACAAAAGTTCACCGGAGATGACTTTTCCTATACAAAAGTTCACCGGAGATGACTTTTCCCATACAAAAGTTCACCGGAGATGACTTTTCCCATACAAAAGTTCACCGGAGATGACTTTTCCCATACAAAAGTTCACCGGAGATGACTTTTCCAATACAAAAATTCACCGGAGATGACTTTGCCAATACAAACGTTCACCGGAGATGACTTTTCCTATACAAAAGTTCACCGGAGATGGCTTTGCCAATACAAAAGTTCACCGGAGATGACTTTTCCCATACAAAAGTTCACCGGAGATGACTTTTCCCACACAAAAGTTCACCAGAGATGACTTTTCCAATACAAAAGTTCACCGGAGATGACTTTTCCTATACAAAAGTTCACCGGAGATGACTTTTTAAATACAAAAGTTCACCGGAGATGACTTTTGAAATACAAAAGTTCACCGGAGATGACTATTCCCATACAAAAGTTCACCGGAGATGAATTGTCCCATACAAAAGTTCACCGGAGATGACTTTTCCCATACAAAAGTTCACCGGAGATGACTTTTCCCATACAAAAGTTCACGGGAGATGACTTTTCCAATACAAAAGTTCACCGGAGATGACTTTTCCTATACAAAATTTCACCGGACATGACTTTTCCCATACAAAAGTTCACGGGAGACGACTTTTCCAATACAAAAGTTCACCGGAGATGACTTTTCCCATAAAAAAGTTCACCGGAGATAACTTTTCCCATACAAAAGTTCACCGGAGATGAATTTTCCAATAAAAAAGTTTACCGGAGATGACTTTTCCCATACAAATGTTCACAGGAGATGACTTTGCCAATACAAAAGTTCACCGGAGATGACTTTTCCCATACAAAAGTTCACCGGAGATGACTTTTCCTATACAAAAGTTCACCATTAATATGGTTTTTTTAAGGAATATTTTTTGAAAGATCATCACACTCATAAACGTGTCGTAAACGTAGATTTTTTAAGGAATATTTTTTGAAAGATCATCAGGGCCATTAATGTGGATTTTTTTAGAATATTTTTTGAAAGATCATCAGAGCCATTAATGTCGATTTTTTTTAGAATATTTTTTGAAAGATCAACAAAGGTCCATGTTTTCCATTTCTTTAAAATAATCTCTGGTGGATTTGGTAGATAGATCTTATAGCTCTACGATGATGCAGATTTACCGGCACTAACCTAAGCTTCTGTTGGATATGTTTTACTAGTGCTTTGAAGTCATTCAAATTTTGAACTCAAAAACAGAATTTACTACCTTATTCTCTCATCCTAAGTCTCATCCTAAGTCTTTTCCCAAATTGGACGTAAAGTAAAGGATCTGGTCTATAGTGGATTTGTAAGCTCTAAACCAGCATAGATGCAATTATTTCATTGACATAATTTCATAACTTATATTACATTAATTAGTCTTATGGGGACATATAATTTTTTAATCTTCTATATGCATTCCTTCCGCCAGATGGTGCAAGATAGCTAGCTGATGCATAAACCTTATCAGTATACTTTAGATGAGTAGTTGAGGTATCAGGGAACGTTTGGATGTATTATTTCGGACTGGATTGTCATTGTTTTATAATTCTTTAAATTACAAATATAACATGCCTTCGAACGCCATTTGGATTTTCGATAGATATTAAAATTCTCCAATAGATGGCATTTGTAATCTTCCGAATACATATTTATTACAAGTCCCAAGTATTTCGATATGGCAGCCTGGTAGCCAATTGACTGCTGCTTTCTTATGTGAATGTTGCATTTGGAAGGACCTTCTGGTAGATTTTTTTCATACTGAGTAATCAAGGGATTTTCTTAATTCAATTATTGGGATGGAAGAGTAATTTAATTTTAGTAGTGTTAAAAATGCAATCAGGAGATATACGCAATTGTCTAATGGTTTGCTGTGGTTAAGATCTTCGATAAATTTATTGTAGTCGATTTCTCCAGTAGATGGCATTTGTAATCAGGCACATGCAAATTTATCACGAGCCGAAAGTATTTCCGAGAAACATCTAGATGGACTTTTCTGGCTTTGGAATGAATCTAGTTGCCAAGAATATTCCTCAATACTGTTGGCATATTTCCAACAACAAAAAAAAAACTTATTATAAATTATGTACAAATCCAAATATTAAATCCAAACTAACTTGACTGTAGAGTGTTAGTTTGGATTTAATATTTGGCTTTGAGAGTAGAAAGGTTGACAGAGGTCTTTCTGAAAAACTTTTCAAATCTTAGCACGAGCTTGGGATGAGAGTCGTTCCCAAGTTTAATATACATTTTCCCTCTAACAGTTGGTAGTGTAATATCTTTAGAAATTTAGAATTGGTGAGATTTATTGGTATTTTCGGTGTAACTTCTACCTCCAGTAGATGGCGTATATGATTTGATTAACTTGTTTTGTTATTTCTTCGATCGATATGTTCTCTATCTATCTATTAAAGTTTTTGACGTCCCTAATCATTGAGATTATATTGGGCTGATAATTTCTTCGTCTCATTTAAAATTTACTGAAAAGTGGTGTGAGTCTTTGCTGTCATTTTGTATTGTCGTTTCTCCAGTAGGTGACGCCCTTCCTTTCAAATAAGTTGTCTTACCAAATCCAAGATTAATTAAGAGCTGGTAGAATCTCTAATCATTGATATTCTGTTGCGAATTAATGTTCTAGAAAAGAATTAAGAATCTAGTTTGGAACTTATTCCTCTATGGTAAAACATGCAAAATTATGACGAGCCGAAAGTATTTCCGAGAAACATCTAGATTGATATTTCTGGCTTTGGAGTGAATGTCATTATGATGAATTTAATCCAAACTTCTCCTGATTAATGTCAATACTCTTGTGATATTCTTCTAATCTAATCGACGGAGTTTTAATTCCGAATTCTCTTCCTTTATAGCTCCTAAGCCCAAAAGGAAGTTATTTATTAAAGTCCAGTGAATGTCTTAAAATTACTTTTTTGTGGTTAGGAACTTTGGTAATTTTAATATGTCTAATCTCTCCAGAAGATGGCGTTTGTAATCATTCACATTACACTGCTATTAGGCCTGCAAATTTAACGTAAGACCTATGTGATCAACGTTTATAAATTGATTTTCAATGTTGATTTTCTCTTGTTTCAATCCTCTTCCATACAAATCTATAATCTTTTGACAAATATCACAACTGAATTGAGTAATGGTGAGTGTCTTTGCTAATTTGACCAAGATTCTAAAACTAAGTTGTATTACTATCACCACCAATTCATTGGCTTGTATGTATGTATTCAAATATAGTTTAATTTTACAACTTCGTCTATGCCCTCTAGTTCATCATATATGCCGTCTACCTCAAAACTTTACAAATTTATGGAGCTAACTTATGTTTTTATTTATAAAGATAAGAAAAAACATAACTTAGAATTTATGTCTTAAAGAAAATTAGTTTTTCAAAATTCCATTTTTAACTGCAGTCAACTTTTTGTTTATCAAAAACTAACTTTGCTACGGATATATAAATACTTCAGCTAAGGTTAAATGCTGCAACATTCGTTAAATAGCTGTTGAAATTTCATCAACAACTGGAAGTTCCGCTTGAAAATTTAAACAAATAAAATGAAAACTAATGTAATATTATTATTGCTTACATTATTTCTGGCTGCTGCTGCACCACAAGAAGATGCACCAGGTGAGGAAATATGGGTTGAAGATGCTGCCGCGGTAGATTCGCCTCGTCCTGATTCTCCCATGGATTTGACAATGGATTCTCCCATGCCAACACCAATGGATTCTCCAATGGACTCATCCATGAGTGGTTCTTCGGATATTGATAAACCATTAGAAATTTGTTTGAATTTTATAATTTTCAAGAAATGTTTAATTATTGTTAATTCATAATAATTATTATGACAAAAAATAATTAATGATATAAGTGTATTAACGAAAGGCGGAACTCCTCTATTAACATACCACATATCATAAGTTGATTTTATTTAGAAATTAGTAATAAAAAGATCGAATTTAAATTATTAAACAATATATATATAAATGTTATTTGTTATAAAGTGAATATTATACATTTTCATGATAATGGGATCCTACGACCGTTGGATAGTGTCTGTGGTAATTTTAGTTCAGCCCCTTTAAACAGTAGGTAAAAACTCTTGTAAGTGACCACATATCTACTGCTCTGGTGGTGGTCTCTACTAATTCAAGTGAAGACACATTGTAAAGTAGATGTCGTTTGTGATCATGTTGTAATTTACGATGTTATTTCTTTGGGAGAAATTGTGGTATGAATGGAATTTCTGATCGCATTGATTCCAAATACGAAATAAATTCTCTTGTTGAAATCATCAAACCGCTAAATGAAGTAAAACATAAATGTCTCGTTAATACCATGAAGTTCTTCTTTAGAAGGAGGTGGTCTTAGATAATATTCGACGCAAAATATTTTGGCAACGTATACAAATTCCAGAAAAAGTCTACTATTTTTGAAATGTTGACTATTTTTCCATTATAAATTTTTCACAAAAAAAAAAAAAAAAAAAATACTAAAATAGAAGATTCTAACAGGTTCTGAAACAGTGCAAAAGTTTACTTTATATTATCACAATAATAACGAAAATGGCAATTGTCTATTTCACTGCAATGGATACTTCAATATACAACCATTAAAGCAAAAAAGTTAGAATAATGGAACGCTATCTAACGTTGGAAGAAAGAAAAATACCATTTGGTGGTTTGTCACGGTCGATTATAGCCTGTGCTACGAGAAGTGTAGCAGTGGTTAAGGTCTTTACTAAATATATTTTGGGCACTTTCAACAGTAGATGGCTTTACGAACCGATGATATGATATTGTAGCAGCCGCATATTTTAGCAGCAATATTATTTTATTATTTTACATTAATATTGTTTTGTTATTATGTATTTATATCATTTCGATTATTTTTGCATTGTGTGACTATTTTCGCCACTTACTGTAAAAATTATTTACTTTTCTCTTGTGACTATACATCACTCAGAATATTTCAATTTATTACTCAAAAGAGTTATAGTGTAATTTTTTCAATCAATACTCAAATTAATACTCAGTTTATTTTAATACTCTCACTCTGTTTGCAATTATTGATGTTTATGTTCTCATTACTGTGACTCTCATTACTTTTAGTCTCAACTCTATTATTTCGTACTCATTTTCTTACCTATATAAGGCAGAACAATGTTTTATTTTATGTCATTCCTCATCAACTATTGACGAATAAAGACCTATTTGAAAATAAAGCGGAATTGTTTTTTTCCTCACTACCTCGGCGAATAAATATTGGAAATAATCCAGCTTAGACGTTGATCGTCCGGTTGGGATTTTTTCAATAAATATAATTTATTGTATTATACGAAAGATTAATATCCAACTTTGACGTTAATCGTCTGGCCTGGGATCTAATCCGAAATATAATACAATTTATTATATACAATATTTGCTGAGAAGGGTTCAGAACAAGTCCCCTTCTACAATATCGCTTTTTAAACATGATATTTTTGAAAGGAGTTCAGATATCAGTAGTGCTTCTGATCGCATGTTCCTATAAAGATAGCTAATTCCCTAAGTGGAAATCTTTAATTACCAGATCGAACTAATTTTCAACGAATTGTGAATATATCCACTAGATGGAGTTTTTATTTTATATCTTTTTATTTTCATTTTTAGACAGGATTTCGGATGACTGAACAGTTTGTGTATCAATTAAATCCTCTGCAATCTCCTGTTATACGATTTGAAATTCCCATATAGAGTTATACCTGTTTAGGATTTTTGCAGCTAGGAAACTAGTCGCCACAAATATTCCTCAATACTGTTGGCATATTTCCAAACAACAACAACTTATTATAAATTATGTACAAATCCGAATATTAAATTCAAACTTACACGACTGTATAGTGTTAGTTTGGATTTAATATTTGGCTTTGAGAGGAGAAAGGCTGACAGAGGTCTTTCTGAAAAACTTTCTATATCCTATCACGAGCTTGGGATGAGAGTAGTTCCCAAATTTAATATACATTTTCCCTCTAAAAATTGGTAGTGTAGTATCTTCAGAAATTTAGCATTGGCGAAATTCATTGGTATTTTCGGTGAAACTTCTTCCTCCAGTAGAAGGCGTATCTGATTTGATTAACTTGTTTTGACATTTTTTCGATCGACATGTATAAGAGGGGATAACTATATCTGAAACTGAGATACATTAAAGTTGCTGGCCTCCCTAATCATTGCGAACATATTGGGTTTAGAATTGTTTCGTCTCATTAAAAATTGTCTGAAAAGTGGTGAGAGTCTTTACTGTTCCTTTGTTTTGTCGTTTCTCCAATAGGTGGCACTTTTTCTTTCAAATAACCTGACTTACAACATCCAAGATTACTCAACAGCTGGTAGCGTCTCTTATTTTTAAGATTCTATAGCGAACTGATCTTCTAGAAAGGAATTATGAGACTAGGTTGGCTAATTCCCAATTGGCTAATTTCATGTTGTGGTTAGGGTCTTGGCTAACATTTGTATAGCCATTTCCCCAGTGGATGGCGTTTTATGTATTTGAATTTGGTATTTTAAGAGGTGATATCTCCGAAAGTGATTTGCCTCCCCACATCCATGATTTGTCAACAAAAATCGGTTTATTAGTTTCTTACCTTAGATATGACAGAAAAAATGAAAGTGAAAAAATATTTTTTTTAAAAATCCACGATTTATTAACAAATATTTTTTTAAAAGCACGATTTATGAAAAAATATTTTTTTAAAATCCGTGATTTATGAAAGAACTTTTTTTAAGAAAACGTGATTTATGAGAAGAAATATTTTTTAACAAAATACACGATTTATGAAAAAATATTTTTTTAATACACGATTTATGAATTTTTTTTTAAATTCACGATTTATTATTTTTTTTATTATTATTTTTTTACGATTTATGAAAAGCATTTTTTTATAAAAATCCACGAGTTACGAAAAAATATATTTTTAAAATATCCACGATTTATGAAAAAATATTTTTTAAAAAATCCACGATTTAAGAAAAAATATTTTTTAAAAATTCCATGATTTAAGAAAAAATATTTTTTTTTAAAAGTCCACGATTTATGAAAAAACATTTTTTAAAAATCCACGATTTATGAAAAAAATATTTTTTTTTTAAATTCCACGATTATGAAAAAAATAATTTTTTAAAAAATCCACGATTTATGAAAAAATATTTTTTAAAAAATCCACGATTTAAGAAAAAATATTTTTTTTAAAAGTCCACGATTTATGAAAAAACATTTTTTAAAAATCCACGATTTATGAAAAAACATTTTTTAAAAATCCACGATTTATGAAAAAAATATTTTTTAAAAATCCACGATTTATGAAAAAAATATTTTTTTTTTAAATTCCACGATTATGAAAAAAATAATTTTTTAAAAAATCCACGATTTATGAAAAAAATATTTTTTAAAAAATCCACGATTTATGAAAAAATATTTATTAAAAAATCCACGATTTATGAAAAAATATTTATTAAAAAAATCCACGATGTATGAAAAAATATTTATTAAAAAAATCCACGATGTATGAAAAAATATTTATTAAAAAATCCACGATTTATGAAAAAATATTTATTAAAAAATCCACGATTTATGAAAAAATATTTTTTAAAAAATCCACGATTTATGAAAAAATATTTATTAAAAAAATCCACGATGTATGAAAAAATATTTATTAAAAAATCCACGATTTATGAAAAAATATTTATTTAAACATCCACGATTTATGAAAAAATATTTTTTAAAAAATCCACGATTTATGAAAAAATATTTATTAAAAAATCCACGATTTATGAAAAAATATTTATTAAAAAATCCACGATTTATGAAAAATATTTATTAAAAAATCCACGATTTATGAAAAAATATTTATTAAAAAATCCACGATTTATGAAAAAATATTTATTAAAAAATCCACGATTTATGAAAAAATATTTATTGAAAAATCCACGATTTATGAAAAAATATTTATTAAAAAATCAACGATTTATGAAAAAAATATTTATTAAAAAATCCACGATTTATGAAAAAATATTTTTTTAATAACTCCACGATTTATGAAAAAAAAAATTTTAAAATACACGGCGTATTATTTTATATTTTATAAAAAATCCACGATTTATGAAAAAATATTTGTTTTTTGAAAAATCCACGATTTATGAAAAAATATTTTTTTTTAAAAAATCCACGATTTAAAAAATTAATTTTTGGAAAATCCTCGTATTGATATATTATTGTTTAGAAAATCCCGGTATTGAAAATAAATTTGTTGTAAAAAGTCACATATTGAAAAAATATTTTTTTAATTATATTTTTTATTAGTTACAATCAATGGAAGTACTCCTTTCAGCATGCAGTTTAGCGTGGCTGTGGAAGGAATTTGAAATCACATACCGACATTAGAATTAAAGGCCACATAAACTCCATGTATCTAGGCTAAACTTCAAAACTAATTATGAGCGTAGTAAAAATATAAAGATTAAACAGAAAACATAACTTCAAATTTATGTTTTAAAGGAAAACGATTTTGAAAATTCCATTGTTATCTGCATTGAAGTAAAATATGATGGTTTTCATTAAAAAATGAACTTGGATATGGCGTATAAATACTCCAGCTTATACCAACTGCTACAACATTCTTCAAATAACTATTTAAAGTTCTAAACCACTTTGAAGTTCGGAATAAACTCAAAATGAAACTTAGTGTCTTGCTATTGTTGTTCGCATTAAGTCTGGCTGCAGCTGTGCCACAGGATGAGACACCATCTGAGGGTGAGGTTGAAAATAACGCCGATGATGCCTCTGCTTCTGACACTGCTATGGATATGTCCATGAATCCACAAATGGATATGTCTATGAACCCACAAATGGATATGTCTATGAATCCCCAAATGGAACCTATCGTGAAACCTCCAATGAACGAAAACATGGATGAACAACCCCAAGTGGATGGTTCTCCAGAAATTGAAAAGCCAACCGAAACTGTAACAAATGATCAATTGAAAGAAACTTTAGATGAAATATTGGCTTTGTTAAAAGATCATGCAATAAAAGGCACTGATATGGATGATGCTGAATTAAAGGAAATTCTAGACAAGCTAATGATGAATCCTGAACTTATGAAAAAAGTTGCCCAAGCTCTGTGGGACGCAGACGTAGAAGATTGGGATGATGATGAAGATAATGATATTTTTGGTTATATATTTGATTACTTTTTTGATTTTCGTAAACGGAAGTAAGCGGTTTGAATTGGAATTGTTCGGTTGAGGATTTGGATTTAAAGGATAAACGAGATCACGTTATGACATGTCATGAAGTAAAATTGAAATGTACAATAAATATAAGTTTTAATATGCTATAGATGTGTTTAAATCTGTTTGTGGAATCTACTTAAGGAAGAATGGGACAGGGTGTGGCATTTTCCCATGTTAAAGGCCACGCATAGTCCTAGGTAATATATGGAGGAAGATTTAAATCGGGTTACGCTCATTGATGTGGGAGATATCCCCGTTAGTGAACTAGTTCATTTTTTAGGGTCACTGGATTTAGAGGTCACGTAACATGGATTTTCTAAGGAATTTAGAGGCCACAAACTCGGATTTTTTAAGAATTTTTTCATGAATTTTAAGACCACCTAACGTGGATTTTTTAAAGAATTTTAGAGACCACCTAACGTGGATTTTTATAAAGAATTTTAGAGAGCACCTAACGTCGATTTTTTAAAGAATTTTAGAGACCACCTTACGTAGATTTTTTAAAGAATTTCAGAGACCATCTAACGTGAATTTTTTAAAGAATTTTAGAGACCACCTAACGTGGATTTTTTAAAGAATTTTAGAGACCACTTAACGTGGATTTTTTAAAGAATTTTAGAGACCACCTAAATGGATTTTTTAAACAATTTTAGAGACCAGCTAACGTGGATTTTTTAAAGATTTTTAGAGACCACTTAACGTGGATTTTTTTAAAGAATTTTAGAGACCACCTAACGTGGATTTTTTAAAGAATTTTAGAGACCACCTAACGTGGACTTTTTAAAGAATTTTAGAGACCACCTAACGTGTTTTTTTAAAGAATTTTAGAGACCTCCTAACGTGGATTTTTTAAAGAATTTTAGAGACCGCATAACGTGGATTTTTTTAAAGAATTTTAGAGACCACCTAACGTGGATTTTTTAAAGAATTTTAGAGACCACCTAACGTGGATTTTTTAAAGAATTTTAGAGACCACCTAACGTGGATTTTTTAAAGAATTTTAGAGACCACCTAACGTGGATTTTTTAAAGAATTTTAGAGACCACCTAACGTGGATTTTTTAAAGAATTTTAAAGACCACCTAACGTGGGTTTTTAAAGAATTTTAAAGACCACCTAACGTGGGTTTTTAAAAAATGTTAGAGACCAACTAACGTGGATTTTTTAAAGAATTTTAAAGATCACGTAACGTGGATTTTTTTAAGAATTTTAGAGACCACCTAACGTGGACTTTTTAAAGAATTTTAGAGGCCATCTAACGTTGATTTTTTAAAGAATTTTAGAGGTCACGTAACGTGAATTTTTTAAAGAATTTTAGAGGTCACGTAACGTGAATTTTTTAAAGAATTTTAGAGGTCGCGTAACGTGGCTTTTTAAAGAATTTTAGAGGTCACGTAACGTGAATTTTTTAAAGAATTTTAGAGGTCGCGTAACGTGGCTTTTTAAACAATATTTGAGTCTACCAAACGTGAAAAAATATTGATTAAAAAATCCACGATTTATGAAAAAATATTGATTAAAAAATCCACGATTTATGAAAAAATATTGATTAAAAAATCCACGATTTATGAAAAAATATTGATTAAAAAATCCACGATTTATGAAAAAATATTGATTAAAAAATCCACGATTTATGAAAAAATATTGATTAAAAAATCCACGATTTATAAAAAAATATTGATTAAAAAATCCACGATTTATGAAAAAATATTGATTAAAAAATCCACGATTTATGAAAAAATATTGATTAAAAAATCCACCATTTATGAAAAAATATTGATTAAAAAATCCACGATTTATGGAAAAATATTGATTAAAAAATCCACGATTTATGAAAAAATATTGATCAAAAAATCCACGATTTATGAAAAAATATTGATTAAAAAATCCACGATTTATGAAAAAATATTGATTAAAAAATCCACGATTTATGAAAAAATATTTATTTAAAACTCCACGCTATATGAAAAAATAGTTATTAAAAAATCCCCGATTTATGAAAAAATATTTATTAAAAAATCCACGATTTATGAAAAAATATTTTTTAAAAAATCCACGATATGAAAAAATAGTTATTCAAAAATCCACGATTTATGAAAAAATATTTTTTAAAAAATCCACGATATGAAAAAATAGTTATTCAAAAATCCACGATTTATGAAAAATAGTCACGTAACGTGGATTTTTTAAAAAATTTTTAAGGTCACGTAACGTGGATTTTTAAAAAAATTTTTAAGGTCACGCAACGTGGATTTTTTAAAGAATTTTGGAGACCACCTAACGTGGATTTTTTAAAGAATTTTAGAGACCACCTAACGTGGATTTTTTAAAGAACTTTAGAGACCACCTAACGTGGATTTTTTTAAAGAATTTTAGAGACCACCTAACGTGGATTTTTTTAAAGAATTTTAGAGACCACCTAACGTGGATTTTTTAAAGAATTTTAGAGACCACCTAACGTGGATTTTTTTTAAAAATTTTAGAGACCACCTAACGTGGATTTTTTAAAGAATTTTAGAGACCACCTAACGTGGATTTTTTTAAAGAATTTTAGAGACCACCTAACGTGGATTTTTTAAAGAATTTTAGAGACCACCTAACGTGGATTTTTTAAAGAATTTTAGAAACCACCTAACGTGGATTTTTTAAAGAATTTTAGAGACCACCTAACGTGTATTTTTTTAAAGAATTTTAGAGACCACCTAACGTTTTTTTAAGGAATTTTAGAGACCACCTAACGTGGATTTTTTAAAGAATTTTAGAGACCACCTAACGTGGATTTTTTAAAGAACTTTAGAGACCACCTAACGTGGATTTTTTAAAGAATTTTAGAGACCACCTAACGTGGATTTTTTAAAGAATTTTAGAGACCACCTAACGTGGATTTTTTAAAGAATTTTAGAGACCACCTAACGTGGATTTTTTAAAGAATTTTAGAGACCACCTAACGTGGATTTTTTAAAGAATTTTAGAGACAACCTAACGTGGATTTTTTAAAGAATTTTAGAGACCACCTAACGTGGATTTTTTTAAAGAATTTTAGAGACCACCTAACGTGGATTTTTTAAAGAATTTTAGAGACCACCTAACGTGGATTTTTTAAAGAATTTTAGAGACCACCTAACGTGGATTTTTTGAAGAATTTTAGAGACCACCTAACGTGGATTTTTTTAAAGAATTTTAGGGACCCCCAACCTGGATTTTTTAAAGAAATTTAGAGACCACCTAACGTGGATTTTTTAAAGAATTTTAGAGACCACCTAACGTGGATTTTTTAAAGAATTTTAGAGACCACCTAACGTGGATTTTTTTAAAGAATTTTAGAGACCACCTAACGTGGATTTTTTAAAGAATTTTAGAGACCACCTAACGTGGATTTTTTAAAGAATTTTAGAAACCACCTAACGTGGATTTTTTAAAGAATTTTAGAGACCACCTAACGTGTATTTTTTTAAAGAATTTTAGAGACCACCTAACGTTTTTTTAAGGAATTTTAGAGACCACCTAACGTGGATTTTTTAAAGAATTTTAGAGACCACCTAACGTGGATTTTTTAAAGAATTTTAGAGACCACCTAACGTGGATTTTTTTTAAGAACTTTAGAGACCACCTAACGTGGATTTTTTAAAGAATTTTAGAGACCACCTAACGTGGATTTTTTAAAGAATTTTAGAGACCACCTAACGTGGATTTTTTAAAGAATTTTAGAGACCACCTAACGTGGATTTTTTAAAGAATTTTAGAGACCACCTAACGTGGATTTTTTAAAGAATTTTAGAGACCACCTAACGTGGATTTTTTTAAAGAATTTTAGAGACCACCTAACGTGGATTTTTTAAAGAATTTTAGAGACCACCTAACGTGGATTTTTTAAAGAATTTTAGAGACCACCTAACGTGGATTTTTTGAAGAATTTTAGAGACCACCTAACGTGGATTTTTTTAAAGAATTTTAGGGACCCCCAACCTGGATTTTTTAAAGAAATTTAGAGACCACCTAACGTGGATTTTTTAAAGAATTTTAGAGACCACCTAACGTGGATTTTTTAAAGAATTTTAGAGACCACCTAACGTGGATTTTTTAAAGAATTTTAGAGACCACCTAACTTGGATTTTTTAAAGAATTTTAGAGACCACCTAACGTGGATTTTTTAAAGAATTTTAGAAACCACCTAACGTGGATTTTTTAAAGAATTTTAGGGACCCCCAACCTGGATTTTTTAAAGAATTTTAGAGACCACCTAACGTGGATTTTTTAAAGAATTTTAGAGACCACCTAATGTGGATTTTTTAAAGAATTTTATAGACCACCTAACGTGGATTTTTTAAAGAATTTTTTAGACCACCTAACGTGGATTTTTTAAAGAATTTTAGAGACCACCTAACGTGGATTTTTTAAAGAATTTTAAAGACCACCTAACTTTGACTTTTATAAAAATTTTATAGACCACCTAACGTGGATTTTTTAAAGAATTTTAGAGACCAGCTACAAGGATTTTTTAACGAATTTTAGAGACCACCCACCGTGGATTTTTTAAAGAATGTGATAGACCACGTGGATTTTTTAAAGAATTTTAGAGACCACCTAACGTGGATTTTTTAAAGAATTTTAAAGACCACCTAACTTTGACTTTTATAAAAATTTTATAGACCACCTAACGTGGATTTTTTAAAACATTTTAGAGACCACCTAACATGGATTTTTAAAGAATTTTAGAAACCACCTAACGTGGATTTTTTAAGTAACATTAGAGACCACCTAACGTGGATTTTTAAAGAATTTTAAAGACCACCTAACGTGGATTTTGTAAAGAATTTTAAAGACCACCTAACGTGGATTTTTTAAAGAATTTTAAAGACCACCTAACGTGGATTTTTTAAAGAATTTTAAAGACAGCCTAACGTGGATATTTTAAAGAATTTTATAGACTACTTAACGTGGATTTTTTAAAGAATTTTAGAGACCACCTAACGTGAGTTTTCTAAAGAATTTTAGAGGCCACCTGTCGTGGATTTTTAAAGAATTTTTGAGACCACATAACGTGGATTTTTTAAAGAATTTTTGAGACCACATAACGTGGATTTTTTAAAGAATTTTAGATACCACCTAGTGTGAATTTTTTAAAGAATTTTAAAGACCACCTAACGTGAATTTTTTAAAGAATTTTAGGGACCACCTAACGTGGATTTTTTAAAGAATTTTAAAGACCACTTAATGTGGATTTTTTAAAGAATTTTAGAGACCACCTAACGTGGATTTTTTAAAGAATTTTAGAGACCACCTAACGTGGATTTTTTAAAGAATTTTAGAGACCACCTAACGTGGATTTTTTAAAGAATTTTAGAGACCACCTAACGTGGATTTCTTAAAGAATTTTATAGACCACCTAACGTGGATTTTTTAAAGAACTTTAGAGACCACCTAACGTTGATTTTTTAAAGAATTTTAGACACCACCTAACGTGGATTTTTTTAAGAATTTTAGAGACCCCCAATCTGGATTTTTTAAAGAATTTTAGAGACCACCTAACGTGGATTTTTTAAAGAATTTTAGAGACCACCTAACGTGGATTTTTTAAAGAATTTTAGAGACCACCTAACGTGGATTGTTTAAAGAATTTTAGAGACCACCTAACGTGGATTTTTTAAAGAATTTTAGAAACCACCTAACGTGAATTTTTTAAAGAATTTTAGGGACCACCTAACGTGGATTTTTTAAAGAATTTTAAAGACCACATAACGTGGATTTTTTAAAGAATTTTAAAGACCACCTAACGTGGATTTTTTAAAGAATTTTAGAGACCACCTAACGTGGATTTTTTAAAGAATTTTAGAGACCACCTAACGTGTATTTTTTAAAGAATTTTAGGGACCACCTAAAGTGGATTTTTTAAAGAATTTTAAAGACCACCTAACGTGGATTTTTTAAAGAATTTTAAAGACCACCTAACGTGGATTTTTTAAAGAATTTTAAAGACCACCTAACGTGGATTTTTTAAAGAATTTTAAAGACCACCTAACGTGGATTTTTTAAAGAATTTTAAAGACCACCTAACGTGGATTTTTTAAAGAATTTTAAAGACCACCTAACGTGGATTTTTTAAAGAATTTTAAAGACCACCTAACGTGGATTTTTTAAAGAATTTTAAAGACCACCTAACGTGGATTTTTTAAAGAATTTTAAAGACCACCTAACGTGGATTTTTTAAAGAATTTTAAAGACCACCTAACGTGGATTTTTTAAAGAATTTTAAAGACCACCTAACGTGGATTTTTTAAAGAATTTTAAAGACCACCTAACGTGGATTTTTTAAAGAATTTTAAAGACCACCTAACGTGGATTTTTTAAAGAATTTTAAAGACCACCTAACGTGGATTTTTTAAAGAATTTTAAAGACCACCTAACGTGGATTTTTTAAAGACCACCTAACGTGGATTTTTTAAAGACCACCTAACGTGGATTTTTTAAAGACCACCTAACGTGGATTTTTTAAAGACCACCTAACGTGGATTTTTTAAAGAATTTTAAAGACCACCTAACGTGGATTTTTCAATGAATTTTAAAGACCACCTAACGTGGATTTTTTAAAGAATTTTAAAGACCACCTAACGTGGATTTTTTAAAAAATTTTAAAGACCGCCTAACGTGGATTTTTTAAAAAATTTTAAAGACCGCCTAACGTGGATTTTTTAAAGAATTTTAAAGACCACCTAACGTGGATTTTTTAAAGAATTTTAAAGACCACCTAACGTGGATTTTTTAAAGAATTTTAAAGACCACCTAACGTGGATTTTTTAAAGAATTTTAAAGACCACCTAACGTGGATTTTTTAAAGAATTTTAGGGACCACCTAACGTGGATTTTTTAAAGAATTTTAAAGACCACCTAACGTGGATTTTTTAAAGAATTTTAAAGACCACATAACGTGGATTTTTTAAAGAATTTTAAAGACCACCTAACGTGGATTTTTTAAAGAATTTTAGAGACCACCTACCGTGGATTTTTTAAAGAATTTTAGAGACCACCTAACGTGTATTTTTTAAAGAATTTTAGAGACCACCTAACGTGTATTTTTTAAAGAATTTTAGGGACCACCTAACGTGGATTTTTAAAGAATTTTAGAGACCACCTAACGTGGATTTTTAAAGAATTTTAGAGACCACCTAACGTGGATTTTTTAAAGAATTTTAAAGACCACCTAACCTGGATTTTTTAAAAAATTTTAAAGACCACCTAACGTGGATTTTTTAAAGAATTTTAAAGACCACCTAACGTGGATTTTTTAAAGAATTTTAGAGACCACCTAACGTGGATTTTTTAAAAAATTTTAGAGACCACCTAACGTGTATTTTTTAAAGAATTTTAGAGACCACCTAACGTGTATTTTTTAAAGAATTTTAGGGACCACCTAACGTGGATTTTTAAAGAATTTTAGAGACCACCTAACGTGGATTTTTAAAGAATTTTAGAGACCACCTAACGTGGATTTTTTAAAGAATTTTAAAGACCACCTAACGTGGATTTTTTAAAGAATTTTAAAGACCACCTAACGTGGATTTTTTAAAGAATTTTAGGGACCACCTAACGTGGATTTTTTAAAGAATTTTAGGGACCACCTAACGTGGATTTTTCAAAGAATTTTAAAGACCACCTAACGTGGATTTTTTAAAGAATTTTAAAGACCACCTAACGTGGATTTTTTTAAAGAATTTTAGGAGCCGTGTAACGTGGATTTTTTAAAGAATTTTAGGAGCCGTGTAACGTGGATTTTTTAAAGAATTTTAAGAGCCGTGTAACGTGGATTTTTTAAATAATTTTAGTAGCCGTGTAACGTGGATTTTTTAAAGAATTTTAGGAGCCGTGTAACGTGGATTTTTTAAAGAATTTTAGGAGCCGTGTAACGTGGATTTTTTAAAGAATTTTAGGAGCCGTTTAACGTGGATTTTTTAAAGAATTTTAGGAGCCGTGTAACGTGGATTTTTTAAAGAATTTTAGGAGCCGTGTAACGTGGATTTTTTAAAGAATTTTAGGAGCCGTGTAACGTGGATTTTTTAAAGAATTTTAGGAGCCGTTTAACGTGGATTTTTTAAAGAATTTTAGGAGCCGTGTAACGTGGATTTTTTAAAGAATTTTAAAGACCACCTAACGTGGATTTTTTAAAGAATTTTAAAGACCACCTAACGTGGATTTTTTAAAGAATTTTAAAGACCACCTAACGTGGATTTTTTAAATAATTTTAGAGGTCACGTAACTTGGATTTTTTTTAAGAATTTTAGAGGTCACGTAACGTGGATTTTTTTTAAGAATTTTAGAGGTCACGTAACGTGGATTTTTTTTAAAGAAATTAAGAGACAACCTAACGTGGATTTTTTAAAAAAAATTTAAAGACCACCTAACATGGATTTTTTTAAAGAAATTAAGAGATAACCTAACGTGGATTTTTTAAAAAAATTTAAAGAAAGAAGAACAAAGTTTAGAGGGCACGTAACGTTTACTTTTAAATAATTGTAGAGCTTACGTAACTTGTATTTTTTAAAGAATTTTAAAGTGGATTTTTTAAGAATTTTAGGAGCCAAACAACGTGGATTTTTTAAAGAATTTTAGATACCACCTAACGTGATTTTTTAAAGAATTTTAGGAGGCAGCGGAACGGGGATTTTTTAGAGAATTTTAGGAGGCCGCGAAACGGGGATATTGTAAAGAATTTTAGGCCACAGAATTTAGTGGCTACGTAACGTGGTAAGAAAGAAGAACAAAGTTTAGAGGGCACGTAACGTTTACTTTTAAATAATTGTAGAGCTTACGTAACTTGTATTTTTTAAAGAATTTTAAAGTGGATTTTTTAAGAATTTTAGGAGCCAAGTAACGTGGATTTATTAAGGAATTTAGAAGCCACTAAACATGGATTTATTAAGGAATTTAGAGGACACGAAACATGGATTTTTAAAGAATGTTAGAGGCAACCCAACTTGCATTTTTTACAGAATTTTAGGTACCTCCTAAAGTGGATTTTTTTAAAGAATTTTACAAGCCACGTAAAGTGGATTTTTAAAGCATCTTAGAAAGATCAGTTTATCAGTAGTTCGTTTGTTCGTTTTTTTCTGAAGAAGTTAATTAGCTCATTTAAGTGAACTAATTCGACTAGTTCCTCAGCATATTTTCTGAACTATTCCTGGAAAAGTATAATGTATCCAATATAAAGAATAAAATTCTATACTTTAATTCAATGAGAAGTCAATATTTTTTATTCTTCGTTAGTTCTTTTCTGGACCATAAACAAGAAATTTGTCTGAACAAGTTCATTAGCTCATTTGAGTGAATCGTTCAATTGAACTAATTTGGATAGTTCCTCAATGTCTATACTGGGCTATTCGGGGTGAATTATAAAGTATTTCCAATAAAAAAATTTATCTAAATATGTTCATTTGTTGTGAAGCCAATTATTTGAATTTTTATAACGAATTTCAAAGAGATACCCTACTCTATCGACTTGAACAAAATACCAAAAACAATTTCTTATTTTGAGAAATTAGGTCTGTTTGATAACTTCGCAAACAAAAAGTACTTGCAAGTTTTTGCAACTACTTGCAAGTACTTCTCAGTTCTTTTTTACTGAACAAGTTCGTTATCGATCAACATTTTTTAAACGTCTGTATACTTCACACAAATTTCAACGACATTTTAATTTGGTTATTTATATCCCCCTTCAGGATTTCCATTTATTTATAATACGATGACACACCTACTAAACTACACATAAAATAAAATATTTTCATATAGTATATAATAAAAGTAATAAAAATACAAAAATGTATAACTATTTTAAGAAAATACAATTGAATAAAAATACAATTTCACCAAGATTTCCACACACATGTTTTTTGATTTTTAGATTTTCCATATGCCTTTCTTAATTAGAAAATCATTCAAATTTTTCGTAGTTATCATCAACCATTTGGCATACTTAAGAAGTTCTTCTTTTTTACGCTCATCACTCTCATCGCGTGCCTGGGCAAGTAAATTGAATATTTCCTGCAGTTCAACGGCATAATCCTTATTTTCAGCCTGTACCAAATTGGCAAAGAAGGTACGATATTTCCCAACATCACGTTTAGCCTTTAACAACCATGAACATTTTTCCGTTGGCATCAGCAAGGGATCATTCTGTTCATCCACATTAAAACAATCGGGAATATTTTCGGGGATATAAAAGGAATGGCATAGCTGTAAAGAAATGAGACAATAGGGTAATTAATAAATATTTATTTCACTTATTTTTGAGAAGAACTATCAGGAAAGCATTACTTTTGTGTCCTTCGTTTGTCTTATGTTGTCTATTATCGACAATAAAATATTTTGGTTAAAATAATATACTATCCAAAGTAAATTAAAGAAATTATAACTTAAGAAAAACTGAAGTATAGATGGTTCTCTTTGTTGAACAGTGTCCAAGATGCTTTGTCTTGTTTCCAGTTCATATCTATATTTAACTTCTAAAATAATATACTTTTATTTATTTGAATGAAGATCTAGCTGGAGGCTTGCACTTTTTGGTTAAACATAAAATTGCCTAAGAAATGTATTGCCCTTGAAGTATAGATGGCGTTCTTAATGCAAGATTTTTAAAAGACTTTAGTTTAGTTTTTCCCCAGGATATATGCTTATTTTTTTGTAAAACAACTACGTTATTGACCCTTGTTTTAAGTATCAAAATCTCAAGATCCCAACGTGTGGATCGTTATTTATTCGAATGGGCATACTATAGAATATGCAAATATCCAACATCAAGACAAACATATTAGAGTTGAAGTATAAATGACGTTCGTTATTTAATAAAAAACTGATCTCTCGGACCTTCGCACTATACAACATTTCAAGATCTGTACCATTCGTTTAACCTGTGGATAGTCATTTTATTTCCATCTTATTTAATGTGTAAAAAATTTACATCTGCCTAGAAGTATGTACATTTGTTAATATTTCTCAAACAGTTCTCCTAATAAACATTTAGTCCTTAAAGTATAGATGGATCTGTCAATACATTTTATGAAATACCAACGATATTCTTGCCAGAGTCTTATAATTCATCAAGGAGAAGTTCAGATTCCTATTATGAGCAGAGCTGATATAAAGTTTTCTCCGACACATGAAATAATGGTTCAAGTATACAAAACTGAAATTAACTCAAAAACCCACGGAAAGATAACTTATCTGCTGGCCTCAATTAAATGTTTCATTGAAACGATGAAGTGGTTAATTAGGACAGCGCACATATAGCAGAAGTCCTGGCGTAGCTGGTTATTCGTCAGTCCCACGCAATGTTGTACTTATACGTTGTTTAGCAACCAGACAAGCACTGCTATGGGAGAAATTGACAATCTCACATCAATGGTTTGGTTAAACAAAGAACTGAAAGCTGATGTATCCTCAATAAGCAAAATAAGATAATGGATTTGTTGATCCAGACCTAATGAAACGGATGTAGAACAACGGTAATCGAAAAAAAAAACCTTTCGACTCTGATGAAATTCAGGGCATGGCGTCTTTTACTCATGATACTATTCAATAGCCTACTTAACATCTAGGTTTGTCAGAACGTGGAGGCCATGAGCAAATGCTAACTTTGCGAGAGATTTTCACTTTGACCAATAAATATGTCTTGCACAATGATGGAGTTTTTATCTAAATCAGTGCACAGAAGGCAGATATCCTGACAGACTAAATGTAGACAGTAAGGTAAGATCGGTTTTGAAAGTAAGTGGTTGAAAGTAGCAAAGAACAGAAAGCAATGAACATATCTATAGAACAAGGCGGATTTTGGTTTTTAGAAAAATATTCTTAACAAAATTCACTGTATGGCCATCAGGGACTTTGAAAAATATTCTTTGAAAAGCTTTACTACGAGGGCGGTTCGGAAACTTCTTAGCCTATCAATGAAAGAGAATAGTTAGTTTTTCAAAAATATTTTTATTTTTCAATATAATCTCCTGAAACTTCAATACGCTTAGTCCAACGCATATCTAGCAATTCTATCCCTTGATTAAAATAGTTTTCCTCAAGGTCTTCAAAATAGTGGTTTACAACTGTAATTGCATCTTCATTTGAGGTAAAGCGCTTGCCAGCAAGGAATTATTTTAGATTTGGGAACAAGTAAAAGTCACTGGGAGCTAAATCAGGAGAATAAGGTGGGTGGTCAAGCAACTCGTACTTTAATTCGTTGATTTTAGCCATTGTTAAAGCACTCTTGTGCGCTGGTGCGTTGTCTTGATGAAAAATTATTTTTTTGTGTTGTAAGGCAAGACGTTTTCTCGAATTTGTACATTTAATTGATCCAAAAGATTGCAATAGTACTCTGAATTTATTGTTTTACCCTTTTGCAGATAGTCAATCAATAAAATACCTTTGAAGTCCCAAAAAACCGTTGAATTGTTTTTGCCTTCTTTGGGGCACTTCCTCCAGCTTCAGTCCATTGATTGGATTGTTCTTTTGTCTCTGGAGTATAGTGGTGGATCCATGTCTCATCAACAGTTATAAAACGACGCTTAAAATCCATTTTATTTCGCTTAAAACGATCCAAACAAGCTTGAGAAATGTTCATTCTTATGCGTTTTTGATCGACTGTTAACAAATGCGGCACCCATCTTGCAGAAAGCTTTTTCATCTGTAGTTCTTTATGCAAAATTAAATGGACTCGATCATTTGAGATGCCCATGATATTAGCAATTTCACGCACTTTTATTCGTCGATCATTCAATCATCATGCACTTTGGCTACAATTTATGTTGTTGTTGCTGTTTTTGGACGTCCACTACGTGGTTCATCTTCAATGCTTGTACGACCACGTTTAAATTCAGCAACCCAATTTTTTACTGTTGCATATGAAGGAGCACTTTCACCTAACACATTCACCATATCATTATGAATTTCTTGTCCCGATAAATCTTTTTTATGCAAATATTTAATGACAGCACGCATTTCTAATTTTTCCATTGTAAAAAATTGCGGATGCGTCTTTTTTGAACACCTGTTTCTTTATGAAGGAGTTGCCAGATCGAAACAAAATTTAACATGTGTTCATAACAGAGATGGAACTTTCCAAAACACTTAACTTTTTTCTGTTTATACCGCGCTTTTTGTGCTAGGCTAAGAAGTTTCCGAACTGCCCTCGTATATGCACACCAATTTCACATTCTATAATATTTAGACATGTATTAAATTTGAGACATAGGTGGCGCTGTTTAACATTAACCACTAATTACCAAAGATTTGTATATAGATCAGCGTCGCCCATAATATTTCTATCAATACTAAAACATGTGTGTATGTATGGGTGAAAAAAAACCACATGATGTTCTTCGTTTGTTTATGTACACGTACACTGTACGTGAACAAAGAGAAGAAAATGCAAAAACAAATCAGTGGGCGCCCGCACTATACTGTCTTTGCAAAGAAGCGTGTCCCTAATATAGATACATGTGGCTTTTTTTGATTCCGTAGTTAAATAGAGGCGCCAAAGATTTAAAATATAAAATTTTAATCTTTTGAAATTTTGCCTGTTAAGGCGAAGATCATTTTTAATGATTTTTATTAATTTTCTCGTTTGGAGTTAAGCTTGATGATTGACAATTTTTTGCAAGTGAAAAAGGAAAGCCAATCAAAATTAAATTTTAATCAAAATTTTAGGTAAATTTGTTACTAAATAGTTGGAGAAAATAATGGAAAAAAATTTATTGTTGTGGGTCATAACGTGATATCTGCTATAATTAGCACACCCACCTGAATTTTTCCTATCATTAACAAAGTTGTAGCTGAAAACAACCGTAAACGAAATTTGTGCTCAAACTTTGGTCATATGGTATTAAAATCTACTGTAATTTGTATATTGTTCCTCAACCTTTAGACTAACTATAAACATGTACATCGTCAAAATAATGGTCATTGACTTCTCATATAGTTTGAGGAAATCAGCGTCAAACAATTTGGAGTTGATTTTGTTTAGTTCGTCCGTTTGTTTGGCTCGAGCTCATGATAACTTTCGAACGGATCATCCTATTTGTTCCAATTTTTGGACCTCGCAATATTTTGTCCAAACTTTAAGCCATATCGATCCTCTCCATCCGGCACTTTCGCACAAGACTTCAAAATGTTTCGCTAAAATTGTGCGCACAATAACTCTCGAAGGTCCAAATCGATTTTTACTTCAGGTACCTCCACACAAAAATTCAAATTTGAACATCCTAAAATTATTTCCAGACGTATATATTCCAAGTACCAAGATGGTCTATATGGGAGAACATCTTCGGATACCTCCCTCACAAAAGTTCAACATAAGTGCAGTTTATGGGCTGTTTGAAGATCCATTGGATACTTTGACCAATGGTACACCTTGCGGTCTTGACATAATGGTCCAAAAGCTCTAAATCTTACGGTAACCAACTGGAATGAATTCCGAAATTAGGTCCACTTCCAAAATGAAATATATCGGTCCATTTTGTCAGGTATCTTCTCCGCAAAAGTGCAAAACTTTTGCGATTTTATCGATGTCAAATTTATGAGCACAACATAAGCATTTATTCGCGACGCCCATATCGTAAGGTTATATACCCCAAATGTTTCAATATTTTTGTCGGAAAGTTTTTACGTTCATAAAGGCCACAAAATGTCTCTTTCGGCAAATCTAGCTGATACTTTATTGCTTGTTTTTTTAGAAAACAAAAGTTATGAATTTTCATAAGTTTGCATCCGCTGTACCGAAAGAAATGATTAATGTTTGGGCATAGTCCTTGGAAGGTTTTTAATGTCATTGAGTCCATAAACATCTACTCCTACCAATAAGATAGAAATAAGATGGAGTTTTTGCGACTTAATATGTTTTGTCAGGACTTTGCTAAAATTAAAAATTTTTTGCAAATCCCAAATATGTATTTCGTAGTCTCAAACAGTACTGCGAGTAGGATTCGGAGTCTATGAGTCGTTATTTGTTTCTCCCGACTTCTGATAAAAATGTGTTCTTTTTTGTTTAATGTCATTTTCTAATTTTTTAGTTGGCTTCCACAATCTCTGTCACTTCTGTTGTTTTTATATTTTTCTTACAATAGCTGGATATAAAATCAATTTAGAAAAAAAGCGCCTTAGAGAATTTTTGATTGAAATATTCGATACAAGTCTGATCTGCACTCGCGGATTCGAGTTATTCTTCTTTTTGGATTTATTTATTTCATTTAATTTATTAATGGTATACAAATAACATTAAAAGTTTTTTGATATAGATATTTTTATTAGAATCAGCCCTCGTGGTCAAAAATGTGTTGAAATGAAAACATAATAAGTCAAAAGTAACACAAAACTATTTTTAATGGGACAGAAGTTAATTTTCTGGATATGTACATTAAAGAAGAAGAAAAGGCGTAATGTTCGGGCCGAACTGTTTATATCCTCCACCACATTAAAACATTGTCTCTATCTCTATTCGACATAATCGCGAATGCAATCCCTGTATTCAAACGTGGATCTATTTTAACCACTTTCTGCATGGAGGTTCTCCCACCAAAGGGATTTCCAAAATCCATATTACAGACACAGATATGTTTAAAAGTTAGGAAAATACCTTCGAAATATCGAAAATTTTGCGATAGCGAAAACGTAGACCTATATTAGCAATTCTCTGGGAGAATTAGAACCCAATTTGCCAAATAAGAGCTAATGTGGTTAAAAATTCTGGGATATACCAAACCGTAAACCTGTATGGGAAATATTCATTTGAAAGATTTTTTAGTTATTGCGTCAATGCTGTTGGAGAATTTGGCTTAAATCTTGAAATTACTGGGCGGAACCTTGGTATGGTATCCAAATTTCAAACTTGTATCTTAAATACTGTGCCCTCTCTCTATTGAATTTATACAATTTGTGTCAATATTGCATATAAAATGACCTAAAAAAACCTTTTAAATAGCTTTACATCACGCTACACAACGTTTTTAAATTTCATTATTTTTGGTCAAGGTGGGCACCCCCCGAAATAAAATCCTGCGTACGTCCCTGCTCCAGATTATGAGCTTCTAAGAGGGCCTTTGAAAAAATATTCTTTACAAAATCCAAGTTTATGTCTCTGAAGGTCTTTGAAAAAATATTCTTTAAAAAATCCAAGTTTATGTCTCTGAAGGTCTTTGAAAAAATATTCTTTAAAAAATCCAAGTTTATGTCTCTAAAGTTCTTTAAAAAATACATTGTATTTATTGTAGTATACTAGCCACATATGGCCATTTGGCGTGGCTTTGAAATGAATAAATAATAATAAATAAAAAAATAAACATTAAAAAATCCACGTTTATGTCTTCAAAGGTCGTTGAAAAAATATTCGTTAAAAAAAATCCACGTTTATGTCGCTAATGAAATTTGAAAAAAATATTCTTTAAAAAAAAATTACGTTTATGTCTCAAAGGTCTTTGAACAAAATTCTTTAAAAAATCTTCGTTTATGTACTTAAAGGTCTTTGAAAAATATTTTTTAACAAGTCCACGTTTAGGTCCCCAAATATCTTTGAAAAAAAATATTCTTTAAAAAATCTACACGCAGAGAAAAAATATGATTGATTCAACAATATTCGAAGAGCAACATATGTATTGTAAAGATATTGTTAAATTCCAAATGTGGTATTGTGATTCCAACAATTGGGTTTTGTTAAATCCAAAAATAGTTTTTGTGAACTGGACAATAGTTCTCTCTTTTCTTCGACAATTTTTTCTCTTCTCTCGCTATTCGATGCCGTGTTGAAAAAAACAATTATGGTGAGTTTTGTTTGTATGACATGATGCCTTTATCTTTGGTTTTGTGTGTATGTATACCAACAATGAGACTCTTGTTTTTATTTGTTTCTGTTTTGTTTCATTCTTCTATCTTCATTGTGCTTTGAGGTTTGGTGTTATACCGGAGTTTGTAATGGGGTTTAATTATTCCTTATGTTGTGGTGGGTGCTTGTGGCTTTTTGTTTGTCTTTGTTGTCAGAAAATGCAGCAAACCATGTATTGTGTTCATCACTGATTGCAATATTATACGCGACATTTATATCCAAGTTATGTGAAAAGTGTATATGAGAAGTATATACACTCAAATCAAAAATTTCTGGGTTGACTATACTTTTTGTAAACAAAATTAGATTATGATAGTTCCTACAATCGGTATTGTTAACGATTTTTACAATATTGCGGAAATTCGAAAGTTGTTTTTGTTTTCTATGTTTGGAACAAAAGATGGTATTTTTGGATTTGGATTACAATGTTTGAACAAAACAAATACATTTTTGGAACCAAAACAGATATTTTTGTTCCAACAAAAGCGAAAAATATTTTTTCTCTGCGTGTACTCAAATGACGTCTTGACACGATAACTATCAAAAGGAATGAATTCCGAAATTAGGTCCACTTCCAAAATGAAATATATCGGTCCATTTTGTCAGGTATCTTCTCCGCAAAAGTGCAAAACTTTTGCGATTTTATCGATGTCAAATTTATGAGCACAACATAAGCATTTATTCGCGACGCCCATATCGTAAGGTTATATACCCCAAATGTTTCAATATTTTTGTCGGAAAGTTTTTACGTTCAAAAAGGCCACGAAATGTCTCTTTCGGCAAATCTGACTGATACTTTATTGTTTGTTTTTCTGAAAACAAAAGTTATGAATTTTCATAAGTTTGCATCCGCTGTACCGAAAGAAATGATTAATCTTTGGGCATGTCCTTGGAAGGTTTTTAATGTCATCGAGTTCATAAACATCTACTCCTACCATTAAGATAGAAATAAGCTGAAACAACAACCATTGGGGTATCAGATGGAGTTTTTGCGACTTAACATGTATTGTCATGACTTTGCTAAAATTAAAAAATTTTTGCAAATCCCAAATATGGATTTCATAGTCTCAAACAGTACTGCGAGTAGGATTCGGAGTGTATGAGTCGTAATTTGTTTCTCCCGTCTTCTGATAAAAATGTGTTCTTTTTTGTTTAATGTCATTTTCTGATTTTTTAGTTGGCTTCCACAATCTCTGTCACTTCTGGTGTTTTTATATTTTTCTTACAATAGCTGGATATGCAATCAATTTAGAAAATAGCGCCTTAGAGAAATTTTGATTGAAATATTCGATACCAGTCTGATCTGCACTCGCGGATTCGAGTTATTCTACTTTTTGGATTTATTTATTTCATTTAATTAATTAATGGTATACAAATAACATTAAAAGTTTTTTGATATAGATATTTTTATTAGAATCAGCCCTCGTGGTCAAAAATGTGTTGAAATGAAAACATAATAAGTCAAAAGTAACACAAAACTATTTTTAATGGGACAGAAGTTAATTTTCTGGATATGTACATTAAAGAAGAAGAAAAGGCGTAATGTTCGGGCCGAACTGTTTATATCCTCCACCACATTAAAACATTGTCTCTATCTCTATTCGACATATTCGCGAATGCAATCCCTGTATTCAAACGTGGATCTATTTTAACCACTTTCTGCACGCAGAGAAAAAATATGATTGATCCAACAATATTCGAAGAGCAAAATATGTATTGTAAAGATATTGTTAAATTCCAAATGTAGTATTGTGATTCCAACAATTGGGTTTTGTTAAATCCAAAAATAGTTTTTGTGAACTGGACAATAGTTCTCTCTTTTCTTCGACAATTTTTTCTCTTCTCTCGCTATTCGATGCCGTGTTGAAAAAAACAATTACGGTGAGTTTTGTTTGTATGACATGATGCCTTTATCTTTGGTTTTGTGTGTATGTATACCAACAATGAGACTCTTGTTTTTATTTGTTTCTGTTTTGTTTCATTCTTCTATCTTCATTGTGCTTTGAGGTTTGGTGTTATACCGGAGTTTGTAATGGTGTTTAATTATTCCTTATGTTGTGGTGGGTGCTTGTGGCTTTTTGTTTGTCTTTGTTGTCAGCCAATGCAGCAAACCATGTATTGTGTTCATCAGTGATTGCAATATTATACGCGACATTTATATCCAAGTTATGTGAAAAGTGTATATGAGAAGTATATACACTCAAATCAAAAATTTCTGGGCTGGTTTTCTGGGTTGACAATACTTTTTGTAAACAAAATTATATTATGATAGTTCCTACAATCGGTATTGTTAACGATTTTTACAATATTGCGGAAATTCGAAAGTTGTTTTTGTTTTCTATGTTTGGAACAAAAGATGGTATTTTTGGATTTGGATTACAATGTTTGAACAAAACAAATACATTTTTGGAACCAAAACAGATATTTTTGTTCCAACAAAAGCGAAAAATATTTTTTCTCTGCGTGTACGTCTATGTTACTAAAGGTATTTAAAAAATTATTCTTTAAAAAATCCACATTTATGTCTCTAAAAATCTTTGAAAACAATTCTTTAAAAAAATCGAAGTTTATGTCTCTAAAAGTCTTCAAAAAAATATTCTTTAAAAAATTTCACCTTTATGTTTTAGAGGTCTTTGGAAAAATATTCTTTAAAAAATCGATGCTTATGTCTCTAAAGATATTTCAAAAAAAATTATTTAAAAAATCTACGTTTATGTCTCTAAAGGTCTTTGAGAAAATATTCTTTAAATAACCATGTTTATGTGCCTAAAGGTCTTTCAAAAAATATTCTTAAAAAAATTCACGTTTCTGTTTCCAAAGGTCTTTGAAAAATATTCTTTAAAACCACGTTTCTGTTTCCAAAGGTTATACCTTCAAAGGCCTTTGAAAAATATTAAAAAAAAAAAATTCACGTTTATGTTTCCAAAGGTCTTTGAAAAATATTCTTTAAAAAATCCATGCTTATGTTTCCAAAGGTCTTTGAAAAAATTTGCCTTAAAAAGTCCAGGTGTATGTCTCTAAAGTCTTTAAACAATTATTCTTTAAAAAATCCAGGTTTATGCCATAAAAGGTCTTTAAAAAATTATTCTTTAAAAAATCCACGTTAATGTCTCTAAAGTCTTTAAAAACTATTCTTTAAAAAATCCACGTTTATGTCTCTAAAGATCTTTCAAAAAATATTCTTTAAAAATCTACGTTTATGTCGCTAAAGGTCTTTGAAAAAATATTCTTTATATATCCACATTTATGTCTTAAAAGGTCTTTGAAAAAATATTCTTTAAAAAATCCACGTTTATGACTGTAAAAGTCTTTGAAAAAATATTCTTTAAAAAATCCAAGTTTATGTCTCCAAAGATTTTTGAAAAATTTTCTTTAAAAATCCACGTTTATATATCTAAAGATCTTTGAAAAAATATTCTTTAAAAAAATCCACGTTTATGTCGCCAAAGGTCTTCTTAAATAATATTATTATTTAAAAAAATCCAAGTTTATGTCTTCAAAAGTCTTTGAAAAATATTCTTTAAAAAAATCCACGTTTATGTCTTCAAAAGTCTTTGAAAAATATTCTTTAAAAAAATCCACGTTTATGTCTTCAAAAGTCTTTGAAAAATATTCTTTAAAAAATCCACGTTTATGTCTTCAAAAGTCTTTGAAAAATATTCTTTAAAAAATCCACGTTTATGTCTTCAAAAGTCTTTGAAAAATATTCTTTGAAAAATCCACGTTTATGTCTTCAAAAGTCTTTGAAAAATATTCTTTAAAAAATCCACGTTTATGTCTTCAAAAGTCTTTGAAAAATATTCTTTAAAAAATCCACGTTTATGTCTTCAAAAGTCTTTGAAAAATATACTTTAAAAAATCCACGTTTATGTCTTCAAAAGTCTTTGAAAAATATTCTTTAAAAAATCCACGTTTATGTCTTCAAAAGTCTTTGAAAAATATTCTTTAAAAAATCCACGTTTATGTCTTCAAAAGTCTTTGAAAAATATTCTTTAAAAAATCCACGTTTATGTCTTCAAAAGTCTTTGAAAAATATTCTTTAAAAAATCCACGTTTATGTCTTCAAAAGTCTTTGAAAAATATTCTTTAAAAAATCCACGTTTATGTCTTCAAAAGTCTTTGAAAAATATTCTTTAAAAAATCCACGTTTATGTCTTCAAAAGTCTTTGAAAAATATTCTTTAAAAAATCCACGTTTAAGTCTCTAAAGGTCTTTGAAAAAATATTCTTTAAAAAATCCACGTTTATGTCTCTAAAGGTCTTTGAAAAAATGTTCTTTAAAAATCCACGTTTATGTCTCTAAAGGTCTTTGAAAAAATATTCTTTAAAAAATCCACGTTTATGTCTTCAAAAGTCTTTGAAAAATATTCTTTAAAAAATCCAAGTTTATGTCTTCAAAAGTCTTTGAAAAATATTCTTTAAAAAAATCCACGTTTATGCCTTCAAAAGTCTTTGAAAAATATTCTTTAAAAAATCCACGTTTATGTCTTCAAAAGTCTTTGAAAAATATTCTTTAAAAAATCCACGTTTATGTCTTCAAAAGTCTTTGAAAAATATTCTTTAAAAAATCCACGTTTATGTCTTCAAAAGTCTTTGAAAAATATTCTTTAAAAAATCCACGTTTATGTCCTCTAAAGTCTTTGGGAAAATATTCTTTAAAAAATCCACGTTTATGTCTTCAAAAGTCGTTGAAAAATATTCTTTAAAAAATCCACGTTTATGTCTTCAAAAGTCGTTGAAAAATATTCTTTAAAAAATCCACGTTTATGTCTTCAAAAGTCTTTGAAAAATATTCTTTAAAAAATCCACGTTTCAAAAGTCTTTGAAAAATATTCTTTAAAAAATCCACGTTTCAAAAGTCTTTGAAAAATATTCTTTAAAAAATCCACGTTTATGTCTTCAAAAGTCTTTGAAAAATATGCTTTAAAAAATCCACGTTTATGTCTTCAAAAGTCTTTGGGAAAATATTCTTTAAAAAATCCACGCTTCTGTTTCCAATATTCTTTAAAAAATCCATGTTTATGTCTATAAAAGTCTTTGAAAAATATTCTTGAAAAAATCCGCGTTTATGTCTTCAAAAGTCTTTGAAAAATATTCTTTAAAAAATCCGTGTTTTGTCTTCAGAAGTCTTTGAAAAATATTCTTTAAAAAATCTACGTTTATGTCTTTAAAGGTCGTTGGAAAAATATTCTTTAAAAAATCCACGTTTATGTCTGCAAAGTTCGTTGGAAAAATATTCTTTAAAAAATCCACGTTTATGTCTGCAAAGTTCGCTGGAAAAATATTCTTTAAAAAATCCACGTTTATGTCTTCAAAGTTCGTTGGAAAAATATTCTTTAAAAAATCCACGTTTATGTCTTCAAAGGTCGTTGGAAAAATATTCTTTAAAATTCCATGTTTATGTTTTCAAAGGTCGTTGGAAAAATATTCTTTAAAAAATCCACGTTTATGTCTTAAAAGTTCGTTGGAAAAATATTCTTTAAAATATCCACGTTTATGTCTTAAAAGTTCGTTGGAAAAATATTCTTTAAAATATCCAGGTTTAGTGTCTACAAATCTTTGAAAAAAATATCCTTTAAAAAATCCTCATTTGTGCCTCTAAAGATCTTTTAAAAAATATTCTTTAAACAATCCACGTTTGAAAAATATTCTTTAAAAAATCCGCGATTATGTGTCTTTGAAAAGGAAAACCATGCGCCTTAACATATCCACATCAATTTCAAATTCTATGATATTACGGCTGGTATCAGTATTGAGATATAGATTGTGTCAGTCACTTATTACCAAAGAATTTTATATAGACATGTAAAGTACTTTTTTTTGCAAAATATTTTTGAGTTCAATATTTTAGACTATAAAATTTTAATTCTTAATATTATTTTTAAAATAAAAATATTAATTCCCACCCTTGGATATTATACCTAGCCTTGATGAAGTCAATGGCTATGCACATGGGGATTTTGTGAAATTATCTCTGATTTTATTTATTTTATTTGTCATTCGATTTCTTGTCATTCGTTTATGGAAGCAATTTATACAGTTGCTATTTATGGAATTCAATGACGATTTATTTAAAGATTTACTACGTTGTATATTATGTCCAGCAGAGTGACAATATTACACAAATATTTAACCAATAGACCATTCAATGCAAAGATTTATCTCCTATTCTATCTCCTTCTTTGTTCCCTTTCCCCAATTTCATTTTTAATTTCCAAATTTATGTCCAAAAAGGGAATATTTTTGTCGATTCTAGCAGTTTTCAATGTTTTGATTCTAGCAGCTTTCAATGTTTTGAAATATTGATTTTTAAAAGAATTTCACTTTTCAAAATTATTTTCCGTGCGGAAAATTCCGTGGGAATTATTCATAATTGCCCTGAGTTTTTAAAGAATGTTATTTTCTTGGGATGTCTGGAGATTGGCGCTTAGTGTTGAGCTTTCAAGGTAGGTATGCCTATTGCGTACTTACCGACAATGACTAGCTATCCTATAGATATTTAATAAGTCCGCATTTGAAACTAGGAGACTTTATTGGCCACCACTAACTATGCCATTCACTGCTAGATAGTGGCGAGAAGACAAAGCGCTGATATAGGATATTTAGCACTACCGTCCAACAGACTTAAAAACGTGGATTTATTTTTAAGATTGGACCATCATCGTGGATTTGTTAAGGATAAATTTTCATCTACCACATGGACAGTCAATATTCAGGATTTTCTTCTTTCATTCTAACTTTTTAATGAACTTCATGTAATGTTTATTTCAATTAACCATTTCAATTTGAACCTAATACGGCATAACTCACTTGACACATAAATAATGCCATTAAGACACATAATTTCCATTTTGAGATCATTATTTTTGTTGTCCGTATTGTTGATGTTGTTGGAATAGGAAATACTTTCAAAGAAATAAAATTTTTAATTATGTGAAAATTTTCCGTTCGATTTATTATTTATTTGGTTACTGTCGTTTAATATTTCAAAATTCAGTATTCCTGTTTAAGATTTATTGATGTTGTGTTCGCGTAAACAATTAATTTAAAACTGTTGTTGTATGCCGTTTGCAAAAATCGATTCAGATGAAAACTTCGGTAGCTGCTGCTGATGATGTTGATCTGCGTCGGGAATTTATTCTTATCAGTTTTGGAATAAAATATTGGAAAATAAAGAATGCAACCAGCCTACCAAGTGGCTGCATATGGGCCAGTATTTACTAGTAAAATTGTTACATATTTTTTTAGTTGATATTGTTTTTGCATTAGTGCCTCTTTTCGATTAAATCATCAATAGCCGTTTCAGTTTTTTTTTACGATTTTTACTTTATTTTGTTTTGGCATTTTTCCTATTTAGAAATAGGAAAAGATTAATAAAACGCAAAACAAAAACATGATTTGCAATTTTATTCGTCTTAGTAAAAAATATTGCGATAACTTTGTTTTCCATTAAATCGTCAGACGGCGATTAGTCTATTGGCTCTGGGTAGGAGTATTTGCCTAACATTGTGAGGAGGTTGAGTCGGGAGGGGTAAATGGCATGCTATTGAGTCAGGGTCAAACTGTTGATTAATATCCGCAAAATAAAAATTAATAGAAATTCTTTGAAAAAATTTTAAAGTGGAAAGATTTTCATTTCTAAAAATATTTTTTGAAATCTAATAGTTCTGAAAGTTCAACAAAAATTATTTTTTTTATTTTTTCAATGGCCATCAAATCAATAATCTCGTGGACATTTGGAATCTTTTTTTCGTTTGTTTTGTTATGGTTGAAGATTCAATCATATGATTGCTTAAGTCTGGAGTATTCCCCCCATTGGCTTAACTTTATCATTACACTCTATTATAAAGAACTCTTTAAACGTCGAATATTCTCATGTTAATGAAAATTATGCTCAATTTTCGGCTTTCCCCAAAAACACCAGAGCAAAATATTTGCAAGCTGACGGCACGATGACAAAAAATTATTTAATTAAATTATTAAATTATTTTTTTTTAAATCATTTAAATTTAATTTTTCATTAATTATATCAAAATTATTATTAAAAAAGCAACGTTAAAAATATTTTTTAAAACATAATCTTAAAATTATTTAAAAAAATCCCGTTACAAAATATTTTGTTAATTAGCAAAACAACAACAAAAAACAAAAAAAAAATATTTGTTTAAGTAAAAATATTTTATAAAAACCCAAGTTAAGATGAATTCCTCTTTAAAAATATTTTTAAAAAATAGTCTTAAAAATCTTTGTTAAAAAATTTTCAAAAAATCTTATAAAATCCAACTTAAAATTTTTTGTACAAAACCAAAATAAAAATTATTAAAAATCTTAAAAATATTTTTTATATTTTTTAAAAATCAACTTTAATAACTTTTTTGAAAAAAAAAAACGCCACTTTGAAAATATAAAAAATAGTTTAATTAAATTATTTTTTTAATCCACGTTAAAAATAATTTTTAAAATCCAAAATAAAATATTTTAATATATTAAAATATTTGTTAAAGTCCACGTTTAAAACATTTTTTAAGGACCACGTTTAAAATATTTTTTTAAAGTACATATTAAAAGAAGTCTCCTTTGTCCCGTATGGGATGATTGTGGAACAATTATTATTACATATTAAAATATTTTCAAAGTCCACGTTTAAAATATTTTTTAAAGTCCGCGTTTAAAATATTTTTTAAAGTCCACGTTTAAAATATTTTTAAAGTCCACGTTTAAAATATTTTTAATGTTTTGTTTTTTCAAAATAGTCTGTTGTTGTTTTAATATTTTAAAACAACTAGTTTATTAGTGGAAAAGATTTGGTATTGTTCGCCAAGGGGTAAGAGATTCTGTGGCGAGAATCGAAACTATAGTATTCCCTGCCTTACCCCTTGGCGAGCAATACCAAATCTTTTCCACTGATAAACTAGTTGTTTGAAAATATTAAAACAACAACAATGGGATTAAGCCAGACTATTTTGAAAAAACAAAATTGCAAACGCTACCCAAAAAAAAAAAAAAACGCCACAATGTTTCTAATATTTTGTAATGTTTACGTTTAAACTGTTTGTTAATGTTTTCGATTAAAATATTTTTTAAATATCCACGTTTAAAATGTTTTTAACGTTTAAAATACTTTTAAAAAATTCCACGTTTAGAATATTTTTAAAAAATTCCACGCTTAAAATGTTTTTAACGTTTAAAATATTTTTAAAAAATTCCACGTTTAGAATATTTTTAAAAAATTCCACGCTTAAAATATTTAAAAAAATCCACGTTTAAAATTTTTTATTTTTAAAAAAATCCACGTTTAAAATATTTTTAAAAAATCCACGTTTAAAATAGGGTGTAAACAAATCCACGTTTAAAATAGGTTGTAAACAAATCCACGTTTAAAATATTTTTAAAAAAATTCACGTTTAAAATATTTTTAAAAAATCCACGTTTAAAATATTTTTAAAAAATCGACGTTTAAAATATTTTTAAAAAATCCACGTTTAAAATATTTTTAAAAAATCCACGTTTAAAATATTTTTAAAAAATCCACGTTTAAAATAGGGTGTAAATTAATCGACGTTCAAAATATTTTTAAAAAATCCATGTTTAAAATATTTAGTAAACAAATCCACGTTTAAAATATTTTTAAAAAATCCACCCTTAAAATATTCTCTAAACAAATCCACTTTTAAAATATTTTTAAAAAATCCACGTTTAAAATATTTTTAAAAAAATCCACGTTTAAAATATTTTTAAAAAATCCACGTTTAAAATAGGGTGTAAATTAATCGACGTTCAAAATATTTTTAAAAAATCCACGTTAAAAATATTTTTTTATAAAATACACGTTTCATTTTTATACCCTCCACCATAGTATGGAGAATTTATTAAGTTTGTCATTCCGTTTGTAACATATCGAACTAATCATTTCCGACCCTATAAAGTATATATATTCTTGATCAGGATAAAATTCTAAGACGATCTAGCCATATCCGTCTGTACGTCTGTTGTAATCACTCTAGCGTCCGCAATAATTGAGATAGAGTGCTGAAATTTTGCACTCGAGGGTCTTTTTTCCATAGGCAGGTCAAGATGGGCTATATCGGTCCACTCTTTGGTATAGCCCCCATATAACGGTACCTCCGGATTTGAGGTATTTTGATGTTATTCGCCACATTTGCAGACCGAATTAGCTATAATTTGGCACTTAGAGTTCCTAGTGATCAACAAACTTATATCCGAAAGGATATGGGCATAGGTCCGTGTTTTGGTATAGTCCCCATATAACGGTACCTCCCGATTTTCGGTATTTTGAGAATTTTAGCCACAATTTTTAACCGAACTAGCTGCAACTTGCCATTTGAGCTTCTCAGTGGTCATGAAATATCTCCACGAAACATCGTCAACATAGGTCCGTGTTTTGGTATAGTCCCCATATAACGGTACCTCCCGATTTTCGGTATTTTGAGCCATTTAGTTGCAATATTTAACCGAACTAGCTGTAATTTGCCATTTAAGGTTCTCAGTGGTCATGAAACATCTCCACCAAACATCGTCAACATAGGTCCATGTTTTGGTATAGCCCCCATATAACGGTACCTCCCAATTTTCGGTATTTTGAGAATTTTAGCTACAGTTTTTAACCGAAATAGCTGTAATTTTACATTTGAAGTTCTCAGTGGTCATAAAACATCTCCAACGAAATATCGTCAATATAGGTCCATGTTTTGGTATATCCCCCCGATTTTCGGGAATTTTCAGTGGTCACGAAATGTCTTCACTAAAATTCGTCAATATGGGTCCATTTTTGAGGGTCTACATTGTTTTGATGAAACTACCCTCAATTTGACTCTTAAAGTTCCCTGCAGCTATAAAACTTTTCCGCCAAAAAAATTTAAAGATAGGTTGACTCTTTGATATAGCCCCGTAGGTGGTACCTTTCATCTAGCTGAACACATTTTTTTTAGATTAGATTAGATAACACTGTGCAACAAAATGGAGGTGAAAGTCTGGGGCGCGGAAAATTCCTCTTGGAGAAGAATGGATTGGGTTAGTATATTATGACCCCGAAGGACAGATCCGCCGTGAGTCGAACTTCCGCGTTATGGCGTGATGCAATTTTTGTTAGAGACCTGGAATTAGCGTTATATCTTTGTTCACTGTTGCTTAAGTGCTCTACAAAAACAACAAACAAATATATAATGCTAATTCATGATGGCTTACAGGGTCTCTTGCAAAAACTTCATCACGCCATAACGCGGAAGTTCGACTCACGGCGCATCTGTCCTTCGGGGTTTTTAACATACACACACCAAGGGCTTTCATCTCCAAAAGGAATTATCTCTGCCCCAAAATTTGTGTTCACAGTGTAATTTAAGCAATAGTGGGAGGCAGTAGGAGTCTATCCATTGTCGAAAAGTTGTTCCACCTAAAATTGTGAAAGGACCCTAATTATTCCATTTTAATTAAGACTTAAGTTCGGCCCGGCCGAACTTGATGACTTTTTACTTGTTTTTTTTTTTTTTTTTTTTAAATCCATATATATTTAATATATTTTTGTAGTAATCTACGTTTGATATCTATTTTGAAAATATCCACGTCTAAAATATTTATTACAAAATTGAGGATTAAAATATTTTAAAAAAAAATACAGGATTAAAATATTTTTAAAAAAAAATTCAGGATTAAAATATTTTTAAAAAATTCGCATATGTTTGTTTTTTTTTTTTTTAAATCCACGTTAAAAATATTTTTTAAAGACACGTCCGTAAAATATTGTTTATTAAAAATTCAGGTTAAAAAGAATATTCTTTAAAAAATCTTCGTTTAAAAATATTTTCAAATAACCACTTGTTGTAAATTTGTAATTTTTTTAAAAATCCAAGATAATTTTTTTTTTTTAATTCACGTCAAAAATATTTGTTAAAATATTTTTTTTTTTAAAAATCTACGTTTAACATATTTTTGTAAAAAATCCACATTCAAAACATTTTTCGAAAAAATCAACGTTCAACATATTTTTATGTCTTTAAAATAATTTATGTTTGAAAAATCCACGTTGGTTCTTTAAAATAATTTATGTTTGAAAAATCCACGTTGGTTCTTTAAAATAATTTATGTTTGAAAAATCCACGTTGGTTCTTTAAAATAATTTGTGTTTGAATAATCCACGTTGGTTCTTTAAAATAATTTATTTTTGAAAAATCCACGTTGTTTCTTTAAAATGATTTATGTTTGAAAAATCCACGTTGGTTCTTCGAAATAATTTATGGTTGAAAAATCCACGTTGGTTCTTGAAAATAATTTATATTTGAAAAATCCACTTTGGTTATTTAAAATAATTTATGTTTGAAAAATCCACGTGGTTCTTCGAAATAATTTATGGTTGAAAAATCCACGTTTGTTCTTTAAAATAATTTATATTTAAAAAATTCACGTTGGTGCTTTAAAATAATTTATTTTTGCAAAATCTACGTTGGTTCTTTAAAATATTTTTTGTTTGAAAAATCCACTATTGAAGGCATTTTGGAATATTTCAATGACAAAAAAAATAATTTAATTAAATTACAGCTGGCCAATAAATCATATCTCAGAGGCTGCATTTGTTTTCTCTTAAATAATTCTAATGAAATTTCACATAAAAAATAATATTTTCACATTTTAATTGGGCGCCACAGTCAATGATACTTGCAAACTTCAAAATTTATGGTAGCGCCAATAATGAATATAAACGCATAGTTTGTAATCATTCCAGAGACTTAATTTTGCAAAAACCGTTTTTAAACATAACTAAAACATTGAATCATGAGCAATATTTCATGGCATTTAATAGAAACAAATGCCGGCAATGATCATTAAAACCAAACAAATTATGAGGATGACCCATTGTAAAAACACAAAAATATTTTATTATTAATATTATGATATACATACATGTGTCGTTCCAAGAATTGTCTTGTCATATTGCTGTTAATCCATTTTTATTTCCTTAAACTATGAATTTTGAATGTAATTGATGTTCAAATTTAGAATTTTTGCAAAACAAAAAAAAAAAATCAAGGGCCAACCAAATGTGACACATGTTTCATTTTTTCTCTGATCAGAATGAAGGACAGCTTGTTTTTTTTTTTTTGTGGAATTTTAATACATAATAATTTTGTTAGATTTTTTTTAGTATTTTGACTAATTACTTATCTTTTTATATTTCTGGAATTTACTTTTCGTTTTTATGTCTTTATTCACAACCTTCATTTCCATTCTTTAATCAATAATTTTATTGTTGCATATATTTATTATCAATTTGTTTATAATAACATGTTGTTAATAACATTTTCTTTATTACTGAACTCACCTACGTTCATGGGAAATTAATTTCCTGAACAATGACAAATAGTAAGTCAGTGGCTTTTGAGTTTACATATAGTTCGGACACAGCTTTGCATTGGGATAAATAGTTCGGACCTTAGAAAAAATCATAAATTAAATCTTGTTTAAAACTATTTATTTTTTACTATTTTTTAAAACTCTACATCAAGAATATTTTCTTAATCCGTGTTAAATATTTTTTTAAATCACGTTAAATATTTTTTTTTTAAATCCAAGATAAAAATAATTTTTAACAAAACCACGTTAAAAATATATTTTTAAAACCCGTTATAAAAATAACATTTTCTAAAGCAACGTTTTTTTTTAAATCCACATAAAAAATATAAGTCCACGTTAAAAATATTTTTCTAAAACCGACGTCAGTAGGCCTATTCTGTAACTTTTATCGATTTCAAAGTTGTTAAAATTTCTTTTGTTTTTGTAACAACTACAAAACAAACAAATGGTATTGTTGTAAAATAAACAATGAGTAAAGTTGTTAAAAAGTCACTGAATAGGGGGCTGAAATATTTTTTAAATCCACTTTAAAAATGTTTGTTTTATATCCATTAAAAAATATATTTTATTTAAATCCAATTTAAAAAAAAATTAAATCCACATAAAAACCAATTACGTTAAATATATTCTTTATTCACGTTTTTTTAATTCTAAATTAAAGGTTTTTGCAAATCTTAAAATATGTTTTTTTAAAATTCTAGGTCCGAATGTGCTTGAAAATAAGTTTCGAAAAATCGTGGTCTAAATGTATTTAAAAAATATTTTTCTAAATCCTGGTTTAAAGTAGTTGAAATATAAGCAAATAAATACAGGCCTAAAAATCTTTAGAAGTCGAAGTTTGAAAAATGTCATGTTGACTTGGAGGTTGTCTTTTGCATTTCTGGGTCACTATCCCTAAATTATGAAAATCGTTCCTGATAAGCTTACCATAGACCAACCTAACTTGTTCTATGTGGTTAACATGGCTCCGCTCCTCAAAAACTGCTGGTTAAAGGCTTGAGGATCTTATCCCTACATTTTTATAATATCGCAAAAAATTGAGGCATATGCGGACTACTTATATAACCTATCAAATTTGATAAACTTTGGTGTAATTAGTGGTCGGAATTACTGACCCATCGACCTGCACATTAATTGGTAGCTCCATCTTTGCAGTCCACGTGGTGAACAGTGTGATAGTTGCCGTAATGGTGGCTATTTTCATATTCCTCGCGTGGAAGAACTTAACAAGAACAATGAGATAGGCACTTAAGTGCTGAAAGCTAGAAATTCAAATTCTCCTTGGGGATTTCCCTGTTTCACTCTATGAGGTTTGGATTTCTTGTTTCCGAATTCCACATTCTTCAACAGCTTAGCATGACTGTCCGTACCAATGCTACCATCACTGTTCTGTGGCAAAGTCTGTTCTGGTTAATACCTCGGCTAATATGTGTGGAAATTGCGAGCAGTACCGTTGTGTTACAGTGCTGCATGTGAACCCGATTTAATAATCTGCAACTGAATAGCACGTTCTGATGTTGGGGAGATCGGTCGATGATTGATTCATCTTTGCTAGCATCCTTGCCAGGCTTCAGTTGCTGCTATTGTAGAACATTTAGGGACCACGCTGGTTATTTTCCAGGCTTTAGGAACTATTGGGTAGCCTAACTTCCCTAGAAGTTTTGTTTTAAGACGTGCTGTTCGAACTCAGCTATAAGGTCACATATAATTGTGCTAATAGGAATCGGGGTGCACTCATTTATATTATAGAAATCTCCCTAGTCCCTTCTGCGATGTTTTTGGAAATAATTATAATTATATAACGATAAGTTGATGACTCTTCTTAGCTACTTGACTCTGGGTTCATCTAGCTGATTTTGCATCACCATTGAAATTCCGTGAGCTCCAAACTTTTTGGATGATTATGCGCCGCGGATAATATCTTACAACGTTAACTTTGATGGCTCCAGCTTGGCTGGAACATATCGAAGATATCTTCATATCTGTAACAAGCACCTTGTTAAACATGACAGATGTCGGATCATCCTTCCCTGGGATCGATAACGCCCCATTGTCCACAATTTATTACTATTATCAGTTCCAATTAGAGATGAAAAGGCGTGGTATTCCAGAGTGCGAAGCAACAAATAGAGAGAAATGGAGATTTTTTTTAGTTCGGCCTATGGAACAAATGTTCTGTAATGGACCAGCTAAGTAAGTAAGTTCCAATGTTGCAGCAGTTCAGAAGCTCTAGACACTTTTTCCGATTGTGCTCGCTAGTATTCGTACGGCGAAGCTCATTTCACTCATTCGCTAAACCTGTCTGCTACGAAAATAGGTCTTATTTGAGGTATTCGACCAGCAGAAATATGGCGGATGTGATGATGTTTCGAAAATTCCTCTCCGTTACCCGAACATCAAAATGATTGGGGATTCTCTGAATCGTTGCCAATTGGCTTTCACACGTTGAAGGAAAGTTCAGAGATTAGGAATTCGGGTGGTCTATTGATGGAGATGAAAATAGGAAGATGTCCTGATCCAAGGGAAATGATGGGTTGCAAAGTCACGCCATGTGATACGATGGATATATCACCCGAACTATAGCAGTCTCCTATAATTCTGGTGCAATAGTCTCCGTTCATGGTGCAAAATGCGAAGCTATATTTTTGTTGAGACAGTGCTATGTCTCTGTGGCCATTATCTAGGAAAGAATTTCATAGCTCAATATACATATTAAAATCTCCTAGGACCAACTGGTCATTGCCTTCCAATGGCCTGTTATTCGGGACACAGCTGTTAAGCGGGACACACATTCAGGAATTCTATCTCGGCGTTCCCCATTAGACCGCTAGCTCCATGCAGTCCAAGTATGGGTTGTGCAATAGGATCGCAACTCCACCACCTCCAAGCACAGTACGTTGTTAAACTGCAGGAATGTCACATTGTCAGGAACTGGAACAACAATACTGGGTGTTAGCGTAATCCCTGTCGCCATACTCCCTCCCGCATGAACAATTCCTGTACCCATTTCACAACATCCGTTGCATCTCACCGACACTGACATACATATACGGGACATACCGCTCCCAAAATAAAACATAAAGACGAACACGAACATGTAGGGTGACGGCTGCTGGCCGAGATGATGTTTCCTCATGTCAATCTGATACATAACAAGATTGTTCTATGTTCAATTCTGGCAGAGGGCAAAATAAAATGTGAAAAGTGGTGAAATTGAACAACAGTTCTGAAATCTGAAATATGTTTTTATACCCTCAGCATTTATGCTAATTTCCAGACGGGCAAAATGTGCCTCAACGAAATAATGGTTTTAGACCCCAAGTATGTTTAGATCAAATCCGTTTCAGACAATTTAGAGTTGATTTAGTCATGTTCGTCCGTCTTTCTGTCTGTCGGGCTGGCTGGAGCGCACGATAACTCTCGAACGGATCAACCGATTCGGTTCAAAATTTGGCTTTCGTAATATTTTGTCCAAACTTCGTTTAAGTTCGAATATGGGCCCCCACAAAAGTTCGGAAACGTTCGAAAAAAATTGTGCACACCATAACTCATGAAGGGAGGAAGCGATTTGATCCATATTTTGCACATCGTAAAATATCTACTAGATTTAGTTGAGGTTCCAATATGGACTCAAGCGGTCCACTGCTTCGGGTACCTCCCACACAAAAGTCTGGATAAGTTCAGTTTAGGACCTGCTCTCGAATCGCTTTGATTTTTGTTGCAACCACTTGCATTCACTGCCCCCCATACAACGGTACAAGTTTCATCAGGGGCAAGTCCATACTTCCTGAGTAAATAGCCTGAAAGTTGCAAAAAAAATCCCATGACCGTGTGAGGTGGTTGGAGCGCAAGACAACTCTCGAACGGATCTCTCGATTTGGTCCAAAATTTGGCCTTAGAAATATTTTGTGCAAACATAGATTAAGTTCGAAGATAAGCCATATCGTCGGTGGTTTTGTGGTACCTCCCCCACAAAAGTTCAAAATTTTTCGGAAAAATTGTGCACACGATAACTCTTGAAGTTAGTGGCCGATTTGGTCCATACTTTACACATATATTTACCAGATATAGATCAGTTTCGAATATGGACTTTATTTGTCCATTCCTTCGGGTACATCCCGCACAAAATGTTGGATAAATTCGCTTTAAGGCCTGCTTTCGAATCACTTTGTTTTTGTTGAAGCAACTTGCATTCGCTGCTTCAATTACGGCAGTAAAGCTTTTTCAGGGGCAAGTCCATACTTCTAGAGAAAACAGCCCGAAAGTTGTAAAAAAACCCCTATGGCACCATATGTAGTGGCTGGAGAGCTCGAACTGAATACTGCGTTCGTCCACACTTTGGATATTGTAAAATTTCTTTGAATATTAGATGAAATTCGAAGGTGGTGTTTATAGGTCAACTCCTTTCGGCACCTCCCCCACAAAAGTTAGAAAATATTCGCTAAAATGGTACGCGCGATTTCGCATAGACGTAGCAACCGATTTGGTCTAAACGTTGGATCTCTAAATATTGTCGAAACTTTGTTTATGTTCAAATTTGGGCCCTGTCTGTCCAATCCTTGTGGTACCACCCAAACAAATTTTCAACATTTTTGTGTGGTTAAGGGCCTGTTCAAGGATCCTTTGGATATTTTTACCGAAGGTTTTCCTAGTGGCAGACATATTATGTTTTTCGTAGGCTAGTGTGATAAAAAAAGCCCTATCTATCGATATTCCCGCACATTTTTGAGCTTTAATCCTATCCATACTTTTGTCGGTTCATATGCCCAAAATTTTGAAACCCCGCTAAATACATAAGTATTTTTTAGGAAAAAAGTATTTCGATCCACCCAGGCTGAGGGTATATCTCTGACACTTTTTTACTTGTTTTGTATTAAACTTCCGTCAATTACAAAAATTATAAATCTTATTTGGTAGTGGGAATCCCATTTAAAATATTTTTGAAAAAATCCAATTTAAAATATCTTTTTTAAATCCACATTTAAAATTTTGTTTAAAAAATCCACATTAAAATATTTTTATAAAAAATCAGCTTTAAATATATTTTTTAAATCCACGTTTAAAGTTGTTTTTTTTTTTTTTAATCTCAGTTCAATATATTTTTTTTAAAAATCCCGTTAAAATATTTTTTAAATCCATGATTAAAATTAAATTTAAAAATCTACATATTTTTTTAACATTTTTTTAAAAACCCACATTAAAAAAATATATTTTCCAAGACATTTACGTTTAAAATATTTTTTTAATACACGTTTAAAAATATTTTTTTCAAAAAATTCATGTTTAAAATATTTTTCTAAACGTGATTGGAAAAATATTTTTTTTCAAAAAGTCCTCGATTAAAATATTTTTTTAATCCCCGTTTATTTTTTGTAAACCTCACATATAAAATATTCTTTTAAAAATTGTTTCAAAGAACAGAAAATCAAATATTTTCCAAAAATATTATTATAGGAATTACACGGTGCGTCTGAACTAACTTTAAATGACCTGTCAAGTTTTTGCGGATTCTGAAACTACAATGTTCATAGATAAGAAAAATCTAAAAATCTCCGAAGAGATTTTTAAATAAATCGAGGACAAAGTTCAAGATTTTTTTGCGCTTTCAGGATTTTGCTTGAAGTGGAACTAGAGAAAATTTTATAGCTGTGAAAATTCTCTACAAGATTGACATTTACGATTCTACGGAAAAATCGTAAATGTCAACCTTGTAGAGAATTTTCACAGCTATAAGATTTTCTCTAGTCCCACTTCAAGCAACATCGTGAAAGCGTAAAAAACCCCTGAACTTTGTCCTCGATTTATTTAAACATCTCTTCGGAGATTTTTAGATTACCATTGTGATTAGTAGTTCAAATTTGGTTTCAAATCGTCTGAGAGAAACAAGTCACTATTTTTTATAAGCTGTTATTACTAACGATTTTTTCTTTCTTTCTTTTACAGCAATTCATCAAATGGCAAAGTGTATTTGAGCAGAAATTGTATTGGTGTTTACAAACGTTATCAGCTATGTAATGATGTGGTATGTATTACTATTATCCACAAAAACTATATAATAAATAAATTAGTAAATTATTAAATATATTAGGAAAAAAAAAAAATAATAATAGTAACTAGAGTATATTTTCCCTCCACATATTGTTGTAATACAAAGAAATGTTCGTTTGTCTTTCATTTCTATTTTTTCACCAGCCTTGTCCATCCTCTGTTAAAGATTTTCGTTCAGAACAATGTTCGGCATATGATGAGGTTGATTTTCAGGGCCAACAATATTCATGGGAGCCATATATTAAAGGTAATGATAATTTCTTGAACTATGAAGAAATGTTTGGAATTAATTAAATATTTGTTATTGCTTGTTTTTAGACGATGCCGAATGTGAATTGAATTGCAAACCTGTGGGCATGAAATACTTTGCCACTTTGAATGCCTCTGTGTTAGATGGTACACCTTGTGAAAAACCTGCTGAATATTATCGGTCAAATTATCGTGGTCGTGCCATGTGTATTGAGGGTATATGTAAGGTAAGTTTATGAACTAATATGTCCTACAATGTTCATGAAATCGATTATATACAGACATAACCTAAATAATAGTCATTATATACAGACATAACCTAAATAATTTCCATTGAGTAATGAAAGCCTAAGTTGTCATAAATTATTATGAAACACTCTTTGGATATTTGTAATTTGGAAAATTCATAATATTATTTCCTAATTTCACCATGCGTCGTATAAGTAACGACGATAATTATACGCTCTATGGCCTTTAAACATTTTAAGAAAATTATAGGGAATAATTTGTCAAAAAAAATATTTTAATTATGAAAACACATATCGATGCCTCTCAGGAGAGAAAAAAACGATTAATTTTTTGAAAATTCATAATATTATTTCCTAATTTCACCATGCTTCGTATAAGTAACGATGATAATTATTCGCTCTATGGCCTTTAAACTTTTTAGGAAAATTATGGGAATAATTTGTCAAAAAATATTTTAATTATGAAAACACATATCAATGCCTTTTAAAAGAGATAAAAACTATTAATTTTGGTTAAACGTTGGGTAAAAGTTTAAATGGATTTTTTTTAGAAAATTGAGTTCATCTAATTTTAAATTAATAGCATTTAAACTTTTACGCAAGCCCCGATTTATCAAAAAATTATCGTTTTTTTATATTTCCTAAAAAATTTTAGTTTTTAAGGTACGAGGTTGAGGAAGTAAGGCATCGATATGTCTTTTTTCCTGTATATTTTTATTTCGCAAATGTGATTGGATTTCGAATCTACGAAAAAAATTGAATAAAAAATACAATTACAAAAATTATAATTTTATTGTATTGTATGCTTCTTAAGTGAAAAAAGTAACTTAAGGCCTGGGTACATAAGCAGTCTCGCCCGCTTGCCGCCTTCCATTCCTGCTTCATTTCTGACATAATAAAAATAAAAGAATAAAGAAGGACGAGCAAATTTCGAACTGGGTCGCCCTTTTCGTTTTTATTGTTTTATCACAAGCAAGCAAGGCAAGCGGTCGAGGCAGCTTATGTACCCAGGCCATAAGTTACTGAAAGTTACGTTTTTATTTGACTTTTGAGGAGTAAAAATGCCGAAACGGTTGCTTCTAGTATCTAAGTACAATTTTCTGCGGGTATCGTATACTTAATGTCAACAGCAATACGCACAGATATCCCGTATAACTCGAAGAAGAACATTCTTTATAAAATTTTGTAAACGTTGATGCACATAAATATTGAGAGGAATAAGTGATAGTTACAAAAGTTAATATTAAATATGGGGAGGCTTAAGTTTAGGCTTAGGTTTTTAATTTTTGCAATGCCAAAATAAAAAATATCATGCGGAGAAACTGAAGACAAGTTTATGCTCAAAGGCTCTGCTTAAAATCCCAATATTGTATACAGCTTGACGCTGGGTGCGATTTAAACAGAAGACCACATGGCTGACACCAGATAAAGTGAAAAACCAAATCGATCTTGTCGTGAAAAATGGAAGTCACTGAGAGTTCCATCATTTACCGAATGATATTGTAGTAGATAGTAGGTAGATAGCTGCTCACATTGACTTGAATCACTACCTTGTTGAATCGAAAGTTCGCAAGCAATTGTAGATAACTAAAAGTGCATAAACTTCGATAGCGAAACATCTGAAAATTCTAATCACAACATCTACTCTTAGTCCCGATAACGAATCCGAAGAAAAGAATGTAGCATATAGGGCTGCCCTGTAGTCAGTAGGAAAACATAACACATGAGAGAAGTATCAGGAGAGTGGGCAAGAGATGATACGCCTTTTCTGCTTTTCTGCAGAAATACATAGATAAATGTGAAAACAAGAGAAATGTGCAGGAGTCAGATTAAAGTAAAAAATTTGATGCTGACACATCCTTCTGTGATTTTATAACAAATGTAGAAACCCTGCTGATTAAATGGAAATATGGTCTATCTCGGACAACTCCTTCGAATATCTATTGGTGGAATTGGTGGTGACGTGAAGCGTTGGGCGTTGGGTTTTCTTTATTTTTTGGACCTGTAGATGTCCACAGCCAACGAAACTGAGTGAAACCCATCGATTTGCATTCACTTTCCTGAGATAAAATATCAATTCTTGGATTGGAAAGGTAGAAATTTGAGTTATCTTTACCATATTTCCTCTGTTTCGGACTTATAAACCTATCAAATGTGACTTTTTTGTAATTTTATTGTAGTCTTGAAAATTTTGAACATAAGTCAGTATAAAATTTTGACTTTGTGAATTGTTTCTACCGATTTCTTTATAAGAATATTTTCAGAATCGATTTTCATCATATTCCAAGACCTTAATACAAAATTTTGCACAATGCTTGTTGGCAATCAACACTCATGGCCTTTATTTATAATTACTAATAGCTTTTGTAAAAGTTTATCACATCTGACAAAGGATTTGTGTAAATTCTTAGGGTGGTTCTATCCCGGTAAACTATTAAAACATGCTAAAATTTGGACTTTTTTCATAAAGCGAGTAAAAAGTGCCGTTATAACGCATATGTGGAACATGTTAGGTATTGAAAATATCGTCTACTATATACTCTACATGTCCACAAAAATATAATTTACAATTCCTCTCCTATCGTCAGATATAACGGTATTTGTAGGCAAATATTGGTTGGTTCTATTCAGATGAACCGGAGTGTGTATGTGTCCCGGAATATACCAAATATTTGGGGCCACTCCTTCATACACCTAAAGTACAAAGTGGTGTTCTTGTAATATATGAAGGTGTGGCGTGTCTTACGATACAGCTTGTAGTGAAGTTTTTCATGGCTGAAATACTCAGAAAATGTAAAAATATTCATTAAGAAATCCACGTCTTGAGAGCATTTGACAAAAAATATTCTTTAAAAAACCCCCTCTTCATAACTTTTGACTAAAAATTTTCTTTAAAAAATCCACAAAAAATATTCTTAAAAAAATCCTCGTCTTATAAACCTTTGACCAAAAATTTTCTTTAAAAAATCGAAGTCTTGGGAAACTTTGACAAAAAATATTCTTCAAAAAACCCCCTCTTCATAACTTTTGACTAAAAATTTTCTTTAAAAAATCCACAAAAAATATTCTTGAAAAAATCCTCGTCTTATGAAACTTTGACCAAAAATTTTCTTTAAAAAATCCAAGTTTTGGGAAACTTTGACAAAAAATATTCTTTAAAAAATCCAAAACAAATATTCTTGAAAAAATCCTCGTCTTGAGAACCATTGACAAAAATATTCTTTAAAAAATCCACGTTTTGAGAACCTTTGACAAAAATTATTCTTTAAAAAATCCACAAAAAATATTCTTGAAAAAATCCTCGTCTTGAGATCCTTTGACAAAAAATATTCTATAAAAAATCCACGCCTCGAGAACCTTTGACAGAAAAAATTCTTTAAAAAATCCACGTCTTGAGAAACTTTGACAAAAAATATTCTTTAAAAAATCCATAACAAATATTCTTGAAAAAATCCTCGTCTTGAGAACCCTTGAAAACAAATGTTCTTTAAAAAATCCACGTTTTGAGAACCTTTGACAAAAAATATTCTTTAAAAAATTTACAAAAAATATTCTTAAAAAAATCCTCGTCTTGAGAACCTTCGACAAAAAATATTCTATAAAAAATCCACGCCTCGAGAACCCTTGACAGAAAAAAAATCTTTAAAATATCCACATCTTGGGAGGTTTTGACAAAAAATATTATTTAAAAAATCCACGTCTCCAGAACATTTGACAAAAAATATTATTTAAAAAATCCACGTCTCCAGAACATTTGACAGAATATATTATTTAAAAAATCCACGTCTCCAGAACATTTGACAAAAATATTCTTTAAACAATCCACGTTTGAGAACTTTGACAACAAATTTTCTCTAAAATATCCACGTCTTGAGAGACTTTGTTAAAAAAATTTATTCTTTAAAAAATTCACTTCTTGGTAGGTTTTGACAAAAAAATATTCTTAAAAAAATCCACATCTCGAGAGGCATTGACAAAAATATTCTTTAAAAAATCCAAGTCTTGAGAGCCTTTGACAAAAAATATTCTTTAAAAAATCCAAGTCTTGAGAGCCTTTGACAAAAAATATTCTTTAAAAAATCCAAGTCTTGAGAGCCTTTGACAAAAAATATTCTTTAAAAAATCCAAGTCTTGAGAGCCTTTGACAAAAAATATTCTTTAAAAAATCCAAGTCTTGAGAGCCTTTGACAAAAAATATTCTTTAAAAAATCCAAGTCTTGAGAGCCTTTGACAAAAAATATTCTTTAAAAAATCCACGTCTTGAGAGCCTTTGACAAAAAATATTCTTTAAAAAATCCACGTCTTGAGAGCCTTTGACAAAAAATATTCTTTAAAAAATCCACGTCTTGAAAGACTTTGACAAAAAAATATTCTTTAAAAAATCCACGTCTTGAGAGCCTTTGACAAAAAATATTCTTTAAAAAATCCACGTCTTGAGAGCCTTTGACAAAAAATATTCTTTAAAAATCCACGCATTGAGAGTCTTTGACAAAAAAGTATTTTTAAAAAATCCTCGTCTTGAGAGGCTTTGACAAAAAATATTCTTTAAAAAAACACGTCTTGAAAGGCTTTGGCAAAACATATTCTTTAAAAAATCCACATTTTGAGATGCTTTGACAAAAAAGTATTCTTTTAAAAATCCACTTCTTGGGAAGTTTTGACAAAAAATATTCTTTAAAAAATCCACGTCTTGAGAGCCTTTGACAAAAAATATTCTTTAAAAAATCCACATATTGAGAGGCTTTGACAAAAATATTCTTAAAAAATCCAAGTCTTGAAAGGCTTTGGCAAAAAATATTATGATAAACATATTATGTTAAGAAAATAATATGAACATTTGTCGTTTGTACGAAAATGGGTTTAAAATAGATAATGAATACACATATTTTAATAAAAAACGTCCAAAGACTACATTTCAGACAGACTGCATTTCAAAAGCCAATTATTTCCATTTTTTAATGTTAAATTTCACAATTCCATTTAACTTCCTTCATGCTCATAGAGCTATAGCATACTTTTAGGCGTTTTTAACAACAGCACAATGTAAGACATTCATTCTCTAACTTCATAATGATGTTTCTCCGAAATGTTATCAATAATTCTATGCTCTGTTAATAACAGCGCACTGTTATTAGTGTTAATGTTTAGCAGCAAATAACATTATAAAAGTTAATGAAATACAATTTATGATTTTTCAGACTGAAACCGGAAATCTAATACATTAACAATATATTGAAAGAACATCAACAAAGAAGAAATAAAACGAAGAAAAAAGAATTATTGTTAGCTTTGATCTTGTTGTGGAAATGTGCAACAATTTATGGAGATTTGAATATTTGAATGGTCAATTGTGTGGTGGTACCTACAAAGAAATTGTAGTATAAATAGAGAAGTTGTTTTCATTTCTTTTTTCTATGGTTTTGTGGTTACTTGGCTGGCTAGTTGGTGGCTAAGTGTCAGCTGCCTAGTTAAGGGACTTTTGGTTTGGTTTTTAGCAGGCCCCATAACATCACAAGAAGAGACAGACACGACTGGAGACTGAAATGACTTAATGACTTAGTTCTTTCATATAAATCAAGCATGTGTTTTTTATATTGGAATAACTAATTGCAAACAGAATTCTTGAAAAGAAAGTACAATTGACAGCAGGCAGGCCTATATTGTTGAGGTTTTTAATTCAATTGATATGAAGTGAATGCAACAGACTAGGAAGAGTTTGATTTTTTTATTTTTTTGAATTATAGACAAGCAGCCAACCAGCTGAAAACTTGTGGCTACTCCAAAACATCATTAGGAAATATTGTTGTTACATTTCTTAGAGTGGCCCATATTTTATGGACCACAATTGTGTGTTTAGGTTAATGTTCGCTGGTTCAATAACCACAATTGTTGATAGATGCATTCACACCATTGTTAACCTATAGACCCATTTAAATGGGGGTGAATTGCCGCCATTCACTCTCATTTACTTTCATTAGAGTCAAGCTAAGAGGGTAATGCAAGGTTTTTATTGCTTTTAGAGGTATTGTATTACTGCAAAACCTCAAATATAACAACAAAAATTAAGAGGTTGAAAAAAAAAATCGGTTCATATTCATGTCGGAAATTGTAAAAATATTTTTATGGACACTCACAATCATAAACGTGAATTTTTTAAGAATATTTTTGGAGCACTACCAGAACTAAAACGCGAATTTTTAAAATATTATTTTCGGAGGACTATCGCAACCAGAAATATGGATTTTTTAGGGGTCCTTCATAGGAGTGAATTATTTTAAAGGCAATTTTAGGTGGAACTTCATAAACGTGTACATTTTTAAAAAAATTTTTTTCGGAAGACCTTCATGAACTTGGATTTAAAAACAAATTCCAGAGACCTTCTTAAACGTGGACTTTTAAAAAAATATTTTTTGAGCGACCTTTAAAAGCGTGTTTTTTATAAATATTTTTTTATCGGCCTTCATAAACGTGGATTTTTGAAAAAATATTTTTTGAGCGACCTTCATAAACGTGGATTTTTTAAAACACATATTTTGAGCGACTTTCATAAACGTGGATTTCTTAAAAAATATTTTTGAGCGACTTTCATAAACGTTGATTTTTTAAAGAATATTTTTTGAGCAACCATCAGAGGCATTAACGTGGATTTAAAAAAAAATATTTTTGCATAAACAAAAAAATAGACATAAACGTGAATTTTTTAAAAAAAATATTTTTTCATAGACATAAACGTGAATTTTTTAAAAAAAAATATTTTTTCATAGACAAAAACGTGGTTTTTTAAAAAAAATATTTTTTCATAGACAAAAACGTGGATTTTTTTAAAAAATATTTTTTCATAGACATAAACGTGGATTTTTTAAATAATATTTTTTCATAGACATAAGCGTGGATTTTTTAAATAATATTTTTTCATAGACATAAACGTGGATTTTTTAAAAAAAAATATTGTTTCATAGACATAAACGAGGATTTTTTAAAAAAATATTTTTTTATAGACATAAACGTGGATTTTTTAAAAAATATATTTTCATAGACATAAACGTGGATTTTTTAAAAAAATATTTTTTCATAGACATAAACGTGGATTTTTTAAATAATATTTTTTCATAGACATAAACGTGGATTTTTTAAATAATATTTTTTCATAGACATAAACGTGGATTTTTTAAAAAAATATTTTTTCATAGACATAAACGTGGATTTTTTAAAAAAAATATTTTTTCATAGACATAAACGTGGATTTTTTAAAAAAAATATTTTTTTCATAGACATAAACGTGGATTTTTTAAAAAAATATTGTTTCATAGACGTAAACGTGGATTTTTTAAAAAAAATATTTTTTCATAGACATAAACGTGGATTTTTTAAATAATATTTTTTCATAGACATAAACGTGGATTTTTAAATAATATTTTTCATAGACATAGACGTGGATTTTTAAATAATATTTTTCATAGACATAGACGTGGATTTTTAAATAATATTTTTCATAGACATAGACGTGGATTTTTAAATAATATTTTTCATAGACATAGACGTGGATTTTTAAATAATATTTTTCCTAGACATAGACGTGGATTTTTAAATAATATTTTTCATAGACATAGACGTGGATTTTTAAATAATATTTTTCATAGACATAGACGTGCATTTTTAAATAATATTTTTCATAGACATAGACGTGGATTTTTAAATAATATTTTTCATAGACATAGACGTGGATTTTTAAATAATATTTTTCATAGACATAGACGTGGATTTTTTAAATAAAATTTTTTCATAGACGTAAACGTCTATCCATTTAAAAAAAAGTCCATGAAAAAATATCTTTTAAAAATCCATTTTTATAAAAGTCCCTGAAAAATATTTTTTAAAAGTCCATGAAAAATATTTTTAAAAAATCCATTTTTAATAAGTTCATGAAAAAATATTTTTTAAAAGATCCATTTTTAAAAAGACCATGAAAAAATCCTTTTTTAAAAAGTCCATGAAAAATATCCATTTTTAAAAAGACAACGAAAAATATTTTTAAAAAAAATCCATTTTTGAAAAGTCTATGAAAGAAACCATTCTTAAAAAGTCCATGAAAAAATATTTTTAAAAAACCCCATTTTTAAAAAGTTAATTAAAAAAATATTTTTTTAAAAAGTCCATGAAAAAATATTTTTTAAAAAAATCCATTTTTAAAAACTCCATGAAAAAATATTTTGTAAAAAATTCATACCAAAAAGTCCATGAAAAAATATTTTAAAAAATCCCTTTTCAAAAAGACCGTGAAAAAATATATTTTAAAATTTCCATTTTTAAAAAGTCCATGAAACAATATTTAAAAAAAACCATTTCTAAAATGTCCATGAAAAAAAAATTAAAATTCCATTTTAAAAAATCAATGAAAAAAAATTTTTTTAAAAAATCCATTTTTAAAAAGTCCATGAAAAATATTTTTTTTTAAAAAATCCACTTTTAAAAGGTCCATTAAAATATTTTTTTAAAAAATCCATTAAAAATATTTTTTTTTAAAAAAGTCAATGAAAAAAATATTTTTTAAACAGTACATGAAAAAATATATTTTAAAAAATCCATTTTTAAGTTAGACCATGAAAATTTTTAAAAGGTCCATTAAAATATTTTTTAAAAAATCCATTAAAAATATTTTTTTAAAAAAAGTCAATGAAAAAAATATTTTTTAAACAGTCCATGAAAAAATATATTTTAAAAAATCCATTTTTAAGAAGTCCATGAAAATTTTTAAAAGATCCATTAAAATATTTTTTAAAAAATCCGTTAAAAATATTTTTTTAAAAAAAGACAATGAAAAAATATTTTTTAAACAGTGCATGAAAAAATATATTTTAAAAAATCCATTTTTAAGAAGTCCATTAAAATTTTTTTTTAAAAAATCCATATTCAAATAGTCTATGAAAAATATTTTTAAAAAAAATCCATTTTTAAAAGTCCATGAAAAAATCCGTTTTCAAAAAATCAATGAATTTTTTTTTAAATCAATTTTTTAAATTGCATAAAAAATATTTTTTAAAAAATCCATTTTTAAAATATACCTAAAAAATATTTTTTAAAAAATCCATTTTTAAAAGGTCCATGAAAAAATATTTTTTAAAAAATCAATCAATGAAATCAATGAAAAAAAATATTTTTTAAAAAATCCATTTTAAAAAGTCTACGAAAAAAATATTTTTAAAAAAAATCAATTTTTAAAAAAATCAATTTTTAAAATGTCCATGAACAAATAATTTTTAAAAAATCCACGTTTACGTCTATGAAAAAATATTTTTTAAAAAATCCACGTTTACGTCTATGAAAAAATATTTTTTTAAAAAATCCACGTTTACGTCTATGAAAAAATATTTTTTAAAAAATCCACGTTTACGTCTATGAAAAAATACGTCATGGACTTTTTAAAAGTGGATTTTATAAAAAATATTTTTAATGTACTTTTTAAAAATAGATTTCTTTAAAAATATTTTTTGGAAAATTAGTATCCTCACAAAATCGACATCCAAAGTTTCAACATAATTGTCTGCCCCTGAGCCATACCCTCAGCTTCGATTTCATTTTGTGTCATTGTTATTATTTTTTTTTTTTGGTTTCCGCCACAAACCTTCAGACCATGTTTCACTCAATGTAAACATTATCGAGACTAACTTCCTTGACATTGATAACTTTATTATGTCGTCTGTTGTGGAAGTGTTTGTTGCCTCAGTTTTTAAGGGCCTTGTGTTCAATCTTCAATTTTGTTATTGTTTTTTGGATGCAGATGTCTGCAATCTGTAGAATTAGCCGATTTACTGTTGCTGTTGTTTTTGTCATTTGTCGTCGTCATGCCATTCAATAACTTCAAATATTTATCAACCACATGTCAGTTGTATGTCTTTATTACCGACTGCAACTGTCTTTGGGCTCACGTATTGGCTGAAAAGTGTTGCGGGTGTTAAAAGCGACATAATGGATTGTCATTATACGTCGATGCCTTGTTTTTGTGTTTTGTCGAATTGTTGCACATTATGGCCATTTTAACGCCTCATTATCATTGACATCCACATACTATGTGGGGGGAATAATTCAGAAGATGTCAGTTGTCGTTGTGTTCGGTGGCTTTTTATGTTTTGCTTGTCACAAAACAATGGGGTTTTATTTAGAGGTGGGCAATTTATGTTCATTGTAAACATTGTATTGAAAAATTTATTCTGGACTCTGATTTTCAGCTGTTTACAATGTACTCTATTAATTTACCTATTCATGTTTACTGGGTTATGTGATTCATGTCTTCTCCTCCTCTTCTTTAAGAACCCCCCAAAAATATTCTCAACAATAAATTGAATTAGTAATGGGATTAATTAAATTATTCGAATCAATTTATTTGAATAATAATACTGGAAGTGATTGTCAATAAATTCTCAATTATCAATGGAAATCCAAAGAAGAACAAAATTAAATAATAAAAATTATAACAATCTGTTAGAGGGTCTGACTGTCTGGAAAGAACGAAATGATAGCCTTAACGATCGATATAAAACATCTGCAAACATTTAACCCAAACTGAAAGAACGGCGTCATCACTGATTTAACGGTCTAATGAATGGCTATCAATTCAAGTCGGAAGCTTGAGAAAATAAAATGAAATGAAAAGAGAACAACAGAAATGAACACGTATTTCACTTTTCAATGGACTTCGACTACTGCTATGGACTTCTTCTGTTGTTTGCAACTAAGAAGTGCGTACACTAAATATTTCAGAACAAATTATGTGTGTATAAATAATGATAAAATATTTGAAGGTGTAATAAATAAAAATAGTTTATTTTTAGCTTAGAAGATTATTTAGTTATAAGCAGGAGATAAACATGTTAGAATTGCTAATAAAGTGATGCCCTACGCTACAAGACAAAATGCCATGCGATAATTTCCTTAAAAAAATCCACAAACTGAAAAATGTTCTTAAAAAATCTTCGAAAATTTTCTTAATTCTAATTCTTAATATAAGTAGAGTTCTTCAAATTTGTTCTTAAAAAATTCTACGTTCAGTTCCTCAAAATGTTTCTTAAAAATTCTACGTTGAAGTCCTCAACAATTTTCTTAAAATAAGCCACGTTCCTCAATTTTTTTAAATTCCAGATTAAGTTTCTCAAAAATGTTTTAAATAATCCACGTTGAGTTCTTAAGTTCCGCAAACATTTTCTTTAAGAAATATTCATAAAAAATTCACGTTGAGTACCCCAAAATGTTTCCTTAAAAACTTTTCATAAAAAATTTAAGTCTATCTCAAAAAATTTCTTAAAAAAATCTCGTTAAATAGTGGATATTGAGTTCCTCCAAAAATTTTCTTTAAACATTTTTCATAAAAAATCCAAAATGTGTTCCTCAGAAATTTTCTTCAAAAAATTTTCCATAAAAAAATCCACGATGAGTTCCTCAAAAATTTTCTTTAAAAACTAATCATAAGAAATCCACGTTGGGTTCCTCAAAAATTTTCTTTAAAATATTTTTCATAAAAAATCCATGCTTAGCTCCTCAAAAATTTTCTTTAAAAATGTTTCATAAAAAATCCACGCTTAGCTCCACAAAAATTTTCTTTAAAAATGTTTCATAAAAAATCCACGTTGAGTTCCTCAAAAAATTTCATAAAAAATCCGCAAAGAGTTTCTGAAAATTATCTTTTAAAAAATGCACGTTGAGTTTCTCAAAATTTTTCTTTAAAAAATAGTCCCTCAAAAAATGTCTTTAAAAAATAGTCCCTCAAAAAATTTCTTTAAAAAATAGTCACTCAAAAAATTTTTTTAAAAAATAGTCCCTCAAAAAATTTCTTTAAAAAATAGTCCCTCAAAAAATTTCTTTAAAAAATAGTCCCTCAAAAAAATTTTTTAAAAAATAGTCCCTCAAAAAAATTCTTTAAAAAATAGTCCCTCAAAAAATTTCTTTAAAAACTAGTCCCTCAAAAAATTTTTTTAAAAAATAGTCCCTCAAAAAATTTCTTTAAAAAATAGTCCCTCAAAAAATTTCTTTAAAAAATAGTCCCTCAAAAATTTTCTTTAAAAAATCCACTTTTGTGGTCAATCAAAAATTTTCTTTAAAAAATCCACGTTTGTGGTCAATCAAAAATTTTGTTAAAAAAAATTCACGTTTGTGGTCAATCAAAAATTTTCTTTAAAAAATCCACGTTTATGATCAATCAAAAATTTTCTTTAAAAAATCCACGGTTGTGATCAATCAAAAATTTTCTTTAAAAAATCCACGTTTGTAATCAATCTAATATTTTCTTTGAAAAATCGACGTTTGTGTTCATTCAAAAATTTTCTTTAAAAAAATCACGTTTGTGGTCAATCAAAATTGCTCTTTAAAAAATCCTCGTGAGTTCCTAAACAATTTTCAATAAAAAAATCCACGTTTTTCTTTAAAAAATCCACAGTGAGTTCCTAAACAACAACATTTTTTTGTAAAAAATCCTCTGATTGTCCCTAAAAAAATCTTTAAAAAATCCACGTCCTTTAAAAATCCTCTGATTGTCCCTAAAAAAAATTCTTTAAAAAATCCACGTCCTTTAAAAATCCTCTAATTGTCCCTAAAAAAATTCTTAAAAAAATCCACGTCCTTTTAAAATCCTCTGATTGTCCCTAAAAAAATTCTTTAAAAAATCCACGTCCTTTAAAAATCCACTGATTGTCCTTAAAAAAATTCTTTAAAAAATCCACGTCCTTTAAAAATCCTCTGATTGTCCCAAAAAAAATTCTTTAAAAAATCCACGTCCTTTAAAAATCCTCTGATTGTCCCTAAAAAAATTCTTTAAAAAATCCACGTCCTTCAAAAATCCTCTGATTGTCCCTAAAAAAATTCTTAAAAAAATCCACGTCCTTTTAAAATCCTCTGATTGTCCCTAAAAAATTCTTTAAAAAATCCACGTCCTTTAAAAATCCTGTGATTGCCCCAAAAAAAAATCTTTCAAAAACCCAGTCCTTTAAAAATCCTCTGATTGCCCCAAAAAAAAATCTTTAAAAAATCCACGTCCTTTAAAAATCCTCTGATTGTTCCTAAAAAAATTCTTTAAAAAATCCACGTCCTTTAAAAATCCACTGATAGTCCCTCAAAAATTTTTTACAAAATCCACGTCTATCGTCCTCCAAAAATCTTCTGATAGTCCCTCAAAAATTCTTTAAAAAATCCACGTTTATGCATCCCTAAAAATAGTTTTCAAAAAATCCACGTTTATGCCTCCGATGATCCCTAAAAATATTTTTGAAAAAATCCATGTTTATGCCTCCGATGGTCCCAATTCCGCGATTATGCTTCCCATGATCCATCAAAAATATTCTTTAACAAATCCACGTTTATGGCTCTGATAGTCCTCATGAATATGAATAAAAAATCCCTGTTTTTGATGGTTCCTCAAAAATATTCTAAAAAAACCTTTAATGGCTCTGACGATCTTTAAAATCCTAAACTATGATGTAGGGTGTGAATACCTCAAAAGTTCTAATTTTCTTTTCACTTCAAAGTTCAGTGTATTCACCATACACGAAGATATCCATGTCATAAATAAACATTGTCATTGTGTTATCAGTTTATTATTCTACATTTACCATACTTCTTCGTCGTCGTAGTCCATTTCACGCATTCATTCATCAAGTTTGCCAGTCGTCCATCCACGATCACCATCATCATCTGCCTGGTTAGTAGGCATTCCATCACTCACTCCAGTTATTAGTTTGCGTTTAGAAATAGAAAAACACTTGACGTTATTGGTGTTCGGTGTGTTGTGTAGCTTGGGTGTTCCAAGCTATCGACGCAATGGACAGCGAAGTTTACGTCGCAGTTAACGTAGAGAGCAGAGCAGTCAACGTCTATCGCTGTGTTTACCTCAACATATTTCAACGACGTGTATCAAATCTAAGCAAATCTCAATAGAGACGCGAGCGTACACTTGTCGGGTACGACGCCATTGCAGCGTAAAAGCATAGTTTTGGCAGAATCAAAGTTTAAGCAAAAATCTTCTAAATTTTCAAAAATCAATATTGTTCGAAAGTTGTCAGCCACAAGACGTGTTTTGCGGTTATCGGTGTTTTTTTAAATCTAAAATCAATATCAAAATTTAAAAAAAAGTAAAAATAAAAAATTAAATAAAAAAGCAAGTTAAATAAAACACTGTAAAAACAAATTAAAATATCCAAATACAAATAAAAAAGTGTAGTGTTAATATGTGAACTTTGGATTCGAAACTTAGAAAATATTTAAAATAAAAATAAACAAATTTCAGCTGTGTGATTATTAAAAATATTAAAAACAGACATTTGAAAAAAGTGCTTTAATAAATTCTAAAAATATTTTTTTTTTTTTTAATTTTTTATATAAAAAATAATAAAAATAAACTCAAACAATATAGAATAAAAAATAACTATAATAAATATATTAAAGAAAGACAATGAAACAATTTTTAAAATATGTATATTACGGACTCTAATATGTATATTAAGGACTGAATCTTTAAAATTCAAATTTCAAAAATTTCTCAATTTCGTGTTTATTTTTGAATTAAATTTTCAATATTTATCTTTTCCAAAAAATTTTTAAGTTAATTTATGTCATTGCCATTATGATTTCTTCATTTCAAACTCTGCAATTGCTGCTGCTGCCCATAATTGAATTTCTGTTTATTATTTCTTCTACAAATTGTTCTAATTTAGTTTACTAGTTATTATCATTTTTGTTGTTGTTGGTGTTGCTCTTTGTTGCACGCATTTATTTTGCCACTCGAGTACTTGACATCTAGTGTGTGTGGAATTTCCTTTGATATCTATACTCGTATTTACTTTTGCGGCAACATTGATGATAGTGACAAATTGCTTTAAAAATTTAACCTAGTGACACTATTCCGCACAATTAAGGGAAGACCATAAAATTTAAATGTATGTAAATTATATTTTGGCGGAAATTTCGCAACAATTAGTCACACTACCGTCTTCAGTGTCATTGGCGATCAGAAGTTCACTGAAGATATATTATTTGAGATTATTCTTTGATTATTGCTTCCTTTCGGTAGGATTTCAAGAGTGTAATTTTTGGTTCCCAAAGTGGTGTTGTTTTGTTATCGAAAAGGCAATGTGGTAATGCTATTGAATAAACTAAATGAACTACCGGATAGTTTTGACATTTTTACGGCAGGTAGTCCTTGTGACCCCTACGATGGGGCAAATACATATTGTCTGAGATATTTACACTATAGTTGTAAAATATCTATGGACACCAACTACAATGTATTTTGTCCATGGTAACTCTCGATTTGGTCAAAACGTAACGTCTTCATTCAGTCTTAACAATTCTGTATAACTTTTTTTCTTAAGATCTTTGCAGGAAATTGCTGATATGGACCATATAACATCATGTATTTTAAAGGGTTTAGTTACGTTTTCCAACTGAACTGTAAATGATAAATTTTGGGTTCTCTACGGACAGGAACCCAATTTTTATGTTTAAAAATTTAGTTATATCCCAAAAAAAAAACATTACCTTTTGATCACGTGTGTTTGGAGGGTTTTGTAATGTATATATTAGTGTCATCTGTGGCTATCTGTCGCGAATTATTTTAAAAATAATTTGTTTAGAGTTCAAAATAAACAAAGCTAATCGATAGTCGGACTATCGATAGTTTTCCAGCTCTAGCCTATATTAAAACGTGCATCTATACCCACAATTCTCTATATAAATGTTTTATACCCATATTGAATACAAAATACCTAATTTCAGTCATGTCCATGGTATATTGAGGGTAAAATCTTTAAAATACCGACAAAAAAGGACGGCGTTAAGTTTGACCAGGCCGAACTTGTTATAACCTCCACCACGAGTTGTATTGAAGTAAAATCGAAAAATTAGTTTCCTTTCATTTATGAAGAAGACTAATTATCAAATGTCAGCAAGTTCGGTAAAACAAACTGGCTAACCTTTAAAATACCGAAATTTAGGATGTACCGTTCCTTGGGGCTATATCGAAAGTTGATATATACCTACAAATTTCTGGCGGAACGTTTTTAAACTCAAAGAAGACTAAATACCAAATTTCCTATATTCCGGTAAAACCTTCAAAATACCGAAAATCAAGAGGTACGCTTCTATGGGGGAACCCGAGGACCTATATTGATAATTCTCTTCTGGAATATTTGATAACCCCATGGAAGATTAAATAACAAATGTCAGTCTTTCGGTGGGATATTGAAGTCACTAATGTCAGAATAACGAAAATCGGGAGGTACCGTTCTGTGGGGGCTTTATCGAAACGTTGACCTATTCCGACGAATTTCGGTGGGTTGCTGGGACCAGAACCTTCAAAATACCGCAAATCGGGAGATACCGTTCTATGGGGCCTATATGAAGGCGTGGATCTATACCGAAAAATTTCTTGGAGATATTTGTATACCTCCAAAGAGGACTAAGTATCAAATTTCAGCCATTTAGGTGTGATAATGAGGCTAAAACCTTCAAAATACCGAAAATCTGGTGCTACCTTTCTATGGGGCTATATGAAGGCGTGGACCTATACCTACAAATTTCATATGGAACATTTAATATCCCAAATGAAGACCAAATACCAAATTTCAGCAATTTCGGTGTAATATTGAGACCACAATCTTCAAAATATCGGAAATAGGGAGGTACCGTTCTATGGGGGCTATACTAAGGCGTGGACCTATACCGACAAATTTCATATGGAACGTTTAACCCAGATATGCCTAGCGTCCTATATATAGGACACACAAAATTCTTGCTAATTTGATATGTTATGTTTATCAAAGTACCGTTTATTTTGGTGGTATACTCAGTACACATCTGTAGCTCTTGGGATATTATGTGATTCCATTATTTTGAGCTACTATTTTTGAGTTTTGAGGTCTAGTTCATCGAAGTTGCCACCGATCGCTTAGTTTTTACAATGATTTGCGTTATGACCGATTAATTATTGGGTAATTTTATAACGAAAACATACACGATGTGGAGCCTACTACGAAAAAACGTTAACTAGATGCCGAAAAGGTGTCTCTGGACTATATGTCAAATGTTTTGTGTCCCATAACTCCCAGTTATATGATAAAACCCTGTGTCCAAAAGTGGCCTCGAAAACCACTTTTTTCAAAAAATTTTTAAAAAACATATAAACATACTTTTATTATTTCACATTTGCTTCTAAAATAATATAAAAATACTTTTAAAATGATCACGATCAAGCAATGGGCATATCTGGGTTAATACCCTAAATGGAAACAAAATACCAATTTTCCGCAATTTCGGTGGAATATTGAGGCCACAACCTTCAAAATACTGGAAATAGGGAGCTACCGTTCTATGGAACCTATACTAGGGCGTTGACCTGTACCGACATATTTCTGAGAGGATGTGTTATGCACCCAACGAAGACTACGTACCAAATTTCAGCCATTTCCGTGTGATAATGAGGCTAAAACCTTCAAAATACGGAAAATCGGGTGATACCATTCTATGGGGGCTATACCAAAGCGTGAACCTATACCGGCAAATTTCATATGAAACGTTTAATACCCTAAATGAGGTCCAAATACCAAATTTCAGCCATTTTGGTGGATTCAACTCAATAGAATGTTCTATGGGGCTACATGAGGGCGTGGACCTATACCAAAAATTTCAGTGGGAAAGTTGTATACCCCCGACGAAGACTAAGTACCTAATTTCAGACACTTCGGTGTGAAAATGAGGTTAAAACCTTGAAAATATTGAAAATCGATTGGTACCATTTTATGGGGGCTATACCAAAACGTGGACCGATATATCCCATTTGCAATACCAAACATTCTAGGAGTAATAGCAACTTTCAATACCAAAGTACAAACCCTTGAAGGGAGCGACCGATTTGGTCCATACTTTACACATCCTAATATATCCAACAGATATAGATCTGGTTCAAATATGGTCTATATTTGTCCATTTCTTCATGTACTTCCCACACAAAATTTCACTTTAAGACCTGCTCTCGAATCTCTTTGATTTTAATTGAAGCAACCTGCATTCGCTGCCTCAAGCTTTTCCATACTTCTTGAGAAAACAGCCCGATAGATGTAAAAAAAACCCTATAGTACCATATGTAGTGGTTGGAGAGCACGATAACTCTCGAACTGATCAACCGATTTGGTCCAAAATTTGCCTTCGTCATATTTTGTCCAAACTTAGTTTCAGTTCGAAGATGGGCAATATCGGCCCACAACATCCGGTACTTCCCCCCAATATATAAAAAATTTCACTAAAACAGTATGCACTATATCCCTTGAACGGGGCAACCAAACCTTAAATCTCCTAATATTTGTCTAAATATAGTTTATCTCGGCCCTATCCTTAGGGTAACTGCCCCACAAAACTTAAACATTTGTGTCTAAATGCAGTTTAGGATCTGTTCGAAGATCCTTTGGAAATGTATTCCGATGCTGTTCGTTGTGGTCCTGTTTACAGCGATATTATGTTTTCATGGACAAGTTCATGCTTCCTGGCATACTGGTCCAAAAATTATACGATGACCCACTGAAATAACCAGTGGTCCACTTCCAAATTAGACAAAATTCAGAAAAGACTCTAAATACATAGATGAAAGTTTCAATTCAAATAGGCTGATGCTATATCTCTGTCGGCAAAGCCTACTGATACTTTTTTAATTGTTTTGAAGGTTTTAGCTTCAGTATCGCACCGAAATAACTAAAATTTGGTATTTTATTCTTCATTTAGGGTATAAAATTTCCCCCAGAAATTTATCGGTACAGTTCCGCGCCTTAATATAGTCTCCATAGAACGGTACCTTCCGATTTTTGTAGGTTATGGTCACAACAATCCATCGAAATGGCTGAAATTTGGTGGTATTCAACTTTCGCCTCTAAATTTGTCGGTATAGGTCCTAGCTTTCATAAAGCCCCCATAGAACGGTACATCCCAATTTTCGATATTTTGAAATTTGGTATTTAGTCTTCGCTGGGGGTATTAAACTTTCAACCTGAAATTTGTGGCTTCAATATTCCACTGAAATGGTTGAAATTTAGTATTTAGTCTACATTGGAGGTAAACAGAAATTTGTCGGTATAGGTAGTCGTTTTGATGTAGCACCCATAGAACGGTACCTCCCGAATTCCGAAATTTTTAAGGTTTTTAAGGTTACCGAAATTGCTGAAATTTGGTATTTAGTCTTCTTCATAATCGAAGGGAAACTAATTGTTCCATTTTACTTCAGTACAACTCGTGGTGGAGGGTATAACAAGTTTGGACCGGCCCACAGTGGATCCACCCATTGGCCAAAAATAAAAAAAATGAATGTCAACATTTTGGTACAACATATGGCAAATCTGACAGCTTTGACGTGGACCTTTTTAAAAATATATTAATTTTTGTTTCATTCAAACGCGATCTTCAAAAGTCGGAACATTTGACTAATATTTTTTTGTTGTGAGTACAACCTATATTTTAAGTGCAAGTAAATATATTCAAAATATCGCCAAACTAATATGTATAGCAAAATATTATCGTGGATTTTGAAGGAGGAGGTAATAGCTGAATTTTCATTAAAAAATAGTGTTTTAGAGTTTTGTGGAATACTTATTAGTTGCATATTTTCTTAGTGTATTTTGTAATGCCTATTCGATCATATACTTAAATTTGACCTAAGGTTTTAGTCATGATGCCAACCAGTGCCCACCTCGGGAATAATATTCCAAAGTAGTTCATGGGTTTAAGATTATTCAGTATTAAAATCGGCTGCCATCTAGTATATATATTTCCTTTATTTATATCTGTATGTCTTACATAATATAAGTTCATTAATTACGTAAATACAAAACAGATGTAAAAAGTTCAGGTTGAACATAGGGCATCGACAAGCTCTCTCCATCTTGTTCTATCGTTGGCCAGGTATTTTGCTTGACCCCAGGTTATATGGACTGACTCAAGTTATTTTTTGGTACAGCGAATCCAGGTGTTTCTTCGACGTCCTCTGTTTCGTTGTCCTTGCGAATTCCAGTCTAGCACGGTTCTGGCAATGTCACTGTGTGGCCTGCGTAAGATATGGCCTAACCAGACCCATTTTCTCCTGCGGATTTTTATTTCAACAGGGCTGCAATTAGTTCGGAGCAGTAGTTCTGAATTTGATATTTTGTTCGGCCAGAAGATTCTCAGAATTTGCCGTAGGCAGCGGTTGATAAACACTTGAAGTTTCCGAATCGTCGCTTGCGTGAAACTCCAAATCGTACAGCCGTACAGTAGAATAGATTTTACGCTGCTGTTAAATATCCAGGTTTTTGTTGAGGTTGATATGGCGTTACATCTCCAGACTTTGTTGAGCGAACGGAAAGCATTTCTTGCCTTGTTTATCCGGTCGCTGATGTCTGCTTCTGATCCGCCGTCTTTAGTAATTTTGCTTCCCAAGTAACAAAAGTGCTCTACGTCTTCAATGGTATGCCCATTTATTGTGAGTGTGGTTTGACATGTTGAGCCTATTCTCATCAGCTTGGTCTTTTTAGTGTTTATTTTTAGACCGACTTTGGAGGCGTTCCAATTTAGCACTGATGTGGTCGAACTTGTGAGCGAAAAAGCAGATGTCATCTGCGTAGTCTATGTCGCCAAGAAAACCGTTTACATTCCATCGAATTCCATAGGGAGCCTCGTCGTTTGTTGCTTCTAAGAATCTAAGAGTATGAAAAAAAGCGTAGGAGATAAGAGGCAGCCCTGTTTTACGCCCTTGCAGGTTGAGAAGGGTAGGCTTTCTTTGCCGTTGAAACGTAGTTCTTTGATCAGGGTTACAATTTTAAGAGGGATGCCTTTGTTTATAAGGGCCCTCCACATAGCATCTTCGTAGACGGTATCAAAGGCTCGTTCAAAATCCTCGAACAAGAGATACAACGGTGAATTTAATTCAGCGGACTGTTCGATAATTATACGTAGGGAGTTGATATGATCTGCACACGATCGACCAGGGCGAAAACCCGCCTGTCCTGCCGTAAAATTGAATCGAGCACAGGAGATATACGCTGAAGCAGAAGTTGAGCCATTACTTTGCTGATTGCATTTAATAATGTAATTCCTCGCCAATTTTTGCACTTGGTGAGATCACCTTTTTTTGGGATAGTTACTATAGTAACATTTTTCCACTCTTTGGGAAAGACATTTGTCTCCCACACGTCTCTAATAATTGGGGTAATAGCTTGCGCGATGGGTTCTGCCCCATACCAAAGTAGTTCCGAGGGTATGTTGTCCGGACCAGCTGCCTTGCCATTTATGAGTGACTTCAGGGTTGTAATTACCTCTTCGTACGTATGAGGATCTGTATTTACGTCTCTTCTTGGGTTGCGGCGCAGAGTTGAAGTATATGGTTGAGACACATTAACTGCTGGCTCCTCGGTGCTGAAGAATTGACGCGAGCGGTCTATTTGCTCGGGGCTGCTTAGTTCACGACCATTTTCGTCCTTGATTGCTGCTATAGGTCTAATATTGTTACCACTCATTTGCTTAATGGTTTCGTATACACCACGAATATTACCAATATTAGAAGCCTGTTCTGCATGTTCAGCCAGCTTGTTGAAATATAAACGTTTGTCTCTACGGACCAAACGCTTCACAATATTTGCAGCAACGCAGTAGTTCGATTTGGCTAGTACTTTGGCTTCATTTGTTTTGGCTCTTAGGAGAATGTTGCGTAATCGCTTGCGATGTTTTATTGCATCGAGAGTCTCCTTACTGATCCATGATTTTTGGGGTTGCAGTTCCAATGACGGACGTTGCTACTTCTCTGCACGTTGTTGCTATATCGTCCCATGTGTTTATCATGTTGTTTCCCCGGAGTTTTTCTGTTAGGCCTACCTTATATCTGTGGGCCGTTTCTGCGGATAGCAGTCGCACGAGGTTTAATTTATTGGGCTTTTGATGTTGGCGATTTATAACGGCCGGTCTTAAACGTAGAGTAGCAACTAGTAGAATATGGTCACTGTCGATATCCGCTCCGCGTCTCGTTTTGACATCCATCAGTGAGCCCAGAAAGAGTTTACTAATCAGGATGTGGTCGATTTGACTTCGCGATTGGCCATCTGGAGATTCCCATGTGTATTTATGGATGTTTTTATGGGCGAACTTGGAGCCGCCAATAAATAGACGATTTCTGGCACAGAAATCGACAAGTCTATCGCCGTTATCGTTTCTTACGTTCCCAAGGCCTTGTGTGCCCATAACTGTGCTTAAATTACAACCCACTTTGGCATTAAAATCACCGATAATAAGCTTGATGTCTCCCTTTAGCAGTCAATATAATCTCCTGAAACTTCAATACACTTAGTCCAACGCTTTTCTAGCAATTCTATCCCTTGATTAAAATAGTTTTCCTCAAGGTCTTCAAAATAGTGGTTTACAACTGTAATTGCATCTTCATTTGAGGTAAAACGCTTGCCAGCAAGGAATTTTTTTAGATTTGGGAACAAGTAAAAGTCACTGGGAGCTAAATCAGGAGAATAATGTGGGTGGTCAAGCAACTCGTACTTTAATTCGTTGATTTTAGCCATTGTTAAAACACTCTTGTGCGCTGGTGCGTTGCGTTGTCTTGATGAAAAATTATTTGTTTGTGTTGTAAGCCAGGACGTTTTTCGTAGGTTAATTCTCCAAGCCACAGCTGTTAGTAAAACGAAAATTATTTCAGTACCCTAAACATATCTGGTAAATATGTTTGGATATGTGAAACAAATATTTAACATACAAATCATAAATAATTTCCTTTGTTATTAATTTTATCAAACACGCACACACACACACATACACTTCATTAACTAGGGATAACCCCTCAACAAATACTATGTCTTTGCAACCAAGACCTACAAGGTCTATCTGATTACAAGAAATCAACAAGATCCGAAAAGTGGTCTTTAAACTGCAGGGAGGCGAAAATGTTGGCACTTTTGGGAAGGAACTTCACTATGTAAGTTTTGAAGAAATTTTGCGATGCATAAAGTTTAGAGCAAATCACTTTCTCAGTTCGAAAGATATAGTCCTCAACAATGATTTCAGGTTGTGACTCCAGCGTTTGTGCCATTATGTCGAGAAGTGTGCACTTGCTCGCGAATGAAATTATATCATTGTAGACAGGACCACACGGACTACCTTTCGGTGAAAATTTCAGGACTATCCTCGAACAGTCCTTAAACAGCAATTAAGTGTAAATTTTTAATTTGTGTGATCGACTAAAAGATCACCGTAGGATTTTTGTTTAAATTTTTAAAGTTTTTGAGGTAAGAATCGGAAGAAATGGTGCGATATAGCCCTGCTTGCACTCATCAGTCATTTAAGTTGGTATCGGCGGGTTTTAAGAACATTTTGGCAATAATCAAAGGAAGTACGGACTTGCCAAAAAAATCATTGTAAATAGGATCACAAAGACTGCATTCCGTAGAATTTTCATATCGATTCTCCAATATCCATTAAATTCCCTAAAACCTAACTTTTGTGGAGAAGGTGCTGGAAAGAGTGGATCGATATCGATTAATGTACAACTTGTTGTAATTTTTTCGTCCAATCTGGTGGAGATTTTCAATGCTTGCTTAAACTTTGCGTATACTCCATTGGCCTGGCAAGAGGCAAGGGTAGTATTCTTTCACAAGCCCGGCAAGTCAAGTTATGCAATACCAAAATCTTATCGTCCGATAAGTTTAACTTCATTCTTACTCAAAACAATGGAACGGACGGTCGACACCATGATAAAGAGTAACATCCCTAACGATATGCTCAAGTACAAACAACATGCATACGTAAAAGGTAGATCAGTGGAAACCGCATTACATGAGGTAGTACACCACATAGAGAGAACGTTCGAGATGAAGTTGTATACTCTCGCAGTTTGCATCGACATCGAAGGAGCTTTCAACAACGTCAGCACCGAAACGCTAATCCACTCCTTAGACGAGTTTCAGGTAAACCGGGCCTTGAGGCACTGGATAGACCACATGCTAAGAAATAGATGGATAAGCTGCGCGCTACAAGACGTAACAAAAAGAGACAAAGTTGGTCAGGGGACGCCACAGGGAGGAATAATATCACCTCTCCTATGGGTTACCACCATAAATAGTCTACTAAGGATCTTAACCGACGAAGGATTTGGATCCATCTGCTATGCAGACGACGTTATAATACTTCTTAGAGGAAAGAATCCAAATATACTCTGTAGAAGGGCCGAAACGGCTCTAAAAATAGCATACATCTGGGCTAGACCGAGAGGTCTAAATGTCAACCCGGAAAAAACAGAATTATGTCTATGCACTAGGAAAACGAAAATAGGAGCTTACGAAGAACCCGTTTTCCTAGATAAGATGATAAACATTTCTCCAACAATTAAGTACCTGGGAGTAATTCTAGACAGGAAACTTAAATGGAGAGACTATATTCAGGAAAGGGCTAATAATGCCCACAGATGTTGGTCAACCTGCAGAAGAGCTATAGGCTCAAAATGGGGTTTCAATCCTAGGATGACACACTGGTTATACAGAAGCGTAATTAGACCGATTCTAACTTACGCTTCTGTGGTATGGTGGAAAGCTAGGGACAAGAAATGCAACGTAAAATTACTGCAAAAAGTCCAAAGAACGTGCTGCTTAAGTATTAGCGGGGCAATGAGGACTACACCAACTAGGGCTTTAGAGACAATTTTATTTGTCCACCCAATAGAAATTCAGGTAAGGTATGAGGCAGCCATCGCATCTATAAGACTTAAGTCGATGAGCGAGTGGATCGTAAGAGACCACCAAACATACCACCAAAGCATATTACAGGTTACAACGGGTGAGTCAATAGATCATATTGTATCAGACCGTATACCTGAAACAATTAAATCCGCCTTGTGTGAAATTTTAATACCAGACAGGGACATGTGGATCGATGGAACCCTGGAACGGATGCCAACTGGAAGCTGTGGTTTCACAGCGTTCTTGGGGGGAGAACGGGTCTGGGTCCATATATCGAAGACCAGGAAACTAGAATCTCCCTTCGACTGCCGGATCATAATACGATCCTACAGGCCGAAATCCGAGCGATCACAGAGTGTCTGAACTGGTTTAAAGCTAACACAAGGCCAATCACTGTAAACATACTAACGGACAGTAAAGCAGCAATTAAAGCAATAACAAGCAAGACGGTGAAATCAAAAACTGTCCTGCAGTGTAAAAAATCAATCAACGTCTACTCCAACCATGGTTCTGTTAACATTATATGGGTACCAGGACATAAAGGGATTAGGGGTAACGAGATAGCCAACTCCTTGGCAAGGCAAGCCAGAGAGCAAGCTACGATACGCCTAGATAATGCTAAGCCATTAAAAGCGGCGCGTCTAGAGTTAAAAGCATGGACAGAAAACGCCCATACATCCCTCTGGAATACTGAAGAGAAAGGGAAAAATACAAAAATCCTCTGGGGAAACCCAGACGAGGATAAAACAAAGGAACTCCTTCAAATGAGTAAAAAAGACATTAGTAGACTGACAGGCATCCTTACAGGACACCTAGAGCTACAAGCACACCTGCACAAAATCGGTTGTGCAGAAAGCAGCGAATGCAGAGCATGCGGAGAGAACGACGAAACGTTGGAACACTATCTCTGTCATTGCCCAGCCTTCGCGACACTAAGAAACCAATTTCTAGGAAATAACACTATACCAGAACTCCACCAAATTAGGGCAAGCAAGTTCAAACACTTAAGAGATTATGTCAATGGCACAGAATTTCTTAACTGATAAATTTATTTTCTTTTTAATAAATTAAGCAATAAAAAATTTATTCCCCTTGGGCTTTCGAAATTAGAGCGCACAACAGGCCTATACTGGCTTAAGTGTATGCCCCATACGGGCATGTGGCAATGCTTATATTCGCCCCTCTTTTCAACCTAACCTAACCTGTTGTAATTTTGGAATATGTTACTCCCTTCGGTAGTTATCGTGTTAAACAGCCAGTCAGAGATCGACTTCAAATTGACTGAAATTTTTTTCCTTAGCAATTGTTTCATTTGTTTAGCCTTTTTAGCCTGCAATATAAATGCTATTTTAAAGTCCATATCTCCTCTTTTAACGTATTCTATACAATTTAAGTCTTTCTTGCCGACCTGTAAAAATGACTTAATTATTATCATCCCTGCTAAATATGGGCCTTAAATTGAGTTTTAAAAGCTCATTTATTGATTTCGGTCGCCTTGCCACATTTCAAATTCTTCTATTTATGGTACGGCCATAAAACCATATTTTTCATACCATTCGAAAAAAGTGAAAAACAATTAATCATAATAGAATTATGTCTATACAAATTACAATACATACATACATATGTATAAACATATGAATTTGCATCAATCAATAAGTAAGTCTACCATTTTCAGGCAAAATCTATTTATAATTGCTCTGCGCACTTTTATAAAATTATGATATGTTTTTGAAGCCACAAAACCCCGCCAAAAAAATCGAAAAACTAGAGTTTGAAAAAAGAACATAACATCTAAGCTGTAATTATAACCAATAAACGAAGTTCACACTTTTGTTGTACAACCACAAAGTGGTTGTTGGCCACAGCATGGCTTTAATGGTTTTGGGGTGGTAGGCTAGGAGGTTTGGGTTGGATGGTTGGCTGGGAGACAGGCAGCCATAACTCTAAAAATGGCAACAAAAATAATATTTATGAAAAAATAATAATAAATTTAAATGAAGTTGTGGGCCTGGGAGATTCGGGTGGTAAGGAGGTTTTTGATGGAGAACAAACTAGGCGCTAATTGAAATAATTATAAATTAATGCAAATAATTTATAAATTTTGTTAACATATTTTTTGTGGCTGATAAGTGATATTTCTGTGAAAAAAAAACATTGGAGTGTTGCAAAATTTGATCAGGAGAGGGAATATCAGTTATTAGATCTCAGTTGGGTATATTTCGCTTATAATTATTTTTAAACACTTTTATAATAATGCTTAGCAAATAGATGACCATGTCGTAAAGCTAAGCTCCGCAAAAATAAAATTTTTAGAAAAATATTATTTAATTAATCACTACATCATCATCTTCTGTAAATAGTGAAACTTTAGGATCTCTTGAAATCATTTTTGTATTTTTACAAAATTGTCAAAACACAACCCTTCAATATTGAATAGTTCCATGATGTTCTAGAAGGTTTTTAATGCGTTGTTTATCTATTGCCTAACTTTATTTACAACACTGCCACTTTCTATCAAAAATGATCCATATTTCCATATTTCAAATATTGCCTTCATATGTTTTGTCTCCTTTGCCTCTAATTAAGAAATCATATCAACTTTATTAAAAATTTTTATTAGCTTTTCGTGCAATCGTCTAATGACAATGGAGACAAACAAAACCGCAAAATCCATTAGAAATCATAAAATAAACGACAGTTTTTTGTTTGGTTTTCAATAACGGCAATGCTTGGCAAATAAATTAAAATAAATTTGTAATTTTTTCCCATAAAAAATCCGAACCAAAAAGCCTATTGGAAAAATCACTTCTTCCTATGGTAATAAAATCAATGGTCAATGATAAGACATAGCGCCATCCCCAAATGACTGACTGACCAACCAAATAGCCAATCATTGCTGCTGCTGATGGCCAATGAATGTCACACGACGACGACGTTAGAGACCCTGAATTAATGGACTTAAAACACTTCTCTTTTTTTTACTTTGGTCTTCCTAAGATCGTAAAATATTTATTGTTTTCTTTTGTAAAGTAGATGCTTTAAACGCTTTTAAGGTGACATACTAACACGAACACACATACACATACTTGAGGAACTATTAAAAGCTAATAAATATTTTCAATAGTCTATTTTATATTGCTTTTGTTTTTTAATGGGCGATTTTTATAAGGTGTCAAAATTGATTTCCCATTAAACAAAAATTAAATATTCTTAAAAAATCCAGGTTTATATTTTTAGAGGTCTTTAAAAATTATTTTTTAAAAATCCGCGTTCATGTCTCTAAAGGTCTTTGAAAAATTATTTTTTAAAAATCCGCGTTCATGTCTCTAAAGGTCTTTGAAAAATATTCTTTAAAAAATCCACGTTTATTTCCCTAAAAATTTTTGAAAAAATATTCTTTAAAAAATCCACCTAAAAATCTTTGCAAAAATATTCTTTAAACAATTCAGTTTTATTTCCCTAAACATCATTGAAAAAATATTCTTTAATAAATTCGGCTTTATTTCCTTAAACATCATTGGAAAAATATTCTTTAAAAAATCCACGTTTATTTCCCTAAAAATCTTTGAAAAAATATTCTTTAAAAAATCCACGTTTATTTCCCTAAAAATCTTTGAAAAAATATTCTTTAAAAAATCCACGTTTATTTCCCTAAAAATCTTTGAAAAAATATTCTTTAAAAAATCCACGTTTATTTCCCTAAAAATCTTTGAAAAAATTTTCTTTAAAAAATCCACTTTTATTGGCCTTTGGATTTTTGAAAAAATATTCTTTAAAAAATCGACGTTTATTGGACTTTGAATTTTTGACAAAATATTCTTTAAAAAATCCACGTTACTTGGCTTTTGGATTTTTGACAAAATATTCTTTAAAAAATCCACGTTTATTGGCCTTTGGATTTTTGAAAATTATTCTTTAAAAAATCCACGTTTATTGGCTTTTTGAAAATTATTCTTTAAAAAATCCACGTTTATTGGCTTTTTGAAAATTATTCTTTAAAAAATCCACGTTTATTGGCTTTTTGAAAATTATTCTTTAAAAAATCCACGTTTATTGGCTTTTGGATTTTTAAAAAAATATTCTTTAAAAAATCCACGTTTATTGGCTTTTTGAAAATTATTCTTTAAAAAATCCACGTTTATTGGCTTTTTGAAAATTATTCTTTAAAAAATCCACGTTTATTGGCTTTTTGAAAATTATTCTTTAAAAAATCCACGTTTATTGGCTTTTTGAAAATTATTCTTTAAAATATCCACGTTTATTGGTCTTTGGATTTTTGAAAAAATATTCTTTACAAAATCCACGTTTATTGGCCTTTGGATTTTTGAAAAAATATTCTTTAAAAAATCCACGTTTATTGGCCTTTGGATTTTTGAAAAAAAATTCTTTAAAAAATCCACGTTTATTGGCCTTTGGATTTTTGAAAAAATATTCTTTTAAAAATCCACGTTTATTGGCCTTTGGATTTTTGAAAAAATATTCTTTAAAAAATCCACGTTTACTGGCCTTTGGATTTTTGAAAAAATATTCTTTAAAAAATCCACGTTTATTGGCCTTTGGATTTTTGAAAAAATATTCTTTAAAAAATCCACGTTTATTGGCCTTTGGATTTTTGAAAAAATATTCTTTAAAAAATCCACGTTTATTGGCCTTTGGATTTTTGAAAAAATATTCTTTAAAAAATCCACGTTTATTGGCCTTTGGATTTTTGAAAAAATATTCTTTAAAAAATCCACGTTTATTGGCATTTGGATTTTTGAAAAAATATTCTTTAAAAAATCCACGTTTATTGGCCTTTGGATTTTTGAAAAAATATTCTTTAAAAAATCCACGTTTATTGGCCTTTGGATTTTTGAAAAAATATTCTTTAAAAAATCCACGTTTATTGGATTTTGAAATTTTGGGAAAAGTATTCTTTAAAAAATCCACGTTTATTGGATTTTGAATTTTTGAAAAAATATTCTTTAAAAAATCCACGTTTATTGGATTTTGAAATTTTGAAAAAATATTCTTTAAAAAATCCACGTTTATTGGATTTTGAAGTTTTGAAAAAATATTCTTTAAAAAATCCACGTTTATTGGCCTTTGGATTTTTGTAAAATTTTTCTTTAAAAAATCCACGTTTATTGGCCTTTGGATTTTTGTAAAATTTTTCTTTAAAAAATCCACGTTTATTGGCCTTTGGATTTTTGTAAAATTATTCTTTAAAAAATCCACGTTTATTGGACTTTGGATTTTTGTAAAATTATTCTTTAAAAAATCCACGTTTATTGGCCCTTGGGTTTTTGAAAAAATATTCTTTAAAAAATCCACTTTTATTGGCCTTTGGATTTTTGAAAAAATATTCTTTAAAAAATCCACGTTTATTGGCCTTTGGATTTTTGAAAAAATATTCTTTAAAAAATCCAAGTTTATTGGCCTTTGGATTTTTGAAAAATTATTCTTTAAAAAATCCAAGTTTATTGGCCTTTGGATTTTTGTAAAATTTTTCTTTAAAAAATCCACGTTTATTGGCCTTTGGATTTTTGAAAAGTATTCTTTAAAATATCCACGTATATTGGCCTTTGGATTTTTGAAAAAATATTCTTTAAAAAATCCACGTTTATTGCCCTTTGGATTTTTGAAAAAATATTATTTAAACAAATCCATGTTTATTCGCCTTTGGAACCTTAAGAAAAAATATTTAAAAAATCGTGTTTATTGGCCTTTGGACCCTTGAAAAAATAGTCTTTAAAAAGTCCACATTAATTGGTAAGATGTTTCCTGATTTTTTTTTAATCGAAAAGCATTTGAAATCTCCCTCCTGATAATATTCTGGTTGATTTTGTCTAAGGTAGATATTATAGGCAATGTCAAACTTCCATCTCTGATTCATTTATGACTTAATTCATAACTTATTCATATTTTGCTACTGTCTATTAAATTGTTCAATATTTTTTTTTTTTGCTTTTGCAAATTATCATTTTTTATGATATTTTCATTCGGACAAAACGACAAGTTTGTCAACATATTGACCAATTCAAAATCAAATAGATTTTTGTATTTTGATTTAAATATTCAACAAATCGCAAAAGTGATATCGATCGCCACCAGTCAATAAAAATAAAATTGACTAGCAAATGCGAAGCAACTGAAATTGAAACTCTCCACAAATCATAATTTATGACCACAATCGTAAAATGAACACTGTGAAAACAGAGATTGATATTTGCTGAATATTCAAATGGAATAGTAAATAAAAAGAACTGACTTGAACTATAAAATAATTCCTAAGCAAATGAGGTAATTTAAGACTTTTTTCATATGGAAGCAAAAAAAAAAAACGAACATTAAAAAATATTATATTATTTTATTCTTAAATTACTTTATTTAACATTGATTGTGGTTACCAGTAAAAATCGCCCACTTTGGGGTTGTTGTCAGTCAGCAGTGCTGACATTCTTTGGCTACCACACTTGCAAAAAGTACTCAATTAGTGTTTATGGACTGGAATATTTATTAATTGATTTTTGATATTTTTCTTTAATTTTAATTAACCATTTATTGTGTTTACATTGTCTCGTTTATTTGCTTAATTTACGACTAAATTCTGTTCACATTTTTTTGGCCGGGTGTCATTATATTTGTGCGTTTCTATTGTGATCTAATGATTTGTCATATGTTAAATGTGCGTTATATTGGTATTCAGTTTATGTTGTCTGTCACAAGCAGCACCTCTATGATATGGCAGATTTTTTGTTTTGTTTGTTTTCCAATTCAAATTCAATAGAAATCTCTGTCCATCGGTGCTAATAGTGGAGCCGTGATAAAATGCCTGAATTGTGAAATCATTTTACAGAGCATAATTTAAATATTATTAGACTTCTTGGGTTTTAGTTTCAGCATAACTTTTTCAATTCTTCTAGTAGTATCTCTAAAATTATTAGCACGTACAACCAAGATATCACTTTATAACAGTAATATAAATCTGATTCGATCACTCCACATGTACAAGTATCTTCAATTTTGCTATGACAATATTGTATCCAAGACTTATTTCTCTCCACGAGACCTACTTCCTCCGTTTTAAAATTCTTTCAAAACTTTCTTGGATTAATCCAATACAAGCATCGGACAGATAAGCGTGGATTTTTACAAAGAAAAATTTTCCCATGGTTCATTTGATCAATAAACTTTTTTTTAATTCAGGGCCCTCAAGTTTTTCAGATTTTTTAACAAATATTGATACGGAATTGGGTTTAGATTAGAAGAATATGTTTAATTCCCCCATACGGGTTGAATACTAAGTGATGGTTGTTGTTGTTCGCGGTCTGATTTACAACTTGTTCACCCTCATTCTATTGTTTCGTATTTATACTCGCTCGCTGAAGGATATACAGTTCTGGAATCCTCAATCTAGGGTGCCCTGCAATAATCAAGCGAAATGGCAGTCGATTCGCAAATACACATACAATGTAAACAATAAATGAGGCAGAGGTAATAAATACGAGAGAGTAGAAAGCGTAATAATGAATGACCTACTAACGTAGAAGATAAATTTACCTTCACCGAATGATCAAAACAATTCGTCGGTGTCATGCTTAAGTGTTCAATTCGCCATTTTCCCGTTTAAAAAAATACTTATATATTTGAATTGAATTTTTTAAAATTGTATATAGAAAATATTTTCAAAAATTTAGAGGAATATCTGTCCGAGTATAAAAGATATAAAGAACTTTTTTAAAAATAGAAATATTGACGATTTGTTATATCCACATTCATGACACATATACGAGTACGTATATTTTATGTCATATAAAACAGAGTGCAAAACAATTTTTCCAAAAAATCAACAAAGTTGTGGTTTTTAAAATATGTTTCTAAATTTTTAAGTTGTTAAGATATTCATTTCGTACCAGCAAAAACTTAAGATATCGCGGTGAAACTTCGACATCTCGGAAACTAGAACAGATAGGAAAAAAATCTAGGGCTTTTCAGTATGCTCTGAAAACCCTAGAAACCACTTATATCTCAAAAAGTCAAAAATGACATATGGAACACTTAAACATGACACCGACGAAATGTGGTAGAAAGTACAACCAAACCACAGAAAAATAAGAATGGATAACAGTGAGTGGAAACTCTATACAGAATGTGTTGTTGTAAAATTAATTCGAATACAGTAAATACTTAACCATTAACCAATAAACGTGAAATTTTTAATGATTTTTCTCCAATGGTAATCAGACCAATAATCGTGGTATATAAACAATTTTTTCCAATAACCATCGGAACAATAAACGTGGATTTTTAAAGAATTTTTTTTCCAATGACCATCAGACCTACGAACGTGATTTTTTTTAATAATTTTTTCCAATGAAAAAATTGGATAAAAATTCGTTAAAATGCTCAATTATTGCTGCGATAGTCATTGGATACAAATCTTAAATAAAAAGAATTGTATCCAATGACCATCGCATCAATAATTGACAATTTGAAAGAATTTTTTGCAATGATCATCAGACCTATAAACGTGGATATTTAAAGAATTATCCCAGTGGCCATCAGACTATAATCGTGAATTTTAAACAATTTTTTCCAATGCTTATCAGACCTCTAAATGTGGATTTTTAATGTATTTTATCCAATGACCATCAAAAAAATAATTGGGAATTTTGAAGATTTTTTTCCAATGGCCATCAGACCTATAAACGTGGATTTTTAAAGAGTTTTTTAAAATGACCGTCAGACTTATAATCGTGGATTTTTTATACAGTTTTTCCCAATGACCATCAGACCTATAAACGTGGATTTTTAAAGAATTTTTTTTCTTTTTCGATTGCTTGAGTGGAGTATTCCAAGTATTTGGAGTATGGAGTATTTTTTCCAATGACCATCAGACCTATAATCGTGGATTTTTTATATCAGACCCACTATATACCTCGACGTTTTTAACGAATTTTATCCAATGACCATCAGAATAATAACTGGGAATCTTTAAGAATTGTTTCCAAAGACTATCAGATCTATGATTGTGGATTTTTGAAATAATTTGTTCCAACGACCATCAGACCTATAAACGTAGATTTTTTTAAAGAATAAATTACCATCAGAACAATAATTGGGATTTTTTAAAGAAATTTTTCCAACGACCATCAGACCTATAAACTTGGATTTTTAAAGAATTTTTCCAACGACCATCAGACCTATAAACTTGGATTTTGTTAAAGAAATTTTTCGAACGACCATCAGACTTATAAACGTAGATTTTTTAAAGAATTTTTTCAAACGAACATCAGACCTATAAACCTGAATTTTTTAAATAATTTGTTCCAACTACCATCAGACCTATAATCGTGGATTTTTTATAGATTTTTCCCAATGACCATCAGACCTAATATATACCTTGACTTTTTTTTAAAGAATATTATCCAAAGAGCACCAGAATAATAATTGGGAATTTTTAAGAATTGTTTCCAATGACCATCAGATCTATGATTTTGGATTTTTAAAGAATGTTTTCCAATGATCATCAGACCTATAAACTTGGATTTTTTAAAGAATTTTTTTCCAACGACCATCAGACCTATAAACGTAGATTTTTTAGAATTTTTTTTTTTAACGACCGTGGATTTTTAATGAATTTTTTCCAATGACGGTCAGATTTATAATCGTGGATTTTTTTTATGGATTTTTTACCAAAGACCATCAGACGTGAATTTTTAAAAAATATTTCCAATGACCATCAGACCTATAATCGTGGATTTTTATAGATTTTTCCCAATGACCATCAGACCTATAAACTTGGATTTATTGAAGAATTATTTTCCAACGACCAAACGTGGATTTTTTAATTAATTTGTTCCAACGACCATCAGACCTATAAACTTGGATTTTTTAAAGAATCATTACCATCAGAACAATAATTGGGATTTTTTAAAGAAATTTTTCGAACGACCATCAGACCTATAAACGTAGATTTTTTAAAAAAATGTTCATAATAATAATTGGGAATTTTTAAGAATTTTTTTTTTTCAATGACCATCAGATCTATAATTGTGGATTTTTAAAGAATTTTTTCCAATGACCATCAGACCTACAAACGTGGATTTTTTCCAACGGCCATCAGAGCTATAAGCGTTGATTTTTTAAAGAATAAATTACCATCAGAACAATAATTGGGATTTAAAAAAAAAAAATTCGAACGACCATCGTACCTACAAACCTGTATTTTTTTAAAGAATTTGTTCCAACGACCATCGGACTTACATATAAACGTGGATTTTGTAAATAATTTGTTCCAACGACCATCAGACCTATAAACGTGGATGTTTTAAATAATATTTTTCCAAGGACTATCAGATCAATAATCGTGGATTTTTTGAGAGACCATCACAGCAAGACATCTGACCAATAATCGTGGATTTTTTAAGAAATATTTTCCCAAGGATCATCAGGCCATTAAACGTGGATTGTTTGAGAGGCCATCAGATCAAAAAACGTGGATTGAAAAAAAATCCCAGGACCATTAGACCACTACACGTGGATTTTTACAAAAAAAAAAAAAAAAAAAAAAACAAAAAAATATTTTTCCAAGGTCTATCCGACCAATAAAAGTGGATTTTTTTAAAAATATTTTTTCCAAGGTTCATTAGACCAATAAACGTGGATTTATTAGAAAATATTTTTCCATGGTTCATCAGATCAATAAACGTGGATTTATTAAAAAATATTTTTCCATGGTCCATCAGACCAATAAACGTGGATTTAAAAAAAAAATTTCCAAGGTCCATCAGACCAATAAACGTGGATTTAAAAAAAAAAATTTCCAAGGTCCATCAGACCAATAAACGTGGATTTATTAAAAAAAATATTTTTCCAAGGACTATCAGATGTAGTTTGTTCTATTTATGGCGGTGTCGAGGTAACAAGGTATTTTACTAACTCAAATTTATAGGAACCAACTTCCACTGTTGGTCCGAGCTCTATGGACGCATTGCGCATCGACACCATCAACTTTGTCTTTTCGCCGTTTACCACTAGAACCACTTCGACCTTCTTAAGGTATCAGTTACTTCCTTTACTAATCGTCCCACGATGTCAATGTCATCAGCATTAGCAAGTAACATGTGGCTGTTGATGTAGATTGTGCCATTTCTTTTGACATTTGCACTATCTTGTAAGCAATAGAGACAAGTCTTATGCCCCTATAGTTAGAGCAGGATACTCAGGTTCCAAACGTCGGGTATGCGTTCTTCCTGCCAGATGGTGCTAACTAGATGATGCATACACCTTATCAGCGTGTGGCCTCCAGTTTAAAGCGTCTCCGCTGGTAAGCCATCGGCTCCTGCTGCTTTATTATTCTTCTGCCGGGTTTTTGCTGACTTTACCTCATCTTGGCTGGGTGGTCTAAATTCAATACTATCTTCTGGGATTCGATCTGTGGTATCTTCGTCGTCTTCGCAACTATTGGATACCAACAGTTTGAAAAAATGCTCTCTCCATATCCTTAGCACACTATCTGTATCAGTTACCAAATTACCTTGGTGGTCTCTACAGGAGGATGTAACTGTACCGTAGCCATCAGTTTGATGTTTCACTCTTTGGTAGAACTATCGGACTTCATTCTGGCTCCTTTACACCTCGAATTTTTCACACTCCCGCTTTTCCTTTTCTCCCTTTTTCCTGCGGAAAAGACGTTTCTCCTCTCCCCTTTTCTCCCGATACCTGTCTTGTGCGCTACGCGCTGCTGCTGTTTATAGAGAAGCCCTATACGCATTTTTTCTCTTCGGTAGCAGGTCGACACTCCTGGTCATACCATGGATTCCTTGGTGGAGGTCTCTGGTGTCCAAGTATGGATTTTGCGGCTATTTGCATGGTGTGGGCAAATCTTTGCCATTGTGCTGATGTGTTATCGGGATGAGGAGTGCTTTCATTAAGCAATTGGGCCAGTTGAGTGGAATATGCTGTGGCTATATGTTGCGTTTGCAGCATACAAATGTCTATCTTTCGTGTTGTGTCTGTTCGTACTTTATTCGCCATGTTTAACCGGGTACGTAGTTTTGCTGCAACAAGGTGGTGGTCCGAGTTTATGTTTGCTCCTCGGAACGAACGTACATCCAACACGCTCGATGAATGTCTCCCATCTATCACAACGTGATCCGGAGACAGCCAAGTGCCTTTATAATGCTTTATGTCTTAGTATGTAATTAGTAGCACCAGATGCTTTAATCTGGTGCTACTAATTACCATGCTATTTGCGCTTGCAAAGTCTATCAGCCTCACACCTTTGTCAGATGTTTCACTGTGTACACTGAATTTTCCGACTGTTGGGCCAAAGATATTCTCCTTTCTAATGTTGACATTAAAATCGCCTGGAATAATTTTAATGTCATGGGCAGGGCAACGGTCATAAGTTTCTTCTAAGCGCTCGTAGAATATATCTTTGGTCTGTTCGTCCTTGTCTGCGGTTGGACCATGAGAGCAGATAAAGCTAATTTTGAAGAGTTTTGATTTTATCCGTATTGAATCAAATCTTTCATTCACTGAAGCGAAGCTGGAGTCCAGACGTTTTAACTTCCGACCAACTACAAATCCGCAGCCAAACTCATGCTTTGTGTCATGGCAGCTATAATTAAGTGCGTCAGCTTTAGGTGTTCTTGTGACGCTTTTCCCAATACATCTGCCAATGCGTAAACTGCACCTTCTCTATAAAAAGAGCAAACATTCCAGGTGCAGGTTCGCAGATCATGGTCCTTAAAATATTTGCGTGGGTCGTCAACTTAAGAGGGGATTATTTTTCTTTTCTTTCGTTTTTTCATAGTAGGCTGCCTTTCCTAGGGGAGGGTTACTAACACGACGCCTAAACCCAAGTTTTTAACGTTCTTATGGGCGAACGCGCGGCACATGTTGGCTCACTACCGTTAACGTTAAAGGCAGCTCCCCAGGTGACACCACGGGGAGGTCAGTGTCCACTTGACATGAAAGTGGGACCAAGATAAATCGTGGTCTTTGCCCTGTTAAAGGACCGTACCTTTGTATCTTTCCTCCCCTGCGTCACCTATTTTCCAAGGACTATCAGACCAATAAACGTGGACTTTTTGAAGGACCATCACAAAAATAAACCTGGATTTTTTAAAGAATATTTTTCAAGGGTCCAAGGGCCAATAAACCAGGATTTGTCTCACTAACAGGCTGGTGCATGCGACAACTCTTGTATGGATCAATCGATTTGTCCAAGGTTTGATTAAGTTCGAAAATGTGCCATACCGGGCCCATTCCTTGTGGTACCACTCGCACTAAAATGAGCTGGACAGAAGTCTGTCAGACGCGTTGAAAGAAAGAAACTTCAGTCATTTGGTTTCCTGGGTCCTCTTCCACGAAACAACTTATCGCTTTTCACTTTGCACTTATCAAAAAGTATTAATTGTAAAAATTTAATTTTTTATGTTCCACGAAATAACTTTTCGATTTCTCTTTGCACTTAGCAAATTTTTTTAAACCGTTCTCTTTAGCAAAGTTGTTATGCTATCTTGGTTAATTTGTCCGCCATCTTGCTAAGTCTCTCAGTTCTCTTGCAAAGTGTGGATGCTATTTGTTCCACAGAATATTTTATCATCTTTGCATTATTTTCTACATAGCAATGATAAATTATAAATAAAAAATAAATGAAATAAAATAAAATGTAGTGAAATAAAATAAAGCAAAACAGATAAAATAAAATAAAATAAAATAAAATAAAATAAAATAAAATAAAATAAAATAAAATAAAATAAAATAAAATAAAATAAAATAAAATAAAATAAAATAAAATAAAATAAAATAAAATAAAATAAAATAAAATAAAATAAAATAAAATAAAATAAATAAAGTAAAACAGATAAAATAAAATAAAGTAAAAAAATAAAATAAAATAAAATAAAATAAAATAAAATAAAATAAAATAAAATAAAATAAAATAAAATAAAATAAAATAAAATAAAATAAAATAAAATAAAATAAAATAAAATAAAATAAAATAAAATAAAATAAAATAAAATAAAATAAAATAAAATAAAATAAAATAAAATAAAATAAAATAAAATAAAATAAAATAAAATAAAATAAAATAAAATAAAATAAAATAAAATAAAATAAAATAAAATAATATAAAATAAAGTAAAGTAAAACAAAATTAAATTAAATGAAACAAAATAAGACAAAATCAAATAATGTAAAACAAAATACAATAAAATAAAATAAAATAAAATAAAATAGAATAAAATAAAATAAAATAAAATAAAATAAAATAAAATAAAATAAAATAAAATAAAATAAAATAAAATAAAATAAAATAAAATAAAATAAAATAAAATAAAATAAAATAAAATAAAATAAAATAAAATAAAATAAAATAAAATAAAATAAAATAAAATAAAATAAAATAAAATAAAATAAAGTAAAACAGATAAAATAAAATAAAGTAAAACAAAACAAAATAAAATTAAATTTAATGAAACAAAATAAGACAAAATAAAATAATGTAAAACAAAATAAAATAAAATAAAATAAAATAAAGTAACATAAAATAAAGTAAAATAAAATTAAATGAAACAAAATAAAATAAGACAAAAGAAAATAGAGTAAAACAAAATAAAGTAAAACAAAATAAAATAAAATAAAATAAAACAAAATAAAATTAAATGAAACAAATAAAATAAGACAAAATAAAAAAAATAAAATTAAATTAAATGAAGCAAATAAAATAAGACAAAATAAAATAAATAAAATAAAATAAAATGAAATAAAATAAAGTAAAACAAAATAAAATAAAATAAAATAAATAGTAAACCAAAATAAAATAAAGTAAAATAAAATGAAACAAAATAAAATGAAGTGAAATAAAATAAAATAAAATTAAATAAAAATATACTCTAAAATAGTTTAGGCTAAGTGTAAAATCGAGAAACATCGATTTGTATGATGGTTCGGAGTTTGGAATTTCGGAATAGGGTGCTTGGCAGGGTGGAAGTTCAGAGTGTTGGAATTCGGAGTGGATGGTACTTTTTAAAAAAAACGTCTATTGTCTTCTTCGGTTGCCCCTAAAAATCTTTAAAAAATCGACGCATATTGTCCATTTTGGTAACTCCTAAAAATCTTAAAAAAAACCACGCCGATTGTCTTCTTTGGCTGCCCCTTAAAATCTTTAAAAAATCCAAGCCGATTGTCCTTTTTGGTAACTCCTAAAAATCTTTAAAATATCAACGCATACTGCCCTATTTTTGGTTTGAAGTGTGAAGGTTCGGAAAAAAGTAATTCGATCCTTATAATTTCTTGTCATTACCGTGTTTTCCCTATTTCCGAACAAAATCTCCCGTCGAAACGTTTTAAAACCTTTACTTGTTTTAACAATGTACATTGGCAAAGAGAACGTTTACCCGGCAAACTTGTCAATATTTGGTCTGCAAAACCAAAATGCAAAGATTTCTGTGGAACGAAAGAGCAAAATTTTTTGCAAAATATTAACAAAATACACTTTGCAGTACAACTTCTCACTTAGAGGATGGGAACATTTGTGGAACAGAAATCAAAAAGCAAGCAACACTTTTTTTTGAAAACTTAGCAAACTCAAAAATTTGCGAACTATAAAAAATATTGCTAAGTGCAAAATGAAAAGTTGATAAGTTGTTTCGTGGAATAGGGCCCTGGTTAGCTAAAGGAATGTATCCAAAACGGTTTGTATTGAGAAAATGTTGCTTAAAAACATTTTGTATAACCAAGGCTTCGTTAGAATCAAATTCGAAAGTGTGAAAAAAAGTCCGACTACGGGCAAATTTTTTTTTTTTTTTTTAATTTATTAAATGTTTATTTCCCCAATATTGTAGAAATATGAACATGTTATACGAAAACTATATGAAAAGCCTTGGTATCATTGTTTCAGGTCCCACATATTTTTGGTGAACATCTTCTGGAAGATCTACTGGCCATATTATAGAAGATCCATTAATATTTCACAAATATCCCATAAGGGACAAGGGAGACTTCTGTAGAAGATCCATTTGTCTATTCATCTTTTCTTCTATAATAAGTCAATATTGTGTTATATGAAAGGACCTATAGGATTTCTATAAGAGACCTTGTGGCATTTTAAGACAAATTCCACCGAAATCCTTTACCGTTTTTACAAGATAAGACCAAAATGGTCGTATGTAAGAGAGTCTAACCAAAAATAGCTCAACTCTGAAGCTTTGGTACAAGCCCAAGAAAATTGTCGTCTACAGTCATATTTTTTTTTATTTTAATGACTATCGTGTTTTTGTTTACGAATGCGCATTTGATGGTTTTGCTCCAGTTTTTCTACATTTTATGATAATTTATGAGAAGAAAAATATTAAAAATCGAGTTGAAATGATTCAATTCCGGCAACATAACCCATAACGAGTACAATAGAAAAATGTATCTAAAATTTTATGTTTCTTAATAAATTGTAACATTGTATTGATGCGGTCTTGGAAATTTTAACATACAAATCAATGTCTATATTAACTCTTTAATTTATGAAGGCAATTATTTTGCATACATTTTTTCTGGAAGCTATTAAATTTATATACAAAGTAATAACATTGAAAATTTATTGAAAAAATAAATAATTTTTTAATTCAAAACACTTCTATAAGTGACCGCAAAGAAGAGAAAGAAAAAAATCATTTCCCATTTTTTAACAAAGAATCAGTTCAAATTGTCCGGTTTCTTTTTTTTTTTTTTTTGCTTTCAACATAAAATGTATGTCCATAAAAAACTTATTGACTCATAATTATGTTATTAAAATATTTGTAGTGTGTTGAGGTAATTACATGATGATAGGCTTTGTAGAAAAAAAATGTGTTGGAATGTCAATACATTGTACAAATATGTATGTTGTGTGTGTATATCAATTAACTATGGATGTAGTATTTATTTATAGCTTATGCAAATAAGCAATGCCAATTTGTAATAAAGCTTCGAAATCAATTCATTCGTTAGGAAAAAAACATAAATCATAAATGGTTATTGTGTAAATGAAGTCACTTGCAACAATAAGAACTTAATTAAATTATGTAGTAAATCGGAATGAGTCAACATTCTTGGTGTTCTACTAATGCCACCATATGAACAATGCTCACACATCAGAACCCCTATTTGTGTATGAAAATATTTTACTATTGATGACGGAATCAATTACGCTCAAATGCAATAAAACTATGGGCTTATTGCTGGTAATGAAGTTTATTCTGTTCGAATTTGAATGATGGAAAATGAGGAGTAGAAAAACAGCAAACAAATATTTAAAAAAAAATCTTACTCTTATTTCAAAATAATTCTCCATTTTAAAACACCTTAATATTGTCGGAATTTCCAATCATAAAACCTCACATAACCTTAAATAATTTCCCATTGTAAACATTTCTCCATAAAACATTTCACCTTTCATGCATGTCCCACTCACATTCATTAAATAACAGTTAGCCGTTTTTTTTTTGTTTTTCATTGGAAAATTTACAACTTCATTCAAATGTACTAAGAGAAAAAAAATTGCAAGATAAATATTTACGCAAATTTATCGGCTATATGCGAAAAGTGCAAACTTACAAAGAAAATAACTCTGTTAGTTCAACATTATCACAATCTACATAAATTCGAACTTTGAACAATTTCCATAGAAAGCCATTGAATTGGTTAAGCTGACCTTTCATAGCATGTATGCGCAGTGCGCCATACATAGCTGAGATTTAGTTGTTCAAATAATTCCCAATTGTTGGGAAAATGAATGGAAACTCAATTGGTGTGGCTCCATGTTCAAATTATGGTCTATCAGAAAAGAGTTTATCTTTATAATAAAATGCTTTTAAGATAAGAAATTACAATACACAATAAGTCAGGTTCGCAGAGCAATCTAGACCTCTCCCCACTGGCTTGTATGTTAGAAGAAGAAAAATAAACTGGGTCAATTTGGCCAAATGATGATGATTGTAGCAGGTAAAATAAATGGTATGTTAAGTTATTGACATAGGTATCCATTTTGGTTGGAAAAAATATTTTTAAAAAATCCACGATTAGGATTTTTATTAAAAAAAATATTTTTAAAAAATCCACGATTAAGATTTTTATTAAAAAAAATATTTTTAAAAAATCCACGATTAGGATTTTAAATGAAAAAATATTTTTAAAAAAACCACGATTAGGATTTTAAATGAAAAAATATTTCTAAAAAATCCACGATTAGGATTTTCAATGAAAAAATATTTTTAAAAAATACACGATTAGGATTTTCAATGAAAAAATATTTTTAAAAAATCCACGATTAGGATTTTTATTAAAAAAAATATTTTTAAAAAATCCACGATTAAGATTTTTATTAAAAAAAAATATTTTTAAAAAATCCACGATTAAGATTTTTATTAAAAAAAATATTTTTAAAAAATCCACGATTAGGATTTTAAATGAAAAAATATTTTTAAAAAAACCACGATTAGGATTTTAAATGAAAAAATATTTCTAAAAAATCCACGATTAGGATTTTCAATGAAAAAATATTTTTAAAAAATACACGATTAGGATTTTCAATGAAAAAATATTTTTAAAAAATCCACGATTAGGATTTTTATTACAAAAATATTTTTAAAAAATCCACGATTAGGATTTGTATTACAAAAATATTTTTAAAAAATCCACGATTAGGATTTGTATTACAAAAATATTTTTAAAAAATCCACGATTAGGATTTTCAATGAAAAAAATATTTTATCCACGATTAGGATTTTCAATGAAAAAATATTTTTAAAAAATCCACGATTAGGATTTTCAATGAAAAAATATTTTTAAAAAATCCACGATTAGAATTTTCAATGAAAAAATATTTTTGAAAAATCGACGATTTGGATTTTTATTAAAAAAAATATTTTTAAAAAATCTTTCAATGAAAAAATATTTTTAAAAATTCAACAATTAGGATTTTCAACGAAAAAAATATTTTAAAAAAAAAACACGATTATGATTTTCAATGAAATGGATAAAAAGGTATTTTTAAGAAATCCACGATTAGGATTTTCAATGAAAGGATATTTTTAAAAAATCCAAGTTTAGTTTTTTGTTAAAAAAATACGATCAGGATTTTCAATAAAAAAATATTTTTAAAAAATTCACGATTAGGATTTTCAACGAAAAGAATATTTTTAAAAAATCCACGATAAGGATTTTCAATGAAAAAATATTTTTAAAAAATTCACGATTAGGATTTTCAACGAAAATAATATTTTTAAAAAATCCACGATAAGGATTTTCAATGAAAAAATATTTTTAAAAAAATCCACGATTAGGACTTTCTGTGAAAAAATATATTTAAAAATTCAACAATTAGGATTTTCAACGAAAAAAATATTTTTAAAAAACCCCGATTAGGATTTTCAATAAAATGGATGAAAATATATTTTTAAGAAATCCACGATTAGGATTTTCATTGAAAGAATATTTTTAAAAAATCCACGTTTAGTTTTTTATTAAAAAAATACGATCAGGATTTTCAATGAAATTAAATGAATGAAGAGATATTTTTAAAAAATCCACGATTAGGATTTTCATTGAAAGAATATTTTTAAAAAATCCACGTTTAGTTTTTTATTAAAAAAATATTAAAAAAAAATACGATCAGGATTTTCAATGAAATTAAATGAATGAAGAGATATTTTTAAAAAAATCCACGATTAGGATTTTCAATGAAAAATATTTTTTTAAAAATCCACGATTAGGATTTTCAATGAAAAATATTTTTTTAAAAATCCACGATTAGGATTATCAATGAAAAAATATTTATTAAAAAATACGCGATTAGGATTATCAATGAACAAATACTTTTTAAAAAATCCACTATTAGGATTTTCAATAAAAAACTTTTTAAAAATCCACGATTAGGATTTTCAATGAAAAAATATTTAAAAAAAAATCTACAATTAGGATTATAAATGAAAAAATATGTTTAAACAATCGACGATTTGGATTTTTATTAAAAAAATATTTTTAAAAAATCTTTGATTAGTATTTTCAATGAAAAAATATTTTTAAAAAATCCACGATTAGGATTTTCATAAAAAAAAATATTTTTAAAAAATCCACGATTAGTATTTTCAATGAAAAAAATTTTTAAAAAATCCACGATTAGGATTTTTAATGAACAAATATTTTTAAAAAATCCACTATTAGGATTGTCAATGAAAAAATATTTTTAAAAAATCCATGATTAGGAATTTCAATGAAAAAATATTTTTAAAAAATCCACGAGTAATATTTGGTTGAAAAAAAATATTATAAAAAAATCCACGTTTAGTTGTTGGTTGAAAAAAATATTTTAAAAAAATCCACGTTTAGTTGTTGGTTGAAAAAAATATTTTAAAAAAATCTACGTTTAGTTGTTGGTTGAAAAAAAATATTTTAAAAAAATCCACGTTTATTTGTTGGTTGAAAAAAATATTTTAAAAAAATCTACGTTTAGTTGTTGGTTGAAAAAAATATTTTAAAAAAATCCACGTTTAGTTGTTGGTTGAAAAAAATATTTTTTTTAAAAATCCACGTTTAGTTGTTTATTGAAAAAATATTTTTTTAAAAATCCACATTTAGTTGTTTGTTGAAAAAATATTTTTTTAAAAATCCACTATTACTTGTTGGTTAAAAAATATTTTTTAAAAATCCACGTTTAGTTGTTGGTTAAAAAATATTTTTTTAAGTCCACGTTTTTTATTTAAAAAAAAAAAATAAAAAATCCACTTTGGAAGTGGAATTTGGATTTTTTTTAAATATTTTTTTTTGTCATCGTGGATTTTTAAAATATATTTTTTCAACCATCATTTAAAAATATGTTTTCCACCAACGTGAATTTTTTAAAATTTTTTTAAAATTTATTTTGTGGGGGAAAAAATATATTAAAAATAAAAATCCACTTTTATTTTGTAAGAGAAAAAATATATTTAAAATAAGAAAACACTTTTATAAAAATATTGCTTTTAATTAAAAAATCCACTATTAGTTGCTGGATGAAAAAATATATTTTTTTTAAAAATCCACGTTTAGTTGTTTGTTGAAAAAATATTTTGTTAAAAATCCACTTTTAGTTGTTGGTGAAAAAATATTTTTTTTTAAAAATCCACGTTTAGTTGTTTGTTGAAAAATATTTTTTTTAAAAATCCACTTTTAGTTGTTTGTTGAAAAAAAATTTTTTTTAAAAATCCACGTTTAGTTGCTTGTTGAAAAAATATTTTTTTAAAAATCCACGTTTAGTTGTTATTTGAAAAAATATTTATTTAAAAATCCACTATTACTTGTTGGTTAAAAAATATTTTTTAAAAATTCACGTTTAGTTGTTGGTTAAAAATATTTTTGTAGGTCCACGTTTTTTATTTAAAAAAAAAATAAAAAATCCACTTTGGAAGTGGAATTTGGATTTTTTTAAAATACATTTTTTTTGCCATCGTGGATTTTTAACCATCATTTAAAAATATGTTTTCCACCAACATGAATTTTTTAAAATATATTTTTTTAATATTTTTCAACCATCGTGGACTTTTTAAAAATAGTTTTCAAACAAAACCGATTATTTAAAAATTATTTTTTAAAAACATTTTTTCAACCAACGTGGATTTGTTTGTAAACATATGTTTTCAACCAACGTGAATTTTTTAAAAATGTTTTTTCAAGCCACGGAAAATTTTTAAAAATGTTTTTTCATTTAATAATGTCTATTCAACAACGTGAATTTTTTAAAATATATTTTCAAAAAATATTTTTTTAATCATCGTGAATTTTTTAAAATAATTTTTCAACTTTGTGGATTTTTTAAAAACAATTTTTCAACTATCGTGAATTTTTTTAAAAATATATTTTCAATCATAGTGGATTTTTTAAAAACAAATTTTTCAACAATATTGGTTTTTTAAAAATAAGTTTTCAACTATCGTAGACTTTTTAAAAATAATTGTTCAACTATTGTGGATTTTATTAAACAATTTTTCAACGATTGTTGTTTTTTTCAACCAACGTGGATTCTTTAAAAATAATTTTTTAACTATCGTGGATTCTTTAAAAATATTTTTCAACCATCAAGAATTTTTTAAGAAATATTTTTCAACCATCGAGATTTTTTTAAGAAATATTTTTAACACTCGTGGAAATATTTTTCAATCATCATGGATTCTTTAAAAATATTTTTCAACCATCGAGGATTTTTTAAGAAAATTTTTTAACCATTGTGTATTTTTTAAAAATATTTTTCAACCACCGTGGATTTTTTAAAAATATTGTTCAATCATCGTGGATTTTTTAAAATTATTTTTCAACCATAGTGAATTTTTTAAAAATAATTTTTAAACTATCGAGGATTTTATTAAATAATTTTTCAACAATTGTGATTTTTTTAAAAAAGTGTTTCAACCAACGTGGATTTAAAAAAAATATATATATTTTCTACCATCGTGAATTTTTAAAAATACTTTTTTAACTATCGTGGTTTTTTTAAAAATACTTTGCAACCATCGAGGATTTTTTAAAAATATTTTTCAATCATCGTGGATTTTTTAAAAGTATTTTTCAACCATCGTAAATTTTTTAAAAATATTTTTCAACCAACGTGGATTTTTTTATATTTTAAAAATATTTTTTCAACCAACGTGGATTTTTTTATATTTTAAAAATATTTTTTCAACCAACGTGGATTTTTTTATATTTTAAAAATATTTTTTCAACCAACGTGGATTTTTTTATATTTTAAAAGTATTTTTATACCATTGTGATTTTTTAAAAATATCGCTATTTTAAAAAATATATTTATAAAAAATTCACGTTGCATATTTTTTAAAATCCACGTTGCTTAATCTTTTTTTTTTTTAAACCACGTTTTTAAAAAAAATGTTTTTTAAAAATCTACGTTGCTTGTAAAAATATTTTTAAAAAAATTCACTTTGCTTCAAAAAATATTTTTAAAAAAATTAACGTTGCTTCAACAAGTATTTTTAAATAATCCACGTTATTTGATAACGATTTTTGAAAAAAATCCACGTCGTTTGGAAACATTTTTTTTAAATTTACGTCGTTAAATTTCTGAATTGTCAAATTCCCTTCTTTTTTCTCTAACCCATAAACACATATTCTCTGTGGAAAATAAATGTCTTAATAACTGAGTTATTGTAGCCAAATTCGCAATTCGTTGCTCCTTTTTTTCCAAGATGATATCATCTCTATAATCGTCACTGAGTTTTGTAATTATCTTATCTAGCGCTTCTGATAATTTGCCTCTAATAGCATGAAAACTACAACATTTCACTATTCCACTAGCATCTGTGCTCTGAGCTCCTGAAAGATGACAGTTAACAAACAGATCAATGAATGAAGGCAGATACAATCTGCTCGCTCGTATGTTCGCTCCATAAGTTAAGATAACAATCGTGGTGATGATGATGGTGGCTAAAACAAACAACTATAAAATTGCCAACAACAACAAAGCAGGAGCATAATAGCCACAAATGACAAAAACAAACAACCGAGAATGGTCCGAAAATTACCAGCGTTTGAACACAAGTGATAATCGCCAGCAATTTAGTCCCCCTAGGGGTATCACGGTATATTATGCGCCTATAAAGACATAAATTATCACATTGTAGATTAAACAAACACTTTATTCGAGAGTTGCCGGCCCATTCAACGTCTCCTCCCCAAGCAATTAAGTCTCAACAGCAAAATACCTGCTTTCCTCTGTTTGGCCGACTCATTGACTGGCTTCTTTGTTGATTCTTAAAATCATGTTGTCCATGTAAACAATTCCACCGTGCAACAGGCTGGTGCAACGGCAACACCATCACCAACGACAACCATGGAATGACTCTATAAACAGTCAGTTGTTTGGTACAAACATAATTTCCATATGGATTTTATGGCTTTTTATTACCTCATAGACAATTTGTTGCCACAATGCTGTTGTTGTTGTTGGTGGAGGTGTTGTTGTTGCGATACTCGTTGAACGTTGTATGTATGGCAGAATGTTTATTTGTTTAAAGTGTTGCCCCACTATGTGGCCAGGCACTCTGTAACAGGGCGTTTGTTTGGATATCGGAAAGAGAAATATGAAAATTTAAAATGCAGTCAATGTAATTTGATCAAAGAGTGCAAGGTTTTTTTGTTGTTGTAAGATGTTTCAAACAGAAGAAGAATGAATGAAAGACAAATAAAAGCATTGCATTGTGTCTTATCGTTCACGCTAGGAAATATTGCGGGTCACTAACATAGTGGTCCAGTGAAATATATTTTATTTTGTGTACCGTTTAGTAACATAAGAAGGCGTCTTGTAACTTCCTGAGAAGAGGCTGCATAATTTTCCACTACTTATTTACAGAACCAAAAGTGAAATGGGAAGTGCTCTTTATACAAAGAGGATTTCTATGGACGACTAGTTTTCCATGGCCAATATTGACTGCAGGAGCATATGTTCTATTAGGAAGTCTTTCCACGAATATGCCATAAATAGGGTTTCAAATACTATTCTTAAAAAATCGATGATTTCGTCAACATTTTTTGGTATGCCATTCTAAATTCTTAACAGATTTGCATAATTTGCCTTAATCCTATTATTGTGTCATAATTAATTCACTCAATTCCATGCTAAAATTCTTAGAAATTCATTAAGAAAACAAATAATAAAAATTAAATTAAAACTAAATCATATTTTAATGTTGTTTTGTTAAAAAAAAATCAGAAGAAGATCTTCTAAATTAAACAAATAAAATCAAAACATCCAAAGACGCCCACACATTCAAACCCAGTCACTCACTAAACGGTGTGGCCAATCAATTAAGGCCAGCTTTGAGCTGTACAGCGCCTATTATTTCTTTTTGTTATTGTCTTATACCACATTCATAATTAATTGCTTAATTATGCTCCATCGAATAAAAGACGGTATTGGATATAGTAAAAAAAAACATTTTAACACATCTGCCATAACACACATACCCACAAAACTAAAGAGGCACAGTGTTACAAAGAAATAAATGATTTACAAATAATTTTTAAAATTGATTTATACATAAACATGGACCTGTGCTTACAGTTTTTGGTGGATATGTTGTGTGACCACTGGGAACCTCAAATGTCGACTTACAAATAGTTAGGTCGAAATTTGTAGCTAAAATCTTCAAAATACCGAAAATCGGGAGGTACCGTTACATGGGGGCTATACCAAAACATGGACCTATATTGACAGTTTTTGGTTGAGATGTTTTGTGATTACAAGAAACCTCAACTGTCAAATTACAGATAGTTCGGTCAAACATTTTAACTAAAATCCTCAAAATACCGAAAATCGGGAGATACCGTTACATGGGGGCTATATCAAAACATGGACCTATGTTGACAGTTTTCGGTGGGGATATTTGAGATTACTAGGAACCTCAACTGTCAAATTACAGGTAGTTTGGTCAAAATACCGAAAATCGGAAGGTACCGTTATATGGGGGCTATACCAAAACATGGACCTATATTGACAGTTTTCGGTGTAGATATTTTGTGATTACTAGGAACTTTAACTGTCAAATTACAGGTAGTTCCGTCAAACATTTTATCTAAAATTCTCAAAATACCGAAAGCGAGAGGTACCGTTATATGGGGGCTATACCAAAACATGGACCTATGTTGACGGTTTTTTGTGGAGATATTTTGTGACCCCTGGGAACCCCAAACGTGAAATTACAGGTAGTTCGATGAAAAATTTATACAAGACTTAGATGAGGTTCCAATTTGGACTCAATCGGTCCACTCTTTCGGGTACCTCCCACACAAAATTTCGGAAAAGTTCAGTTTAGGACCTGTTCACAAATCCCTTTGATTTTTATTGTAGCAACTTGTATTCACTGCCCCCCCATATAACGGGGGGCTATTTTCCTGAGAAAATAGCCTGAAAGTTACAAAAAACCCCTATGACCCCGTGTGTAGTGGTTGGAGCGCAAGATAACTCTCGAACGGATCTGCCGATTCGGTCCACAATTTGGTCTTCGTAATATCTTGTGCAAACTTAGTTTAAATTCGAAGATAATCCATATCGGTCCACTCCTTCAGGTACCTCCCAAACAAAAGTTCAAAAATTTTCGGAAAAATTGTGCGCACGAACCGAATACTGCGTTCGTCCACACTTTGGATATTGTAATATTTCTTGGAATATTAGATGAAATTCGAAGGTGGTGCTTATAGGTCCACTCCTTCCGGTACCTCCCCCACATAAGTTCGAAAATATTCGAAAATATTTCACGTAGACGTAGCAACCAATGGGTCCAAACTTTTGATATCTAAATATTGTCGAAACTTAGTTTATGTTCAAATTTGGACCATATCTGCCCAATCCTTGTGGTACCATCCACACAAAGGTTAAACATTTTTGTGTGGTTCGAGGATCCTTTGGATATTTTTACCCAAGGTTTTCCTAGTGGCACTGTTTACAGCGATATTATGTTTTTCGTAGGCTACTGTGATAAAAAAGCCCTATCTATCGATATCCCCGCAAATTTAAGCTTTAATCTTATCCATACATTTGTCGGTGCATACGCCCATAATTTTTAAATGTTCGGAAAGTTTGTGCGCACAATAACTCTTGAAGGGAGAGACCAATTTGGTCCATACTTTGTATAACGTAAACTTTCTACCAGAGTTATATAAGGTTCCAATATGGTCTCAATTGGTGCACTACTTCGGGTACCTCCCACACAAAATTTCGGTAAAGTTCGGTTTAGGGCCTGGTCTCGAATCGCTTTGATGTTGGTAGTAACATATATTCTGAGCCCTCTGTACGACGGTGCAAGTTTCATCTGGAGGAAGTCTATATTTCCTGAGAAAATAGCCTGAAAGGTGCAAAAAACCCCTATGACACCGTATGTAATGGTTTGAGCGCAAATAACTCTCGAACGGATCTGCCTATTCAGTCCAACATTTGGCTTTCGTAATATTTTGTCCAAACATAGTTTATGTTCGAAGATAATCCACATCGGTCCATTCCTTCAGGTACCTCGCCCACAAAAGTTCAAAAATGTTCGGAAAAATTGTGCGCACGATAACTCTTGAAGGGAGTGAACGATTTGGTCCATACTTTACACATCTTAATACATCTACCAGATATAGATCAGGTTTAAATATGGACTATATTTGTCCACTCCCTCGGGTACCTCCCACACAAAATTTCGGATAGGTTCACTTTAAGACTTGCTCTCGAGACACTTTGATTTTTGTTGAAGCAACTTGCATTCACTACCTCAATTACGACGATAAATGTTTTTTCAGGGGCAAGTCCGTACTTCTTGAGGAAACCCCTATATGTAGTCGCCGGAGAGCACGAAAACTTCTTCTTCCCCTTAGGGAACCTCCCCCACAAAAGTTCAACATTCGTGTCGAAATGCAGTTTAGGGTCCCTTCGAAGATGCTTTGGAAATTAACGCCGATGCTGTTCATTGTGGTCCTGCTGTTTACAGTCATATTATGTTTTCCGTGGACAAGTTCAATCCACACAGGCTGAGGGTATATCTCTGAAAGACGACTGATAATTTTTTACTTGTTTTTTTTTTTATTAATTTCACTCATAACCTACGAATGCTTTGCGGATCTTTGTTTCGTTTTTAAGGTACCACATACAAATCTCAACTTTTTCGACTTAACTTGGCATATTACCGCTGTAAATTGGCAAAAAAATAACACTGGTGGGTGTGCATACCATTGCACAGTGGTGCAATGGTATGCACACCCGCCTTGCACGCTAAAGGTCGTGGGTTCGATTCCCCGGCCAGTCAACATCAAACATCAACGGTGGCAAAATACCCCTCAGTAATGTTGGCGGCATTTTGTGAGTATTTCAGCCTTGTACAACTTCTCTACAAGTGGTGTCTTAGACACGCCGTTCGGACTCGGCGATAAACAGTAGGTCCCATATCATTGAGCTAATATGAATCGGGGTGCACTCATTGATATGAGAGAAGTCTCCCCTGTCCCGCCTGGGATGTTTGTGAAAAAAAAAATAATAAAAATAAAAATTTAATGTGTTTAGAGAATATTTATTTCAATCGCAATCAAATTTGTCGACATAAATTTTTCGATTTTTGTCCACGGTGCAGTGTGAAGATTTGGTCTATTGTCGATTTATTGACCATGGGTTTTAGACGTTCACACAGTACGCTCGACAGCATTTTGTATGCGAGTGATAGCGGACTTATGCCCCTCTGTAGTTTATACATACCTCCTTGTCTCCTTTCTTGTGTACGGGACATAGGAGGCTGAGGTTCCAATCGTTTGGTATGCTTTCTTTCTGCCAAATGTCGGTAATTCACTGATGCATACTCCTCATCAGCATTTCGCCACCGGTCTCGCAGATGAGACTGATGTTAAAAAAACTTTGCTTTTATAAGGATTGTGGCAATTCTCTCATCAACCGGAGTAAAGCTGGAGACAAGATTGTTAAGCCTCCATAAATCCAACACCTATATAGCTCATGTTTCGTTTTATGGCAGCTATAATAAAGTGCGTAATATTTTGTGGTTCTTACGTCTGCCTGGTTCCATCGCACTGCCTGTAAGGCGATAATATCAGCTTTGTACTTAACAAGTACATTCTGACATTCCAGGTGCAGATTCGCAGATCATGGTCCTTAAAACGTTTGCGGGGATCGTTAACTTTAGAGGGATTTGTTTCTCTTCTTTTTCTTTGTTTTGTTTTTTTTTTCATAGTAGGCGGTGTTTTGACGTGTGAATTACTAGCCCAACGCCCAACCCAAGTTCTTAACGTTCTTATGGGTGAACGCGAGGCACATGTTAGCTCGCTACCTTTAACGAATGTTAAAGGCAACTCTCCAGGTGACACCACGGGGAGGTCAGTGTCCACTTGAGATGAAAGAGCGATTTATGAAAAAACATATTTTTTAAAAAATATATAAAATAATATTTTTTAAAAAATCCACGATTTATGAAAAAATATTTTTTAAAAAATCCACGATTTATGAAAAAATATTTTTTAAAAAATCCACGATTTATGAAAAAATATTTTTTAAAAAATCCACAATTTATGAAAAATATTTTTTAAAAAATCCACGATTTATAAGAAAATATTTTTTAAAAAATCCACGAATTATGAAAAAATATTTTTTAAAAAATCCACAATTTATGAAAAATATTTTTTAAAAAATCCACGATTTATAAGAAAATATTTTTTAAAAAATCCACGAATTATGAAAAAATATTTTTTAAAAAATCCACGAATTATGAAAAAATATTTTTTAAAAATCCACGATTTATAAGAAAATATTTTTTAAAAAATCCACGAATTATGAAAAAATATTTTTTAAAAAATCCACGAATTATGAAAAAATATTTTTTAAAAAATCCACGAATTATGAAAAAATATTTTTTAAAAAATCCACGAATTATGAAAAAATATTTTTTAAAAAATCCACGAATTATGAAAAAATATTTTTTAAAAAATCCATGAATTATGAAAAAATATTTTTTAAAAAATCCACGAATTATGAAAAAATATTTTTTAAAAAATCCACGAATTATGAAAAAATATTTTTTAAAAAATCCACGAATTATGAAAAAATATTTTTTAAAAAATCCACGAATTATGAAAAATATTTTTTAAAAAATCCACGATTTATGAAAAAATATTTTTTTAAAAAATCCACGATTTATGAAAAAATATTTTATAAAAAATCAACGATTTCTGAAAAAATATTTTATAAAAAATCAACGATTTCTGAAAAAATATTTTATAAAAAATCCACGATTTATGAAAAAATATTTTATAAAAAATTAACGATTTATGAAAAAATATTTTATAAAAAATCCACGATTTATGAAAAAATATTTTATAAAAAATCCACGATTTATGAAAAAAATATTTTATAAAAAATCCACGATTTATGAAAAAATATTTTATAAAAAATCCACGATTTATGAAAAAATATTTTATAAAAAATCCACGATTTATGAAAAAATATTTTATAAAAAATCCACGATTTATGAAAAAATATTTTATAAAAAATCCACGATTTATGAAAAAATATTTTATAAAAAATCCACGATTTATGAAAAAATATTTTATAAAAAATCCACGATTTATGAAAAAATATTTTATAAAAAATCCACGATTTATGAAAAAATATTTTATAAAAAATCCACGATTTATGAAAAAATATTTTTTAAAAAATCCACGATTTATGAAAAAATATTTTTTAAAAAATCCACGATTTATGAAAAAATATTTTTTAAAAAATCCACGATTTATGAAGAAATATTTTTTAAAAAATCCACGATTTATGAAAAAATATTTTTTAAAAAATCCACGATTTATTAAAAAATCTACGATTTATGAAAAAATATTTTTTAAAAAATCTACGATTTATGAAAAAATATTTTTTAAAAAATCTACGATTTATGAAAAAATATTTTTTAAAAAATCCACGATTTATGAAAAAATATTTTTTAAAAAATCCACGATTTATGAAAAAATATTTTTTAAAAAATCCACGATTTATGAAAAAATATTTTTTAAAAAATCCACGATGTATGAAAAAATATTTTTTAAAAAATCCACGATGTATGAAAAAATATTTTTTATAAAATCCACGATTAATGAAAAAATATTTTTTAAAAAATCCACGATTTATGAAAAAATATTTTTTATAAAATCCACGATTAATGAAAAAATATTTTTTAAAAAATCCACGATTTATGAAAAAATATTTTTTAAAAAATCCACGATTTATGAAAAAATATTTTTTAAAAAATCCACGATTTATGAAAAAATATTTTTTAAATAATCCACGATTTATGAAAAAATATTTTTTAAATAATCCACGATTTATGAAAAAATATTTTTTAAATAATCCACGATTTATGAAAAAATATTTTTTAAAAAATCCACGATTTATGAAAAAATATTTTTTAAAAAATCCACGATTTATGAAAAAATATTTTTTAAAAAATCCACGATTTATGAAAAAATATTTTTTAAAAAATCCACGATTTATGAAAAAATATTTTTTAAAAAATCCACGATTTATGAAAAAATATTTTTTAAAAAATCCACGATTTATGAAAAAATATTTTTTTAAAAATCCACGATTTATGAAAAAATATTTTTTAAAAAATCCACGATTTATGAAAAAATATTTTTTAAAAAATCCACGATTTATGAAAAAATATTTTTTAAAAAATCCACGATTTATGAAAAAATATTTTTTAAAAAATTTATAAAAAAATATTTTTTAAAAAATCCGCTATTTATGAAAAAAATGTTCTTTAAAAATACACTATTTATGGAAAAATATTTTTTGAAAAATCCCCTATTTATGAAAAAAATGTTTTTTAAAAATCAACGATTTATGATTTTTTTTTTTAAATCCACGATTTATGAAAATTTATTTTTTTTTAAATCCAAGATTTATGAAAAAAATATTTTTTCACAAATACACGATTTTTGAAAAAACATTTTATAAAAAATCCACGTTTTATGAAAAAATATTTTATAAAAATCCACGATTTATGAAAAAATATTTTATAAAAAATCCACGATTTTTCTTCTTTTTCTTTGTTTTTTTTTCATAGTAGGCGGTGTTTTGAACTGTTGCAAGCATTGTTTCTTTTGAAGCAATTTTCGACCACTTTTTGACACATATTGGGCGGTACCTCAGCCATAAACACGGTCTTTCGTGTGACCCCATAAAAAAGTCTAATAGTTTCAAATCGCATGTTCTTGGTGGCCAGTTGATATCACCACAACGAGAAATTACGCGACCAGGAAATGCTTATTGCAAGAGACATTTTCGTTCGAGTTGTGCGGCATATTCGTGGCACTGTCTTCTTGAAACCACATATTATCCAAAACGTATTCTTCAATAGCAGGCGCAAAATGTCGTTTATCATATGACCATAACGCTCCTTATTGACAGTGACAGTCGTTCTATCGTCGTTTTCGAAGAAGTAACGTCCAATCACACCTTCGGACCAAAATCACGAAAAATTAAAAAAAAAAAATAGAATTTTTATAGTAGGTTTTGATCATTTTTATGCGATCCATTTTCGTCAATGACAGACTTTCAATTGAAAAGAAAAAACAATTGGTTTAACAACTTAGTTTGACAGATGTCGAATTCCAGTACCATACTTTTGAAACCACGAAATGGATAAAAATACGATCACCTTACATTTTACATTTATGTTGTAATCTCTACACTGTGCAGTTCCACAACCACTTGCATCAAATATTCATAACTCCAATACAATAGGAAATGTATCGAATCAATTTAACGCTTTATTCATTCACAAATGTACCCACCCCTGATTTTCGGCAAATTGTTGTTTATTTTTATCGTTTCATCAAAAGACAAAACATAATTTAATCAATAACAAACAAAATGTACAGATAATGAATAAAATATCAGAAACGATTAACAGCTAATCATTTAATTCGATTTTTATCAAAACTTAGGTGAGATATGTAGATTTTCAGGGGAGATAACATTGAGATTAAGTTTGATTGGCTTTTGTTCGAAATAATGATGTTGAAATCAATGGCAAGTGATATAAATTGATTTATATATTTAAATAAATTATTAGAAATAATGTTTAGTATTATATTTCTTGTAATATTGAAGGGCGTATTAATTGAATGGAATATTGTAAATTATAACACGAAACAAAAGAAAACTGTAAAGAGAAATAAATTCATGAATAATTAAACGAAATTACAACGATTAGACCATAAATTACAACGAAATGTTGAACAATTTATTATTGCTGTTATTGGTAAGTATTGATATGGTATTTAATTCAAATATTTTTTTAAGTAAAATAACTTATACCTAACCGAGATCAGTAAAGTGTTCGTTATAACTTATTGTCAGAAGGCTGAAAAATTTGCAACGAATATTATTTCTTCGAATCTCCACTTATACTTTATTTATTAAATAATAATGTTTCTATTATACAGAATATAACCTACAAATTTTTTAATTAACCATATTTTTGTTTCCCTTATCCTTTCAGGCAATTCATGCCGGTGGTATTGTCACCGGTTTATCGGCTAATAGTGGAGCTGTGGCTTGTGGTGGTCTATTGTGTCGACCTCTAACTGGATTGTATACACGTGATCCCTTGCCTGAAGATGCTTATATACATGTTGCCATTATACCAGCTGGAGCTTCAAATATTTCCATAACTGAGTTGAAGAATAGCATGAATTTGTTGGGTAAGTGAGACTTCTTTTTAAGATTTTTAATTTTTTTGGGGTTATGTTCAAATTTTGTATGCTCTTCCTCTCTCAGTGCTACGTACTGAAGATCAAAAATATGTTTTCAATGGCGACAATACCATGTCCGATAGTGGAGTATATGAAGCTGCTGGTGCCGTCTTTGATTATCATCGTTTGGACAGTTTGCAGGAGCAGAGTGAAGGTGTTACTGAATGGGTTACTTGTACCGGGCCAATAAGAGAGAGTTTGGAATTAATGGTGAGTAAATAAAAGGGGGAGATAGAAGGATGACTCTGAAAATCGCTTTCATTTTTAAAATATTTTACAGATCTACAGTAAAACCGTCAACCCTGGTATTAAGTATGAATACCTTTTACCCATTACCTCGGATTCTGAAGAAAATGAGGTTTCGGTGGAAACAGATGGCTTCTTGAAATCGGCCAATGATGAGGCTATCATCAATGCCAATCGCCCAGTGCGCAAACGCCGTTATAATTGGAAAGTTGTGGGTTTCAGTGCCTGTTCCAAGTCCTGCGGTGGTGGTATGCAACAGCCAATAATCAAGTGTGTACGCGAAAATCCTTTGCGTTATTATTCTCAGCGTAGATGTGCCCATTCCGATAAACCAATGATCAATGAAAATCTGTTGAGATGTAATACCCAGCCATGTCCAGCCTTTTGGCGTGTAGAAGATTGGGGTGAATGTCGCTGCCATCACAGTGAAGGTGGTGTGCGGGAACGTGAAATCAATTGTGTACAAGAATTGGCTTCCGGTGTGGTGGTACATGTTGATGCTGCCGCCTGTATGGAAGAGAAACCAGTGGCCAAGAAACCATGCGATTGCCCCAAAAATAGGCGTCGCAGCAACACCGCCCGTTATAGTATGCATGGCCTGAGGGCAAATGCTACCCATGCAAATAATAAAAAGGCTGATAAGGCTGGTGTATGGCTAATGTCCGATTGGAATCAATATTGCTCATCGGAATGTGGTCCCGGTACAGAATATCGTACCATTTATTGTGATCGCACCAAATCGAATCCAGAAAGATGTGATATTCGCAATGCCCCTGAAACTACGAGGATTTGTGATCGTGAGGAATCATGTGATACAGGAGAATGGTTTGCCGGACCCTGGTCACCATGTAATGGCAATTGTTTCAATTTGACCCGCACCCGCCAGGTATTGTGTATTGAAAATCAATTGATTTTGGAAGATGAAGATTGTAAGCCGGAACTGAAACCAACCACAGTGGAGAAATGTTCACATGAGGAGGTGGAATATTGTGGTCCCAGATGGCATTATTCCGAGTGGTCAGAGGTAAGGCAAAGGGACATGAAATCCTCACGATAGAGGAAATTAAATTGTTGTTTTTGAATTTTAGTGTACCAAAACCTGTGATGGTGGCACCCAAAGACGTTCGGTGAAATGCTTGGAATACAATGAACAGGAAAATGCCCTGAAGGAGTCCAATAAATGCCGTTACTCCATTAGAGAACCAATTTACAGAAGTTGTAATACCCACAAATGTGAAGGTAGGTGGAATACGATTTTATGTCTAATCTTAGGGTTTAGATGATTTTTTCTATCATGCTCTCTCTTTTCAGATATTCGCTTTGAACCCTTACAAAATGATGATGCCATTATCCTACCCTGTACCGATGTCTTTACCAACTGTGCGTGGGCCGTGAAGGCCAAACTATGCAGCTATGAGTATTATAAGCAAAAATGTTGTTACTCTTGTAATTAAGTCAAAATTTCGGAAGAGGGGACAAACCGATTCCATTATAGTTACTTAGAGAGGGAGAGAAAACGCAGAGTTGCCATTTTTACAAAGACTTTACAGAGTTACACTGCGCGAGAAAAAAATTAATAAGTGTTCACAAGCAAAAATCGCCCCCTTGAAAGATGCGAAGAGAAGTAAAATTGTGTAATTTAATAAAAAAAATTATATATAAGTTTAATTTTATGATGTTTATTTTTTATAATAATAATTTAATGCGACCAATCGAATAGTTAAAATGTTTTTATATAAAAGAAAGAAAAAAAAAATACAAAAAGCAACAAAAACCTAAGCTTAAGAAATTATTTTGTATTCTTATATGAAGACATGTTAAATTAATTGAAACAAAAATTATAATAATAATAATAATAATTATATAATATTACATAAAAAAGAGGCACTACTAATAAAAACGAAAAATAAAAATTGAAAACTATTTTTTGAAACTAAAACCTAAAAAAACATATTTGTCTTTTATTTTTTTAAAATCATATGTTGTCATGATAGGATGTAACATTTGGATATAACAGTAAAAAATAAAAAAAAATTCTTTAAAAATCCACGTCCATGAAAAAATATTCTTTAAAAACCCCACGTCCATGAAAAAAATATTCTTTAAAAAATCCATCTCTTTAAAAAAATATTCTATAAAAAATCTACGTCCATGAAAAAAATATTCTATAAAAAATCTACGTCCATGAAAAAAATATTCTATAAAAAATCTACGTCCACGAAAAAATATTCCTTATATATCCACGTCCATGAAAAAATATTCTTTAAAATCCACGTCCATGAAAAAATATTCTTTAAAATCCACGTCCACGAATATAATGTTCTTTAAAAAATCCACGTCCATGAAAAAAATATTCTTTAAAAAATCCACGTCCATGAAAAAATATTCTTTAAAAAATCCACGTCCATGAAAAAATATTCTTTAAAAAATCCACGTCCATGAAAAAATATTCTTTGACAAAATCCAAGACCAAGAAAAAATATTCTTTAAAAAATCCACGTCCATGAAAAAATATTCTTTAAAAAATCCTCGTTTATGGAAAAAATATTCTTTAAAAAATCCACGTTTATGGAAAAAATATTCTTTAAAAAATCCACGTTTATGGAAAAAATATTCTTTAAAAAATCCACGTTTATGGAAAAAATATTCTTTAAAAAATCCACGTTTATGGAAAAAATATTCTTTAAAAAATCCACGTTTATGGAAAAAATATTCTTTAAAAAATCCACGTTTATGGAAAAAATATTCTTTAAAAAATCCACGTTTATGGAAAAAATATTCTTTAAAAAATCCACGTTTATGGAAAAAATATTCTTTAAAAAATCCACGTTTATGGAAAAAATATTCTTTAAAAAATCCACGTTTATGGAAAAAATATTCTTTAAAAAATCCACGTTTATGGAAAAAATATTCTTTAAAAAATCCACGTTTATGGAAAAAATATTCTTTAAAAAATCCACGTTTATGGAAAAAATATTCTTTAAAAAATCCACGTTTATGGAAAAAATATTCTTTAAAAAATCCACGTTTATGGAAAAAATATTCTTTAAAAAATCCACGTTTATGGAAAAAATATTCTTTAAAAAATCCACGTTTATGGAAAAAATATTCTTTAAAAAATCCACGTTTATGGAAAAAATATTCTTTAAAAAATCCACGTTTATGGAAAAAATATTCTTTAAAAAATCCACGTTTATGGAAAAAATATTCTTTAAAAAATCCACGTTTATGGAAAAAATATTCTTTAAAAAATCCACGTTTATGGAAAAAATATTCTTTAAAAAATCCACGTTTATGGAAAAAATATTCTTTAAAAAATCCACGTTTATGGAAAAAATATTCTTTAAAAAATCCACGTTTATGGAAAAAATATTCTTTAAAAAATCCACGTTTATGGAAAAAATATTCTTTAAAAAATCCACGTTTATGGAAAAAATATTCTTTAAAAAATCCACGTTTATGGAAAAAATATTCTTTAAAAAATCCACGTTTATGGAAAAAATATTCTTTAAAAAATCCACGTTTATGGAAAAAATATTCTTTAAAAAATCCACGTTTATGGAAAAAATATTCTTTAAAAAATCCACGTTTATGGAAAAAATATTCTTTAAAAAATCCACGTTTATGGAAAAAATATTCTTTAAAAAATCCACGTTTATGGAAAAAATATTCTTTAAAAAATCCACGTTTATGGAAAAAATATTCTTTAAAAAATCCACGTTTATGGAAAAAATATTCTTTAAAAAATCCACGTTTATGGAAAAAATATTCTTTAAAAAATCCACGTTTATGGAAAAAATATTCTTTAAAAAATCCACGTTTATGGAAAAAATATTCTTTAAAAAATCCACGTTTATGGAAAAAATATTCTTTAAAAAATCCACGTTTATGGAAAAAATATTCTTTAAAAAATCCACGTTTATGGAAAAAATATTCTTTAAAAAATCCACGTTTATGGAAAAAATATTCTTTAAAAAATCCACGTTTATGGAAAAAATATTCTTTAAAAAATCCACGTTTATGGAAAAAAATATTCTTTAAAAAATCCACGTTTATGGAAAAAATATTCTTTAAAAAATCCACGTTTATGGAAAAAATATTCTTTAAAAAATCCACGTTTATGGAAAAAAATATTCTTTAAAAAATCCACGTTTATGGAAAAAATATTCTTTAAAAAATCCACGTTTATGGAAAAAAATATTCTTTAAAAAATCCACGTTTATGGAAAAAATATTCTTTAAAAAATCCACGTTTATGGAAAAAATATTCTTTAAAAAATCCACGTTTATGGAAAAAATATTCTTTAAAAAATCCACGTTTATGGAAAAAATATTCTTTAAAAAATCCACGTTTATGGAAAAAATATTCTTTAAAAAATCCACGTTTATGGAAAAAATATTCTTTAAAAAATCCACGTTTATGGAAAAAATATTCTTTAAAAAATCCACGTTTATGGAAAAAATATTCTTTAAAAAATCCACTTTTATGGAAAAAATATTCTTTAAAAAATCCACGTTTATGGAAAAAATATTCTTTAAAAAATCCACGTTTATGGAAAAAATATTCTTTAAAAAATCCACGTTTATGGAAAAAATATTCTTTAAAAAATCCACGTTTATGGAAAAAATATTCTTTAAAAAATCCACGTTTATGGAAAAAATATTCTTTAAAAAATCCACGTTTATGGAAAAAATATTCTTTAAAAAATCCACGTTTATGGAAAAAATATTCTTTAAAAAATCCACGTTTATGGAAAAAATATTCTTTAAAAAATCCACTTTTATGGAAAAAATATTCTTTAAAAAATCCACGTTTATGGAAAAAATATTCTTTAAAAAATCCACGTTTATGGAAAAAATATTCTTTAAAAAATCCACGTTTATGGAAAAAATATTCTTTAAAAAATCCACGTTTATGGAAAAAATATTCTTTAAAAAATCCACGTTTATGGAAAAAATATTCTTTAAAAAATCCACGTTTATGGAAAAAATATTCTTTAAAAAATCCACGTTTATGGAAAAAATATTCTTTAAAAAATCCACGTTTATGGAAAAAATATTCTTTAAAAAATCCACGTTTGTGGAAAAAATATTCTTTAAAAAATCCACGTTTATGGAAAAAATATTCTTTAAAAAATCCACGTTTATGGAAAAAATATTCTTTAAAAAATCCACGTTTATGGAAAAAATATTCTTTAAAAAATCCACGTTTATGGAAAAAATATTCTTTAAAAAATGCACGTTTATGGAAAAAATATTCTTTAAAAAATGCACGTTTATGGAAAAAATATTCTTTAAAAAATCCACGTTTATGGAAAAAATATTCTTTAAAAAATCCACGTTTATGGAAAAAATATTCTTTAAAAAATCCACGTTTATGGAAAAAGTATTCTTTAAAAAATCCACGTTTATGGAAAAAGTATTCTTTAAAAAATCCACGTTTATGGAAAAAATATTCTTTAAAAAATCCACGTTTATGGAAAAAATATTCTTTAAAAAATCCACGTTTATGGAAAAAATATTCTTTAAAAAATCCACGTTTATGGAAAAAATATTCTTTAAAAAATCCACGTTTATGGAAAAAAATATTCTTTAAAAAATCCACGTTTATGGAAAAAATATTCTTTAAAAAATCCACGTTTATGGAAAAAATATTCTTTAAAAAATCCACGTTTATGGAAAAAATATTCTTTAAAAAATCCACGTTTGTGGAAAAAATATTCTTTAAAAAATCCACGTTTATGGAAAAAATATTCTTTAAAAAATCCACGTTTATGGAAAAAATATTCTTTAAAAAATCCACGTTTATGGAAAAAATATTCTTTAAAAAATCCACGTTTATGGAAAAAATATTCTTTAAAAAATCCACGTCCATGAAAAATTTCTCTTTAAAAAATCCACGTCCATGAAAAAATATTCTTCAAAAAATCCACGTCCATGAAAAAAATTCGTATATATTACATTACCTGCACCTAATGTTATATCTTAGTTCAGTAGAGATATTTGTGAGATATTTATTATTAATAAAAAGTGCATAAATTTAAAAAAAAAAATATTCAAAATGCGTTTATAATTTATATCCAAACAAATGGAACAATAAACGCATTGTAAAAAAATAGAAAATCTCAATGACTCCAAGAACACTGAAACCCAAGAAAAATCCAGCTGTGCCTCCAATATAAACTGAAATAATCAGAGATAAATATTTCAAAACACTTTGTATATGAGATCTATATACAAACCCAATAAATCTGTAAATGTCAAATAAATTTCGCGCTTGTAACGAACCGTGGGCCATTCCTTTTCCGTCATTGTTGCACCATAACTGCCGTAGAGTTGTTTTGAGCGGGTATATAACTAAATCGGGGGAGAAAGTTCGTTATTATTAAAATTTATTAAATAGAAATTATTAAATGCAATAATAATATAAAATTAGTTCGATTATGATCTTAATCTTTTATTATATTAATCTTTTTTTAATTCACAGTAGAAGTGGTATGAATATTGTTGAATTTGTTTCACGTGTTGTAAGCCATCTACACTTCAAATTTTACATTAAATAAATTGTGTGAGATATAAATTGAACAGCATACTTTTAGGGGAATATTTAAGTAATAACCATCAAAGCGTATATTTAATTAAATTTTTTAATTTAAAATGTTGGTTTACTTACCGAAACCTTAAGACTCAAAACTGAACCCCTACAATTTTGCTCACAATAACAAGGGGCCATATCCAATTTTTTGCTATTGGGTCTTTGACGATACAATTTTAAGAAATAAGCTGAAAGTGGAACCAAATATGGAAGATATGTCTACGAAACTTTTTAGAGGAATTTATTTAAAAACTTACATTCATGTTGGGGCATACATTCCCTTAGTGTCTTATAATCACATACAGGCTTGGGCTTTCGAACTAAAAAGAAACGGGGTATTATAAAAATTAGAAACTATTTTAAAAAAGGACAGTTGGAGAAAAATATTTGAAACCGACAATAAAAATCGAAACCCAAGCATTCTTGGAGAAGTAAATAATTATGAGTAACTTAATTTTGTAAACGCTTATTTGAAGGAAGTTTCGCAGGAAGTAGCCAAGGGATTTTCTAATAACACGAATTAGTTTCACTTACGCCTATTTGGATAGAAATGCGGTATACACTTGCAAACTTTATAGACCAAATTTAGCCGGCATTCTTGCAAGCAAATATTTTTCGTATAAACCGGAAAGTGGGTCAAATTAGATTCGTGGCTGAAACGGCAATTCCGTTGGCGAACACTTGCTTCTCTAAAATTAAAAAAAAATAAAAGCAATTTTATGGAACCCATATCAATATCTACAGACTTATAAAGACTTACGTTTCAAAATTATGATCTGTAGTAATTTCCGGTGAAAATGGTTCATAATACAAATTTTCCGTGGTATAGCCATAATTGTTGTCCACTTTCATTACCTCATAGGAGCTGTGGGCGTAAACCTATGGAAAAACCAAATTACATTTCATAACTTTCCATCCAGACCTCAACAACCCTCCTCCAACTCACATCAATTGGTGATTGAAATCCGATAAAATTAAAATCAATATATTTATCTGGATACGATCCCATTTGTATACGTCGTACATTATGTTTTATTTCATATTCACTATACTCGGGCATTTCACCGAACAATAAATATTTCGATGAATAACGATCATCAATATTGTTATTGGTCAAATAACAAAGGCCATATTCGGTAAGAACCTGTCGTGAGTGTATATACTCATCATTATCTATACAACGTATACGCAGTTTATCCACCGGATTGAGAGTATGATCCACGGTTAGGTTGTAGATTAATTCCATATATTTATTCGGTTTCAATTGTAGCTTATCAAGGGTGCCTTCTAGGCTACTATGATTTGGAATATCTTGAAAATTCATATATGTCGAATTTGCCAAATGTTCCAATAGATCCCAGAGGTCATCTTTATTTTGGCCCGTAATGTAATGAGAGCTACAAAAAGACAGAAAATGTAATTTTTCAAATTGAATAGGGGCCGGATAAGTGGAAATAAAACGAAAAAAAAATTCTTTCATTAAAACTATGGTCGTTGGATGGTTCCAACGCCACCTATAATTGACATTTCACATTATGGGTCCACGAAAAAATATTATTTAAAAATCAACGATCATAGGACCACGAAAATTTTTTTTTTATAAAATTCACGTTTATGGTTCCACGAAAAAATATTTTTTTAAAAATCCAGGTCCACAAATTTTTTTTAAATATCAACGTCCACGAAAAAAAATATTTTTTAAACAAAAAAAATAAAATAAAAACAATAAAAAATAAAAAAAAATAAACAAAAATATTTTTTAAACAATCAACGTTCACGAAAAAAATATTTTTTAACAAATCCAGGTCCACAAACAAATATTATTTAAAAAATCCAGATTCACGAAAAAAGTATTTTTTAACAATTAAATATTTTTTAAAAAATCCACGCTCACGAAAAAAAACATTTAAAAAATTAACGTACACGAAAAAATATTTTTTAAAAAATTCACGTCCACAAAAAATATTGTTCAAAGAAACCACGTCCACGAAAAAATAATATTTAAAAAATCCATGTCCACGAAAAAATAATATTTAAAAAATCCATGTCCACGAAAAGTTATTTTTTAAAAAATCCACGTCCATGAAAAAAATAATATTTAAAAAATCCACGTCCATGAAAAAAATAATATTTAAAAAATCCACGTCCATGAAAAAAATAATATTTAAAAAATCCACGTCCATGAAAAAAATAATATTTAAAAAATCCACGTCCATGAAAAAAATAATATTTAAAAAATCCACGTCCATGAAAAAAATAATATTTAAAAAATCCACGTCCATGAAAAAAATAATATTTAAAAAATCCACGTCCATGAAAAAAATAATATTTAAAAAATCCACGTCCATGAAAAAAATAATATTTAAAAAATCCACGTCCATGAAAAAAATAATATTTAAAAAATCCACGTCCATGAAAAAAATAATATTTAAAAAATCCACGTCCATGAAAAAAATAATATTTAAAAAATCCACGTCCATGAAAAAAATAATATTTAAAAAATCCACGTCCATGAAAAAAATAATATTTAAAAAATCCACGTCCATGAAAAAAATAATATTTAAAAAATCCACGTCCATGAAAAAAATAATATTTAAAAAATCCACGTCCATGAAAAAAATAATATTTAAAAAATCCACGTCCATGAAAAAAATAATATTTAAAAAATCCACGTCCATGAAAAAAATAATATTTAAAAAATCCACGTCCATGAAAAAAATAATATTTAAAAAATCCACGTCCATGAAAAAAATAATATTTAAAAAATCCACGTCCATGAAAAAAATAATATTTAAAAAATCCACGTCCATGAAAAAAATAATATTTAAAAAATCCACGTCCATGAAAAAAATAATATTTAAAAAATCCACGTCCATGAAAAAAATAATATTTAAAAAATCCACGTCCATGAAAAAAATAATATTTAAAAAATCCACGTCCATGAAAAAAATAATATTTAAAAAATCCACGTCCATGAAAAAAATAATATTTAAAAAATCCACGTCCATGAAAAAAATAATATTTAAAAAATCCACGTCCATGAAAAAAATAATATTTAAAAAATCCACGTCCATGAAAAAAATAATATTTAAAAAATCCACGTCCATGAAAAAAATAATATTTAAAAAATCCACGTCCATGAAAAAAATAATATTTAAAAAATCCACGTCCATGAAAAAAATAATATTTAAAAAATCCACGTCCATGAAAAAAATAATATTTAAAAAATCCACGTCCATGAAAAAAATAATATTTAAAAAATCCACGTCCATGAAAAAAATAATATTTAAAAAATCCACGTCCATGAAAAAAATAATATTTAAAAAATCCACGTCCATGAAAAAAATAATATTTAAAAAATCCACGTCCATGAAAAAAATAATATTTAAAAAATCCACGTCCATGAAAAAAATAATATTTAAAAAATCCACGTCCATGAAAAAAATAATATTTAAAAAATCCACGTCCATGAAAAAAATAATATTTAAAAAATCCACGTCCATGAAAAAAATAATATTTAAAAAATCCACGTCCATGAAAAAAATAATATTTAAAAAATCCACGTCCATGAAAAAAATAATATTTAAAAAATCCACGTCCATGAAAAAAATAATATTTAAAAAATCCACGTCCATGAAAAAAATAATATTTAAAAAATCCACGTCCATGAAAAAAATAATATTTAAAAAATCCACGTCCATGAAAAAAATAATATTTAAAAAATCCACGTCCATGAAAAAAATAATATTTAAAAAATCCACGTCCATGAAAAAAATAATATTTAAAAAATCCACGTCCATGAAAAAAATAATATTTAAAAAATCCACGTCCATGAAAAAAATAATATTTAAAAAATCCACGTCCATGAAAAAAATAATATTTAAAAAATCCACGTCCATGAAAAAAATAATATTTAAAAAATCCACGTCCATGAAAAAAATAATATTTAAAAAATCCACGTCCATGAAAAAAATAATATTTAAAAAATCCACGTCCATGAAAAAAATAATATTTAAAAAATCCACGTCCATGAAAAAAATAATATTTAAAAAATCCACGTCCATGAAAAAAATAATATTTAAAAAATCCACGTCCATGAAAAAAATAATATTTAAAAAATCCACGTCCATGAAAAAAATAATATTTAAAAAATCCACGTCCATGAAAAAAATAATATTTAAAAAATCCACGTCCATGAAAAAAATAATATTTAAAAAATCCACGTCCATGAAAAAAATAATATTTAAAAAATCCACGTCCATGAAAAAAATAATATTTAAAAAATCCACGTCCATGAAAAAAATAATATTTAAAAAATCCACGTCCATGAAAAAAATAATATTTAAAAAATCCACGTCCATGAAAAAAATAATATTTAAAAAATCCACGTCCATGAAAAAAATAATATTTAAAAAATCCACGTCCATGAAAAAAATAATATTTAAAAAATCCACGTCCATGAAAAAAATAATATTTAAAAAATCCACGTCCATGAAAAAAATAATATTTAAAAAATCCACGTCCATGAAAAAAATAATATTTAAAAAATCCACGTCCATGAAAAAAATAATATTTAAAAAATCCACGTCCATGAAAAAAATAATATTTAAAAAATCCACGTCCATGAAAAAAATAATATTTAAAAAATCCACGTCCATGAAAAAAATAATATTTAAAAAATCCACGTCCATGAAAAAAATAATATTTAAAAAATCCACGTCCATGAAAAAAATAATATTTAAAAAATCCACGTCCATGAAAAAAATAATATTTAAAAAATCCACGTCCATGAAAAAAATAATATTTAAAAAAATTCACGTCCATGAAAAAAATAATATTTAAAAAATCCACGTCCATGAAAAAAATAATATTTAAAAAATCCACGTCCATGAAAAAAATAATATTTAAAAAATCCACGTCCATGAAAAAAATAATATTTAAAAAATCCACGTCCATGAAAAAAATAATATTTAAAAAATCCACGTCCATGAAAAAAATAATATTTAAAAAATCCACGTCCATGAAAAAAATAATATTTAAAAAATCCACGTCCATGAAAAAAATAATATTTAAAAAATCCACGTCCATGAAAAAAATAATATTTAAAAAATCCACGTCCATGAAAAAAATAATATTTAAAAAATCCACGTCCATGAAAAAAATAATATTTAAAAAATCCACGTCCATGAAAAAAATAATATTTAAAAAATCCACGTCCATGAAAAAAATAATATTTAAAAAATCCACGTCCATGAAAAAAATAATATTTAAAAAATCCACGTCCATGAAAAAAATAATATTTAAAAAATCCACGTCCATGAAAAAAATAATATTTAAAAAATCCATGTCCCCGAAAAAATATTTTTTAAAAAATCCATGTCCACGAAAAAATATTTTTTAAAAAATTCACCTCCACGAAAAAGTATTTTTTAAAAAATCCACGTCCATGAAAAAATATTTTTTAAAAAATCCACTTCCATGAAAAAAGTAATATTTAAAAAATCCACGTCCATGAAAAAAATAATATTTAAAAAATCCACGTCCATGAAAAAAATAATATTTAAAAAATCCACGTCCATGAAAAAAATAATATTTAAAAAATCCACGTCCATGAAAAAAATAATATTTAAAAAATCCACGTCCATGAAAAAAATAATATTTAAAAAATCCACGTCCATGAAAAAAATAATATTTAAAAAATCCACGTCCATGAAAAAAATAATATTTAAAAAATCCACGTCCATGAAAAAAATAATATTTAAAAAATCCATGTCCCCGAAAAAATATTTTTTAAAAAATCCATGTCCACGAAAAAATATTTTTTAAAAAATTCACCTCCACGAAAAAGTATTTTTTAAAAAATCCATGTCCATGAAAAAATATTTTTTAAAAAATCCACTTCCATGAAAAAATAATATTTAAAAAATCCACGTCCATGAAAAAAATAATATTTAAAAAATCCACGTACATGAAAAAAATAATATTTAAAAAATCCACGTCCATGAAAAAAATAATATTTAAAAAATCCACGTCCATGAAAAAAATAATATTTAAAAAATCCACGTCCATGAAAAAAATAATATTTAAAAAATCCACGTCCATGAAAAAAATAATATTTAAAAAATCCACGTCCATGAAAAAATAATATTTAAAAAATCCACGTCCATGAAAAAAATAATATTTAAAAAATCCACGTCCATGAAAAAAATAATATTTAAAAAATCCACGTCCATGAAAAAAATAATATTTAAAAAATCCACGTCCATGAAAAAATAATATTTAAAAAATCCACGTCCATGAAAAAAATAATATTTAAAAAATCCACGTCCATGAAAAAATAATATTTAAAAAATCCACGTCCATGAAAAAAATAATATTTAAAAAATCCACGTCCATGAAAAAAAATATTTAAAAAATCCACGTCCATGAAAAAAATAATATTTAAAAAATGCACGCCCACGAAAAAATATGGGTCTTTAAAAAATACTCTTTAAAAAATCCAAGTTTATGTCTCTAAAGGTCTGCGAAACATTCCTTAATAAAATCCATTTTATGTCTCTGTTGGTTCCTCAAAAATATATTTTTTATAATCTATTGTTACAGATTATGACTCATAATCTAGATTATGACACACATTTTCATACTCACTGACAATATTGATTGAACACCTCACGATCCAAACGTTCCATTGGACATATTGTCAAACTCGGCAAAGATGTATTCCAGCTGAAGTAGTCCCGTTCAATACCCATATAGGCATTTTTAGTTAAGAAACGATCAATTGATTGCATGGCAATATAAAGTGAGGCATAATGCGAAACGGCTATTAGGATTAGCCAAAATATTCTCTCGGCCCAGGTCAGACCTTCCTTTACCAAATACACATAACAATGATTGCAGCACGTTGCCAGATATAATTTAAAGTATTCAAATGCTTCAATGATGAGACCACATATTGCCGCACGTCGTGGTTTCTTCGAAGGCTGAGTGGTCCAAGCTTTAGTTGGCTGTTCCAATCTAGCAGGAGGTTTTTGAACGGTACTCATATTTTTAAATTTTTTTCTTTACTTTCTTGATGGATAGTAGCTCCGAATTTGCTGCCCGTTTAACTTCGACTGAAGCTATTTGTTTAGTATGTTTGCTTTGGCTAACAAATAAGCCCCTGTGCATAGCTGAGTAGGTTTAATTAGTTGGACATGCCTGTTACACTTGAAATGCATTATGTCCTGGTTATATGAAAACGAAATGAATTTGGTTGGCATGCAATTTTGTGCGTTTTTTGTAGAGACAGAAAATAGAGTTTAGTTTTACTGTATAATTATTTGCCTTGAAAAAATACTCAAACTCCCTCTCTGACATTGCCAAGTTAGATTTGACAAAATTGCGGCAGAATTCAGCAAAGTACTTTGGTTGGCAATAATAGCTGTCCAAAGCCAAGATTACACAGTCATATAAGTCCGAATCAGGTGCCCTTCCTTTTTAGAAAAAATTATTTAAAAAAAAAAACTATTTCGTCTCTTCACAAAAACAAGCCTAAATTAGTCTGCTACCTAAAAACCGGTAATCCAGTACTTCTTATTATATATACCACCTAAAAGTATGCTGCTCATAAATTTGTATTCCTCCAACTATTCACCCAATAACAAATAATGTTCAATTTGAAGTATAGATGGTGTTATAACATAAAATGCAAAAATAATTAATTTCCACCTCGTAGAGGCTCCCTTGTGAATTTTTAGATATTTGCATATACATTAGAATTTGTTTTTTATCTTATAAGTATGCCTCTGGTCATCTTAGACAATAAAATATTAAATAATTATTTATTTTAGACAAATCTACTCTCTCTATAATTTATTTTTTGTAAAGTAATTCACAAAATTATAATTTACAAACATTTATAGCAACTTAAGTTCACGGATCCATTGCAATAGCCTGTTGTGAACGCAATCCCCTCTGTTCGGTGATTTTGAATTGTAGCAACACCACCAGATATGTGGCCATAAAAGATACATTCTGAAGAATAAAAAAAACAATAATCAATACAAATCCTTAAAATGTCCCTCCTCATTCTTACCGATGTTATCAACTCCCTATTGATATTAGCATAACCATCCAAATTCATAATTGGTGGATTTTTCGATATGGCAACCAAAAACATTTCAACTTCTTTTTGCGTTGCCGAATCCACAGCTGTTAGGTTGACATTCAACAGCTGAGTTTGAAAATCCAAACCCACTCTCTGTGAGGCATAATGAGCCTCATTACAAATGATGTACAGCAAACTCATGCAATAGAAAACAATGACGAAGAGGCCAACTTCTTTATAGGTGGCACCATGGTCAATAATTTCACTCAAAGAACCATAGGTGGCAATGATTGTCGTAAAGAAGACCACCAAGCAATACATGCCATACATGTTGGAGTAAGCACGTCCTGGAAAAAACAAATAGATTTAGGTTTTATTTATATAATTCTGCAAATGAAAATCTACCCAATTGCTGCATCATGTGACTCAAATCAACCCATAAATAACGATATTCCGTTAATTTTTGTGCTGGCTTTTCACTTCTCAGCGTTTTTTGCAGAGATTCAGATAAAGCTCGACTTGCGGTACCGAAGGCATTGCAATTGATGTACCTGAAAATAAATTTTTTTTAAAATCATGTTCTCGACAAAATGTTAAAAAAATCCCTGCCCTCTAAAAAATATTTTTAAAAAATTCAGGTCTTTGAAAAAATATATTTCAAAAATCCAGGCCTTTAAAACATTAAAAAAATCATCGTCTTTAAAAAATATTTTTCAAAACCCCAGGTCTTTGATATGCTTAAAAAACCAACGTTGTCGAAAAAAAATTAAAATCCCCGTCTTCGTATAAATGTTTTTAAAAATCCCATCATCGAAAAAAATATTTTTTAAAAAATCCATGACTTTGAAAAATATTTTTTAAAAAATCCATGACTTTGAAAAAATATTTTTAAAAAAGCAACGACTTTGAAAACAATTTTTAAAAAATCAATGACTGTCTTTGATTTTTTTTACATCCACGCTGAGCGACATTTTTGTAGAACATTACGAAACTCAAAAGCGTCATCATGTAGTACTTTTATAGAGGCTCTTAAAATAAAGGACGAAAATGACATTGAAGGAAGCGAGTTAGAAGGTCGAAGTGCTCTACGAAATTAATCCTCATTCGATTTGACTGCAGACATGTCACCTCAAAAATAAGCTAAAACAACAGTGAACAAAGATATAACGCTAATTCCTGTTTTCTTACAGGGTCTCTAGCAAAAATCTCATCATGCCATAACGCGGAAGTTCGACTCACGGCGGATCTGTCCTTCGGGGTTCTTAATATACTCACAAAGACCTTTCTTCCCAAAGAGGAATTTTCCGTGCCCCAGACTGTCAACTCCATTTTGTTGCACAATGTAATTTAAAAAAAATCCACGTTGTCGAAAAAAATATTTTTAAGAAATCCACGTTGTCGAAAAAAATATTTTTAAGAAATCCACGTTGTCGAAAAAAATATTTTTAAGAAATCCACGTTGTCGAAAAAAATATTTTTAAGAAATCCACGTTGTCGAAAAAAATATTTTTAAGAAATCCACGTTGTCGAAAAAAATATTTTTAAGAAATCCACGTTGTCGAAAAAAATATTTTTAAGAAATCCACGTTGTCGAAAAAAATATTTTTAAGAAATCCACGTTGTCGAAAAAAATATTTTTAAGAAATCCACGTTGTCGAAAAAAATATTTTTAAGAAATCCACGTTGTCGAAAAAAATATTTTTAAGAAATCCACGTTGTCGAAAAAAATATTTTTAAGAAATCCACGTTGTCGAAAAAAATATTTTTAAGAAATCCACGTTGTCGAAAAAAATATTTTTAAGAAATCCACGTTGTCGAAAAAAATATTTTTAAGAAATCCACGTTGTCGAAAAAAATATTTTTAAGAAATCCACGTTGTCGAAAAAAATATTTTTAAGAAATCCACGTTGTCGAAAAAAATATTTTTAAGAAATCCACGTTGTCGAAAAAAATATTTTTAAGAAATCCACGTTGTCGAAAAAAATATTTTTAAGAAATCCACGTTGTCGAAAAAAATATTTTTAAGAAATCCACGTTGTCGAAAAAAATATTTTTAAGAAATCCACGTTGTCGAAAAAAATATTTTTAAGAAATCCACGTTGTCGAAAAAAATATTTTTAAGAAATCCACGTTGTCGAAAAAAATATTTTTAAGAAATCCACGTTGTCGAAAAAAATATTTTTAAGAAATCCACGTTGTCGAAAAAAATATTTTTAAGAAATCCACGTTGTCGAAAAAAATATTTTTAAGAAATCCACGTTGTCGAAAAAAATATTTTTAAGAAATCCACGTTGTCGAAAAAAATATTTTTAAGAAATCCACGTTGTCGAAAAAAATATTTTTAAGAAATCCACGTTGTCGAAAAAAATATTTTTAAGAAATCCACGTTGTCGAAAAAAATATTTTTAAGAAATCCACGTTGTCGAAAAAAATATTTTTAAGAAATCCACGTTGTCGAAAAAAATATTTTTAAGAAATCCACGTTGTCGAAAAAAATATTTTTAAGAAATCCACGTTGTCGAAAAAAATATTTTTAAGAAATCCACGTTGTCGAAAAAAATATTTTTAAGAAATCCACGTTGTCGAAAAAAATATTTTTAAGAAATCCACGTTGTCGAAAAAAATATTTTTAAGAAATCCACGTTGTCGAAAAAAATATTTTTAAGAAATCCACGTTGTCGAAAAAAATATTTTTAAGAAATCCACGTTGTCGAAAAAAATATTTTTAAGAAATCCACGTTGTCGAAAAAAATATTTTTAAGAAATCCACGTTGTCGAAAAAAATATTTTTAAGAAATCCACGTTGTCGAAAAAAATATTTTTAAGAAATCCACGTTGTCGAAAAAAATATTTTTAAGAAATCCACGTTGTCGAAAAAAATATTTTTAAGAAATCCACGTTGTCGAAAAAAATATTTTTAAGAAATCCACGTTGTCGAAAAAAATATTTTTAAGAAATCCACGTTGTCGAAAAAAATATTTTTAAGAAATCCACGTTGTCGAAAAAAATATTTTTAAGAAATCCACGTTGTCGAAAAAAATATTTTTAAGAAATCCACGTTGACGAAAAAAATATTTTAAAAAAATCCACGTTGTCGAAAAAAATATTTTTAAGAAATCCACATTGTCGAAAAAAATATTTTTAAGAAATCCACGTTGTCGAAAAAAATATTTTTAAGAAATCCACGTTGTCGAAAAAAATATTTTTAAGAAATCCACGTTGTCGAAAAAAATATTTTTAAGAAATCCACGTTGTCGAAAAAAATATTTTAAAGAAATCCACGTTGTCGAAAAAAATATTTTTAAGAAATCCACGTTGTCGAAAAAAATATTTTTTAAGAAATCCACGTTGTCGAAAAAAATGTTTTTAAGAAATCCACGTTGTCGAAAAAAATATTTTTAAGAAATCCACGTTGTCGAAAAAAATATTTTTAAGAAATCCACGTTGTCGAAAAAAATATTTTTAAGAAATCCACATTGTCGAAAAAAATATTTTTAAGAAATCCACATTGTCGAAAAAAATATTTTTAAGAAATCCACGTAGTCGAAAAAAATATTTTTAAGAAATCCACGTTGTCGAAAAAAAATATTTTTAAGAAATCCACGTTGTCGAAAAAAATATTTTTAAGAAATCCACGTTGTCGAAAAAAATATTTTTAAGAAATCCACATTGTCGAAAAAAATATTTTTAAGAAATCCACATTGTCGAAAAAAATATTTTTAAGAAATCCACGTAGTCGAAAAAAATATTTTTAAGAAATCCACGTTGTCGAAAAAAAATATTTTTAAGAAATCCACGTTGTCGAAAAAAATATTTTTAAGAAATCCACGTTGTCAAAAAAATAGTTTTATTAAATCCACATTGTTGGAAAAAATAATAAATAAATAATCCAAGTTTTTAAAAACATCCACGCCTTCAATTTTTTTTAAATCCACGACTTTGAAAAAATATTTTTAAAAAATCCACGCTGTCGAAAATTATTTTCAAAGCATGCACGTTGCTGAAAAAATATTTTTAAAAAATTCAGGTTGTCAAAAAAAGTTTAAAAATCCACGTTGTCAAAATTTATTTTTTTTAAAAATCCAGGTTGGCAAAATTTATTTTTTAAAAAATCCAAGTATTGTCTAAATACATTTTAAAAAAATCCACGATATTGATAAAATATTTTTAAAAAATCCACAATGTTGAAAATATATATTTTTAAAATCTACCTTGGTGAAAAAATATTTTTAAAAAATCCACGTTGTTGAAAAAATATTTTTAAAAAATTTACGTTGTTGAAAAATATTTTAAAAAAGTCCACGTTTTTGAAAAAATATGTTTAAGATATCGACGTCTTTGTATAAATATTTTTAAAAAATTCACGTTGTCAAAAAATTATTTTTAAAAAATTCATGTTGTCGAAAAAGTTTTGTTATGAAATCCACGTTGTGAAAAAAATATTTGTAAAAAATCCACGTTGTGAAAAAATATTTGTAAAAATACAAGTTGTCGACATAATATTTTAAAAAATCCACGTTGTCAAAAAAAATTGTAAAAAATCGACGTTGTCGAAAAAACTTTTGTACAAAATCCATGGTCTTGAAAAATATTTTTAAAAAATCAACCTTGTCGACAAAATGTTTCTATAAAATCCACGTTGTCGAAAAAATATTTTTAAAAAATTCACGTTGTCGACAAATATTTTCAAATAATCCACGTAGTCGAAAACAAAAATATTTTTAAATAATCCACGTTGCCGAATAAATATTTTCAAATAATCCACGTAGTGGAAAACAAAAATATTTTTAAATAATCCACGTTGTCGAAAACAAAAATATTTTTAAATAATCCACGTTGTCGAAAACAAAAATATTTTTAAATAATCCACGTTGTCGAATAAACATTTTTAAATAATCCACGTTGTCGAAAACAAAAATATTTTTAAATAATCCACGTTGTCGAATAAATATTTTTAAATAATCCACGTTTCCGAACAAATATTTTTAAACAATTCACGTTGTCGAAAAAAAAATATTTTTTAATAATCCACGTTGTCGAATAAATATTTTTAAATAATCCACGTTGTCGAGGAAATATTTTTAAATAATCCACGTTGTCGAAGAAATATTTTTAAATAATCCACGTTGTCGAGGAAATATCTATATTAATAAAAGAGTAAAGTGATTGACTGACTTACTGACTGATTCATCAAAGCCCAGACGAAACGGCTAAAGTCAGAATCTTGAAATTTTGTGTGTGGATCACTCTTGGTCCGAAGGTGTCAGATAAGGCTGGGTTTTTGCAAATTCGAACTAGAAGGGTACGAAAAGTACTAAAAGGTACTAAATATGATACCCACTGTATTAGGCAAACGGGAAGAGCTAGAATTCTGAAATTTGGAATGATGGTCACTGGTGGAGAGTTTGAAAGATGTACCAAAGTGTTTTTGGAAATACGACCTTTAAGTGTACGAAAAGTACTAAAGTGTACTAAATTTGGTACCAACTCGTATTTTGTGAACGGATAAAGGGTAAAGGTTGAAATTTGGTGTGATAATCAAGGTTAAAAGGTACGGTTGACATAAGGAGGTGGTTTGGGAAAAGTGTACACATGTGTACGAAAAGTACTAAATGGTACTAAATTTGGTACAATTATGATTTGGGCGAACGGATAGAGCTGGAATCATGAAATTTTAAATTAAGGCTACTGTTGGAGAGTAGAATGGACGTAGTTTTGAAAATTCGTATTTATGGGTACGAAAAGTACTAAACGGTACTAAATTTGGTACAATTATGATTTGGGAGAACGGATAGAGCTGGAATCCTGATATTTTGAACTAAGTCTACTGTTGGAGAGTAAAGTGGAAGTAGGTTTAAAAATTCGTACTTACGGGCATGAAAAGTACTAAATTGTACTCAATTTGGAACAATTTAAGTTTAGGTTGAACGGATAGAGCTGGAATCCTGAAATTTTGAATTAAGGCTGCAGTTGGGGGGTAGCATGTAAGTAATTTTGAAAATTCGTACTTATGGATACGAAAAGTACTAAATTGTACTAAATTTGGTACAATTACGATTTGGGCGAACGGATGGAGCTGGAATCCTGAAATTTTGAACTAAGGCTACTGTTGGAGAGTAGAAAGGAAGTAGTTTTGAAAATTCGTACTTATGTGTACGAAAAGTACTAAAAGGTACTAAATTTGGTATAATTACTATTTGGGTGAAGATATAGGATTTGAGCGAACTGATAGAGCCGGTATCCTGAATTCGTAATTGAGATTACTGTTTAAGTGTAGGATTGAGGTAGTTTTGGAAATTCGTACTTATGTATACGAACAGTACTAAATGGTACTAAAAACAGTACAATTTGGATTTGGGTGAACGGATAGTGCTGGAATCCTGAAATTGAGAATTGGCATTACTGTTGGAGTTTAGAACTAAGGTAGTTTTTGAAATTCGTACTTAGAGTACAAAAAGTACTAAATGGTACTAAATTTGGTACAAAGGCGATCTGGGTGAACGGATAGAACTGGCATCCTTAAATGTGGAATTGAGATTTCTGTTGGAGTGGTAGTGTTAGTTTTGGAAATTCGTACTTATGGGAACGAAAAGTAATAAAGTTGGTACAATTGGGATTAGGAATCTGGAATCCTGATATTGGAAATTGAGATTATTATTGAAGTGTAGGATTGAGGTAGTTATGGAAATTCGTACTTATGGTTACGAAAAGTACTAAATGGTATTAGATTTTTTTACAATGTGGATTTGAGTGAACGAATAGACCTGGGATCCTTAAATTTGGAATTGAGATTACTGTTGGAGTATATCTACGAAAAGTACTAAATGGTACTAAATTTGGTACAGTGGATATTTGGGGGAGCGGATAGAGCTGGAATCCTGGAATTTAGTAAGACTACGGTTGGAGTGTAGGATTGAGACATGGAGGTAGTTTTTTGAAATTTGTACTTATGGCACAAAATTGAGGTAGTTTTGGAAAATCGTACTTATGGATACGAAGATTACTTAATGGCACTCAATTTTTTGTTGGGTGTAGGGACAGTGCTGGAGTCTATATTCTTTGGATTTTGGATGAGTATTGGTGTGCAAATTTGGTCTCGCTTTTAATATGTAAGGGTGAGATACTGCTGATCTTTTTTAAAACCGAACTGAAGGGGTATAAACAGTATTAAAATAACAATAAATATTGCTTAAAATTGGTATTAGTGCAATAAAAGTTTCAGTGTTCTCCATTTTCATATTATTATACCCTCCACCATAGGATGGGGGTATATTAAGTTTGTCACTACGTTTGTAACTACTCGAAATAATCATCGTAGACCCCACAAAGTATATATATTCTTGATCAGCGTGCAATTCTACATCGATATAGCCATGTCCGTCCGTCTGTCCGTCTGTCCGTCTGTCCGTCTGTGGAAATCACTCTAGCGTCCGAACGGATTGACGTAGGTTGATGAAATTTTGGGAAAATATGTTATATTTACGTAGGACTTTTGGTATTGAAAGCGGGCTATGTAGGTCCACGCTTTCGTATAGCCCCCATACAAAATGACGCGTGACGCGTCGTCGTTTTAAGGCATTTTTAAGATATTTGGCCCATTTTACCACCGAATTGGTTGTAATTTGGTACTTTGTGTCTCCAGAGGCCAACAAATATTCCTACCAAAGTTGGGTTATATAGGTCCACGTTTTGGTATAGCCCCCATATAAGGTCCCATATAAAGTACGCGTCATTTTAATATATTTTGAATGTATTAGACCCATTTGACCACAGAATTGGTTGTAATATGGTATTTTGTGTCTTCAGAGGCCAAAAAACATTCCTACCAAAGTTGGGTTATATAGGTCCACGTTTCGGTATAGCCCCCATATAACGCCCCATATAAAGTACGCGTCATTTTAATATATTTTGAATGTATTAGACCCATTTGACCAAAGAATCGGTTGTAACTTTGTATTTTGTGTTTCCAGAGGCTAAGAAACATTTCTACCATAAAAATGTTTATATAGGTCCACGTGTTGATATAGCCCCCATAATACAATATCTCCCGATTTTCGATATTTTGAACGTTTTAGCCTCATTATCACACCGAGATGGCTGAAATTTGGTATTTAGTCTTCTTTAGGCGTATAAAACTTTCCCCCAGAAATTTGTAGGTATAGGTCCACGGCATCATATAGCCCCCATAGAACGGTACCTTCCGAATTTCGGTATTTTGAAGGTTGTGGCCACATTAATCCACCGAAATGGCTGACATTTGTGGTGGAGGGTATAAAAAGTTCGGCCCGACCGAACTTAACGCTTTTCTTACTTGTTTTATTTATTATATTCTTTATATCCTTTCCGCATACGAAGTAGCTGGCACTTTGGTAGTTTTTTATAAATCTCTGGTTGTCGAAAAAATATTTTTAAATAATCCACCTTATCGAACAAGAATATTTTTTTAAATAATCCACATTGGGAAAAAATATTTTCAATAATCCACAGTGTCGAAGAAATATTTTTAAAATATCCACATCTTCGAAAAATATATTTAAAAAATCCACGTATTGGAAAACATTTTTTTTTAAATACACGTCTTTGGAAAAATGTTATTTGAAAAAAATCCACGTTGGTTGAAAAAATATTGTTATTTGAAAAAAATCCACGTTGGTTGCAAAAATATTGTTATTTGAAAAAAATCCACGTTGGTTAAAAAAATATTGTTATTTGAAAAAAATCCACGTTGGTTGAAAAAATATTGTTATTTGAACAAAATCCACGTTGGTTGAAAAAATATTGTTATTTGAAAAAAATCCGCGTTGGTTGAAAAAATATTGTTATTTGAAAAAAATCCACGTTGGTTGAAAAAATATTGTTATTTGAAAAAAATCCGCGTTGGTTGAAAAAATATTGTTATTTGAAAAAAATCCACGTTGGTTGAAAAAATATTGTTATTTGAAAAAAAATCCACGTTGGTTGAAAAAATATTGTTATTTGAAAAAAATCCACGTTGGTTGAAAAAATATTCTTATTTGAAAAAAATCAACGTTGGTTGAAAACTATTTTTAAAAAATCCACGTTGTTTGAAAAATATTGTTATTTGAAAAAAATCCACGTTGGTTGAAAAAATATTGTTATTTGAAAACAATCCACGTTGGTTGAAAAAATATTGTAATTTGAAAAAAATCCACGTTGGCTGAACAAATATTTTTAAAAAATTCACGTCTTTGAAAAAAACACATGTTGGTTTGAAAAATATTTTTAAAAATCCAAGTCTTGGAAAAATTTGCACGTTTTTAAAAAATCATCGTCAAAAAAATCCACATTGGTTGAAAAAATATATTTAAAAAATCACGTCTTTGAAATAAATCACCTTGCTTGAAAAAAAAATTTTAAAAAAGTCCACGTCTTTGAAAAATATTTTTAAAAAAGTCCACGTCTTTGAAAAATATTTTTAAAAAAGTCTACGTGTTCGAAAAATACTTTTAAAAAAACCCACGTATTTGAAAAATATCCACGTTGGTTGAAAAAAATATTTTTAACAAATCAACGTATTTGAACAAATCCACGTTGGTTAAAAAAAATATTTTTAAAAAAAGTCTACGTGTTTGAAAAATATTTAAAAAAAACCCACGTCTTTGAAAAATATCCACGTTGGTTGAAAAAATATTTTTAACAAATCAACATCTTTGAACAAATCCACATTGATTAAAAAACATTTTTAAAAAATCCACGTCTTTGAAAACATCCACGTTGGTTAAAAAATATTTTTAAAAAATCTACGTCTTTGAAAAATGTCCACGTTGGTTAAAAAAATATTTTCAACAAATTCACGTCTTTGAAAAAATCCACGTTGGTTAAAAATAAATTTTTAAAAAATCCAAGTCTTTGAAAAAAATCCACCTTGGCCGAAAAAATATTTTTTTAAAAAAATCCACGTTGGTTGAAAAATATTTTTTTTTTTTAAATCCACGGGGGTTGAAAAAACATTTCTTAAAAAATCCACGTCTTTGAAAAAAGTTCACGTTGGTAGAAAAAATATTTTTTATAATATCCACGTTGATTGGAAAAACATTTTGTATAATATCCACGTTGGTTGGAAAAATAGTTTTAAAAAATCCACGTTGGTTGAAAAATATTTTTAAAAAATCCATGTTGTCGAACAAAAATTTTTAAAAATCTATTGTGTCGAAAAAATATTTTTAAAAAATCCACGTCTTAGAAAAAAATTTAAAATCCACGCCTTTGAAAAATCCACGTCCTTAAAAAATATATTTAAACACTTTCCCCTTCTCGCAAAAAATATTTCAATCCACGTGTTGAAAAAATATTTAAAAAAATCCGAGTCTTAAAAAATATTTTTAAAAAAATAACATTGTCGAAAAAATGTCCACATTTTTAGCTCCGATAATCCTTAGAAAAAATTCCCATACTTACCACAAGCTACAAAAACAATTCAGCATAGCAATCAACGGATAATAGGCAAAGGTATACCAAAATTCAAAATCCGGTTGTAGGAAATATTGCGACAAATTTATCAAAATACTTAAAGTCCAAGAGAAGATGCACAGTCCCCATGTCAATGGATACAAATTGGGAAAAACAATTGGCGTTCCGGTGACTTTTAAAAATTTCAACTGATAATTGGTCCACATATTTTTGAAAATTGCCACTTGAGGACCATGTCTCCAACTTGCCACGGGCAGAAGAAAATTCGTAAACAACAGACTGATAAAGATGACATTATAAATAGCCTCATCGAAACGTGTTTCCGAATTGGTGACAAATTTGTTAACTCTCTCTTGGAGAACGAAAATCACCACCGTTGTCTGGATGACATAGACAAACATGGCCCAGAGGACTTGCTTTGAGGTCCACGAATATCCAGTGCGTGGCAAGTTGGGTTTCGGTGGATTACGATGTATTGGCATAACACCCATAATTTGAAAGAGTACCAAAAGGCTCTTCGTTGTGTGATAGAAAGAATCATGTTTATCCAATAGTTCTGGATCATCCACCGTCTCTTCTTTGCGTACATAATAATCGGATAGATTGGCATCATCATTATCCGCCAGGAAATGTAATTTTTCCCTATATCTTAGTTCATCGTGTAGGAATTGTTTTTGACTTGGTGTTAGCGCAGGCATCACACGAGGTGATGCCGCTTCTCGACTAGCCACTGTAGCCCAAAACGCCATGTTCACGGATTATAATTTCTTAATTTGGCGAAGAGTAACTGCAACGCGTTTAAAATTTGAAAATTGACTGTCAACTTTTTGTTAAGGACGATTTACTTTTATACTGTTTGTCACCGGTTTTGTTTACTGTGTCAGTGTTATATTTAAACTTTTCAAGTTTAGCTAATTAACCATTCAGTCAGAGGAGGAATTTGTTAGTTTTGTTAGTTGTTGTTTTCCTTTAAAGGTTAGAGGCTTCAGCAGAAATTGCAATAGCCCAAGGTCAAGGGCAATAAGTGAAAGTTATTCCTTAAGATGTCAGACAAATTTTGTTGGGGACGGTGCAAACAAAGTTTGGTATTGACCCCTAAATCAAATAATTTAAAATAACAAATTCTGTCCTTTGGTCATTTAATGTGTCAAGGTGTGAGAGCCAGAAGTAAATTCAAAATAATTAAGTTAGGCCATTGAGACAAATATAAATTGGACCAACGATTGTGACATCCACCTTTTAAGGGCATTTCAAAAAATTGAAATATAAGTGTAAAAAGTTTTTTATTTATCCGGTGGGTTATTGGGTTTACATAATATTTGTTAATATCAACTACTCAAATAAATAAATAAATAAATAAATAAATAAATAAATAAATAAATAAATAAATAAATAAATAAATAAATAAATAAATAAATAAATAAATAAATAAATAAATAAATAAATAAATAAATAAATAAATAAATAAATAAATAAATAAATAAATAAATAAATAAATAAATAAATAAATAAATAAATAAATAAATAAATAAATAAATAAATAAATAAATAAATAAATAAATAAATAAATAAATAAATAAATAAATAAATAAATAAATAAATAAATAAATAAATAAATAAATAAATAAATAAATAAATAAATAAATAAATAAATAAATAAATAAATAAATAAATAAATAAATAAATAAATAAATAAATAAATAAATAAATAAATAAATAAATAAATAAATAAATAAATAAATAAATAAATAAATAAATAAATAAATAAATAAATAAATAAATAAATAAATAAATAAATAAATAAATAAATAAATAAATAAATAAATAAATAAATAAATAAATAAATAAATAAATAAATAAATAAATAAATAAATAAATAAATAAATAAATAAATAAATAAATAAATAAATAAATAAATAAATAAATAAATAAATAAATAAATAAATAAATAAATAAATAAATAAATAAATAAATAAATAAATAAATAAATAAATAAATAAATAAATAAATAAATAAATAAATAAATAAATAAATAAATAAATAAATAAATAAATAAATAAATAAATAAATAAATAAATAAATAAATAAATAAATAAATAAATAAATAAATAAATAAATAAATAAATAAATAAATAAATAAATAAATAAATAAATAAATAAATAAATAAATAAATAAATAAATAAATAAATAAATAAATAAATAAATAAATAAATAAATAAATAAATAAATAAATAAATAAATAAATAAATAAATAAATAAATAAATAAATAAATAAATAAATAAATAAATAAATAAATAAATAAATAAATAAATAAATAAATAAATAAATAAATAAATAAATAAATAAATAAATAAATAAATAAATAAATAAATAAATAAATAAATAAATAAATAAATAAATAAATAAATAAATAAATAAATAAATAAATAAATAAATAAATAAATAAATAAATAAATAAATAAATAAATAAATAAATAAATAAATAAATAAATAAATAAATAAATAAATAAATAAATAAATAAATAAATAAATAAATAAATAAATAAATAAATAAATAAATAAATAAATAAATAAATAAATAAATAAATAAATAAATAAATAAATAAATAAATAAATAAATAAATAAATAAATAAATAAATAAATAAATAAATAAATAAATAAATAAATAAATAAATAAATAAATAAATAAATAAATAAATAAATAAATAAATAAATAAATAAATAAATAAATAAATAAATAAATAAATAAATAAATAAATAAATAAATAAATAAATAAATAAATAAATAAATAAATAAATAAATAAATAAATAAATAAATAAATAAATAAATAAATAAATAAATAAATAAATAAATAAATAAATAAATAAATAAATAAATAAATAAATAAATAAATAAATAAATAAATAAATAAATAAATAAATAAATAAATAAATAAATAAATAAATAAATAAATAAATAAATAAATAAATAAATAAATAAATAAATAAATAAATAAATAAATAAATAAATAAATAAATAAATAAATAAATAAATAAATAAATAAATAAATAAATAAATAAATAAATAAATAAATAAATAAATAAATAAATAAATAAATAAATAAATAAATAAATAAATAAATAAATAAATAAATAAATAAATAAATAAATAAATAAATAAATAAATAAATAAATAAATAAATAAATAAATAAATAAATAAATAAATAAATAAATAAATAAATAAATAAATAAATAAATAAATAAATAAATAAATAAATAAATAAATAAATAAATAAATAAATAAATAAATAAATAAATAAATAAATAAATAAATAAATAAGTAAGTAAATAAATAAATAAATAAATAAATAAATAAATAAATAAATAAATAAAAATTGTCTACTATTCCTGCATAAAATATTTGGCATTTGTTTTAAAAACTCCACGATTCGAAGAAAGTATAATAGCACATTTCTATGTCGGTCAGCTTCGAGATTTGTTTTCTGCTGTCTATGTGGACTGTACAAGATTTATATTTATTTGGTGGCAGTCTAGGCCTTTCACACAGTTCACCATACTCACAACTAGATGGCGCCGGATGCTGTGGTTGTTGTCAAAAGTGGAAAGTAAAAATTTATAATACGACAAATGCGAGGCGCACATTTCGTCATATAAAAGCTTACTGAACACGTCTTATTAAGGGGTTACTTCAAGTTATAGATCTAAAGAAAAAACAAACAAATAGTGTTCCCAGTGCAACACAATTCAATTTTTTTCAAAATGATGAGAAAAACCGAGTAGATTATGAAAGTAGAACTAAAAAAATATGAGACACGTGTATCGTCGTTTTTAAAGTTTACATCGGAAAGTAACCTAAGTAGGCGGGACAAGTTCCGCCCATTTCTAGTATTTTTTTTCGAAACTTTCGAGCTAAGATATTATGGAATCCTTGCACTTTAGGTATACAGTGTCTTTGGCAACTTTACAGAGGAGGATGTGTGCAATATGTTCATCAAAGGGGTCTTTTTGGTCCTTTTTTCGAAAATCTTTCAAAAACTCTTTTAAAATGTGATCATATCAAATCCAAATATTCAACAAAATTGTTCGCCATAAAATTTTATTATAGGTCTCAAAATACACCAAATCTGTAAATCTTATCTAATCCACAGAAATCTCCAAAAATGAAAAACACGGTTAAGGGTTAAAGTCGGACTTCATCTGAGTTTATTCAAAATTGTCCCACAAAACATAATTTGAGAGAGATGACGTCAAAGACAAAAATATTCTTCGTCAAATTTCACTATGGGTCACCAAAGAAATGAAATGCCTATTTACATTATATATCATAAAAATAGCAGCATCAATTTTGCTGAAAAAACATGAAAATATTTCCCAATTTATTTCCTTCTTTTTTCGAGTTGATACATGAAAGTAATATGAAACTTAGTTCTAGGTGAAAAGTGTCAAAAGATGAAAAATTCTACACAAAAAACTATGAGTTTCAGAATAAACCATATACCTCGGTAAACTATTTCCGTAAGAAAATTAGATTACAAATGTATATATTAGGATGAAATTATGTGTTTTAATTTTGGACTGTTAATTTTACATAATTCTTTACAGGATCAAATTATAGCAAAATCCTTTACTTTTTGGGAATATTGTTAAAGAAAGAAATGTTCCAAATGAAATTTCATTATGAGTTTCTGAAGAAAAGAAATCGGTAACCATAACATATAACATTCTTAGCAGCCCTTGTTTTTTGATAAAGGTTTTAGGGCCATATTTAACAATTTTTATTCAGAATGTCGTTGTGATTGGACTCTATAAATATCTTATTGATGGTTTTTCGTTATAAATTCATACAGAAGATGTTGTGCGCTCCATTTAAACAGCTTTTGAAATATTTGTGGTGAAAAAATATGTTTGAAAACAAGTAAGAAAAGGCTATAGTCGGACGGAGCCGACCATGGGATACCCTATACCACTATCCCTGGACAATCGCTCTCCACGGAACATCTTTTCAATGATTGTGAAAATTTAATTATCAAATATCAGAGATGTAATGTATAATACTTATGACCATAACCTAAAAGTTATCTAGCATGACAAAGACATTTTTGTAGCAGGAAAGGAAAATTTAGTTCACACAAACTAAAATGTAATGAAACCCACTTATGTAGTACTACTACTTCCGTTGTTTAACCGCTACGTTATTGAAATTTTTACCAATTTCACACACAAGTTTCAGTCCATTTAACCCTCTAAGTATTATCAGATCTTCACGTTGGTTTGTACGCTTCTTCTTCATCATAAACTCAAACTTTATTTAAAATTTTGCGGGTTATTATTTTGATCTACCGAGCCGCTACAAAATTGGTTAAAATTTTGTTTTTGGTCCATTTCATCCCCTGGACATTTCACGATCATCACCAAAAACTAATCAACCAACCTCCTTAAAAAATTCGTTACAATCGGTCCATAATTGCGGCCTTAAGCTTGTTTACAATTTTTAATGGACGGACACACATCACTAAATCGCTTTATCTCGTCGAGATATGAATTTTGGCATACCAAATAAGGGGACTACGACGAATATTTCGTGGTGTTACATAAACTTTTGGAGAGACAATAAGTAGCATGGGATAAAAATGTGGTTCTCTACACAGAACCCATTATATATTAAGCAGTAGGCCCGTTATCTAGCAAACACTTTATTGCAATTTACATCAGAGGAAAGGTCAGTAGTTTTTTTTCATATGTAGGCTACTTTGCGAAATATTTATGTCCTCAAGGAATTAAAATATCGACCAAAATTAAAATTTTTATATTTTACATACAAAAGTAATGGTCCATTTTACCCGCTAAAGAATATCAGATCATCATTCAAAATTGTAGGCATCTTTTTCGACCTATACTCTTACCTGGTGCAAAATTTCGTGAATATTGATGTATAATTGCGACCTCTAGCGTGTGTATTATTACACTAAAAAACAAATAATTGGATTTATAAGGCTGTAACTCTGTTTTCTTATAATGTACACCAAGACAATTGGCATCAATAGAAAAGTTTATTTTCCAAGTATAGCTTACTTAGCCGGAATATGTCTTCCAAGAATAAAGATATAAGCTGTATATTAATTCATAATTCATATTTTTCACAATTTTCACACAAAAGTTGTGGTCCATTTAACCCTCTAAATATTATCTGATCATCATCTCAAATTGCAAGCTTATTCTTTGTCATATACTCTTTCCTAATTTAAAATTTCTAGGCGATCGGACTATTATTGCGACCTACAGCCGCTACAAAATTAGATAAAAATTATGTTTTTGGTCCATTTTACCCGCTGAATATTTCACGATCATCACCAATAAAAATGGGAATCTATTCTCCTCTGAACCCGACCTCCATACAAAATTTCGTGCCGATCGGTCCATAATTGCAGCCTGGAGTTTGATTACAATTTATAATGGACAGACGGACGGACGGACAGACACACATCTCAAAATCGTTTTATCTCGTCGAGATATGAAGATTGGTATACCACATTGGGGGTCTCCGACGAATATTTCGCGGTGTTACATGAATTTTTACCAAAACAAACTTATACTACCCTTTTCCACATTGTGGTATAGGGTATAACAAAAATTATTCATGGGAATTATATTCCTCGAAGACCTAAAGCCCTTTTCCAGTATACTTCCAGAAATTGCCAAACCCGAACGCAAGATCTTAGTTGTGCCAAAATCATTGAAGCTATAACATCAAATTTTTCTACACCTCAAACATTCCCACCATTTTGCACTAATGTTGGCCGTTAATTTCCAAAGTAACTTCTTCGTCAACCACCTCGGTGTTTTGGGTGATGTTGGTCCTGGCGGCCCAGCTCGCTCCTATCCCACCCTAAGCCACCTGAAAGTGTTGGCCACATCAACTGATCCCATCCACGCAATTTTTATTCGTTTACGCAAAAAGCTTATAGAATTAATCGCATCTATTAACAATTTGCTTTAAAACATTTCTGGTTATTGCTTCTACGGCTGTCTTTAGTGATGCCAAAATTTTCGATAATATCGATATAAAAAACTATTCATCGATATTGGCGTAAAAAATTAAAGTATCGATATTTCCATCGATGGTTTGCCAGCTCTACCCAGTCTGCGTTCCCAGTCTGTGCACCTCCCATGTCTTTACAATAAAGCAATCTAATTATAAAAGTTTAAAAAAATTAAGTCTAATTCTCCCGCTTATTGAGAGTACGTGTTTTTCATGCCCGATGGACCGTTGAACCTCACCATTTAAGGTAAAAAAAACTATAGATCCCTATGTTCGAGTAGACGTGTGTTTTTAGTCCAGCTGATCATTTTGTTAATTCTGCTATAAAAGATCATTGTAAACAAAACAAACTGCATTTATTGAAGTGTCCGTCTTATAAGAAAATTATTGAAATAAAAAAAAAACTGAAATTGGTGAATTTTATTCAGTTTTAAATTTTCTTTGACATCAAGTCTGGATTGCCGTTGTTGCATAAGTTGTGCTGTATTGCTGTTTTTGCTTTGAGCGGTAATTGCCTGTTGCTGTTTCTTGTTTTGGTGCTGCTTATTGCTTTTGTTAATATGCCTGCCTCAAAAAATGTTAAATGCAAGGTTTGCAATCATTCATTTACTAAGACGCAGGGTAGTGTGGAGTGCAGAGTCTGTGTCGGTTGGTTCCATGCAGCGTGTGCCCAGATCGATGAAAAGAATCTTAATGTTTTAAGAAACGAAAAATCGTTTGCATATATAAGTTCTTCTTGTGAGGAATAAAACAACAAATGATGGTGTCCTTAAGAAGATTGATAGTTTGACAGATGAATTTCGGAATTTTATGCGAAATAGTCAGGCAGAGCAAAATCGTATTGCGACGGTGTTGGATGAAATGAAGAAGGAAATGAGCTTGTGTATGGTGGAGATGAAAGAAGATATCAAGAAATGCAGTGACAATGTCCATCGGGTTGAAGTGACTACCACTACTAAATTTGCTGATCTTGATAAAGAAGACAACATATTACATAGAAGGTTAAATCGATCAGATATACACATTGGGGGACTGCCTGAAGGCTTGGATGACCTGGAAGCACCTATAATAGCTTTGGGCAATTTTTATAATGTTCCAATTTCTAGTCCGGATATAAATCAAGTATGTTATATAAATCGAAGGAAGCAAATTTTGGTTAAATTCAATAAGGTGTTGAAACGTGACGCCCTTATGAGAGAGTATTATAAGACTCGCAATTTAAAGGTTTCTGATTTATTGAGTGGTGAAAATCTGAATGCTCGTGTGTATCTTAATGATCATTATTCACCCGCGGCTGCAAATTTGAACTTTGTTTGCAAAAAGCTACGTCGATTGAATGTGGTAAAGAAATTTAAAATCTTAAATACCGACAATCTTAGAGCCTGGCTCTTATTTCCTGATGGAAGAGATGACACGTATAATGCTAGTCAGTGTGCTGCACTTCTTCGCGATGCTGAAGCAGTATAAATTTCAATCCTAGCTTTTCGAACTTTATTATTGCTTATCGAATTCTAAATATCTAATTGCTTGCTAATATTTTATATTATCTATTGAGTATAACGGAATTTCAAATTTTTGATCTCTTTTATTTTGTTTAATCTAATTGTTTTTTTTTATTCTTGCTTTGATCAGCTGTACTGAGTTGGAGATATTATTATTGAATTGTATAATGGTTCATGATAATAAAACATTCATGATTTATTATATTTGGTTCCCCACTGTCTCTTCTTTCCTCGTTTTTGATGTCTTTTAATGACAATCTTGGGCCAGTGATAAGCAGCAACATGTACATTAGCTCAGTTTTGCATCCTTATTATGACAAGCTCAATATTGCTCACTTAAATTGTCGGAGTATAAGACCATCTTCGAATTCTATTAAATTTCATGAACTTAAATCAATTATATGTGGTTCAGGATTGAATATTCTTGCAGTCTCGGAAACCTGGCTCAAGCCTAATGTCTCAAGTCGTGCTATAGATATACCTGGGTATAGACTTGTGAGGAATGATCGCAGAAACTCGAGAGGTGGTGGTGTTGGTATGTACATTTTACGAGGAATTAAGTATAAAATTGTTTTTAAATTGTCAGTGTTGGGAAAATGTGAGACGATGTTTATTGAAATACTTTCCGGTGCTGCGAAGATTTTGGTAGGTGTTGTGTATTTACCTCCTCCTGGAGACTTTTCTTATTTTGAAGATGTTCATGCTAATCTGCTTATGTCATATTCAGAGGTGGTTATAGTTGGTGACTTCAATTCCAATTTGTTTGACCCCCATAAGGCTTCCTCTGTCCGCTCATCGTGTTTCAGGCTAAATTTATCAATACTACATAATTGCAAACCTACTCACTTTGCCGTTTCTCATAGCTCTTCTTCTTTGATCGATTTTTTCTTGGTCAGTGATCCATGTACTGTCCTTGTCTGTGATCAAGCGATTTGCCCATCTATATCTGATCATGTACTTATTTTTGCCGCTATTGATCTCTGCTTTAATACTTACACAGACTTTATCGAATATCGCGATTATGCAAATATGGACTGGGATAGATTCTTCTCCTCTTTAACGGCTTTTGACGTTGATATGCTTGAGACCGTTGATAGTGACGAAAAGTGCTCTGCGATATCTTCTTTTATATTGGATTTATTCGAGTCAGTTCCTACTGTGCGCAGAAAAGTTCGATCTGATGAAAATTTGATAAATGTGAATCAAATCACCTTGGCCCGATCGCTTCGTGACCTGGCCTTTAAAGCCTACCAACAAAATAAGAGTCGTGAAAACTGGAAAATATACTGTAAGTACAGAAACAAAGCTAAGTCTGCAATTAGACGCGAGCGAAGGAGGTATTACTCTAGAAAATTTAATACTATGGGTTCTACTGCTCTTTGGCGCTTCCTTAGAGAATCAGGATGTACTAGTGGCGATGAGACATTGTTTAATTTTAATGTTGATGTCGTTAATAGATCATTTGTTTCAAATAACTCACTTGATTGTGATATTGATTTCCAAACATGGGATGAATTGGATAATGCCTTTTCTTTTAGGTGCGTTTATATTGATGATGTTGTTTCTGAATAAGGAAAATTAAATCTAAATCCATAGGTGTTGATGGAATACCTGTGGATTTTTTAAAACTAATTTTTCCATATATTTCTGATATGATTCTAGATTTGATCAACTCTATTTTGACATCATCGGTTTATCCGAACCTATGGAAAAAATCTCGTGTTGTTCCAATTCCTAAATGTCATAATGTAAACAGTCCTGATGATCTTAGACCCATTTCAATTCTCCCGGTGCTGTCTAAACTTTGTGAGCATATAATGAAGGATCAAATTTTGGCTCATGTAAGTGAACGCATATATAGTGGTCAGTTCGCTTTTCGAAAAAATCATAGTACTACTAGTTTACTGCTGTATTTGACGGATATGATTAGAAACGAAGCAAATAGTAACAATAACAGTGTAGTTATATCATTAGATTTAGCCAAAGCGTTCAATACTATTGAACATCAGCTGTTAATCATGAAGCTTAAGAATGAGTTCAATTTTTCGGCTACTGCCTGTAAACTTGTTGCATCTTATTTGCGTGACAGAACACAATTCGTTTGTATAAATGGTAAATCTTCTGGGACTCTTGCTGTTAGATGCGGTGTACCACAGGGCTCTGTGTTAGGTCCTTTATTCTTCATTTTGTACATGAATAGTTTGAATGATTGTTTCCTCGGTGGGTGTTGTGTCCCGCTCTTATTTGCTGATGATGTTTATCTCGTTTTTAATGATAATAGACTCTCTTCAAGTGAGTTTGAGCGTGATATAAATCATAGTCTTGCTCTATTTCAGCAGTGGTCCTTAGATAACTGTCTCGCTGTAAATCATATGAAGACGAAAGCTATAAGATTTGGAAGTCAGGCATATGATTATGATATCTTTATTAACCAGAATCGAATTGAATTTGTCAATTGTCATAAAATTTTGGGTGTTTTTGTGGATGACAAATTGTCTTTTGATACCCATATTGATTTTATACACCGGAAAGTATGTGGTATTTTGCGTCGGTTATATTCCGCTAATGTATTTCTTCCTGTATGGGTTAAAAGGAGATTGGCATATGCTCTTCTTATGCCTCAGATTAACTATGGTTTAGAGGTCGTATCTGGCACTATAGACCGGGTGTTCTCGAAACTACAGCGGGTAGTTAACTGTATTGCTCGTTTCGTGTTTGGTATTAGAAGACATGAACATATCTCTAGTTATGTCAAGCTTTTTCTAGGGGTTGACTTTGAAATATTTGTATCCGTGAGGATTTTATGCTCGTTTTATAAAGTAATTAAAACTGGAGTACCTCATCTATTATCGAGTATGTTCAGATTTTCTATATTTACAAGATCTACTCAGATATCTATACCCAGAATATATAATACTATGTTTGAGAACTCTTTTTTAATACGTGTTGCACGAATGTGGAACTATTTGCCTCTAGAGCTCAGAATATTCTCTCATACCAATAATGCCTTTCGGGTAAAGGTTTTAAATCATTTTTGTAGTTTGGAAACTAATATTGGTTAAGATTGTACATAATTACCTTGGGCTTGATTCCAATTCCAATCTGTTACGTTTTTTTGGTAATGCCTTTGCGTATTTGTTGGTTTTTTTGAGTTTATTATTTTACGAATGTATTAGGTGGCAATTATTTACATGCGACTTAGTTGTTTATCATGGCTTTGACTTCATATTTCTTGTTTTTCGTAGTTACGGCTGGGGAGCCAATTATATAAATTATATTAGCTAGTAGAGTTTAAGTATTTTTAGTTTTAGTTCTACTTAGACATTTTTTTGTTTTTGTTAATACTATTTATTGGCCTTGGAGGCTTCAGTATTAAGAAATGGAATTATAAATAAATAAATAAATAAAAATTTGTAAATATATCGTTATTCTTGATCGGGGGCGCACAATGTCGCGAGTTCATATTAACTGTGGCCAAAAGTAGAAGGAATTGTCGTAGGTGCATCAATTTTGGTACACGTACCTATTATTGACTTACAATCTTCATGACAAAAAATTGGGTTGGTCGGTCCACGTTTTGATATAGCCCCCATAGAACCGTACCTCCCGATTTTCGGTATTTTGAATGTTTTAGACACAATGACCAACCGAAAGTATTCAAATTTTGTGGTTAGTCTTCGGCAGAGGTATCAAACATTCCAACAGAGAATTGCGGGCTTAGGTCCACGTTTTTATATAGCCCTCATACCACGGTACCTCCCGATTATAGGTATTTTGGAGGTTTTAGCCTGATTATCACACCTAAATGGCTGAAAATTGGTATTAAGTCTCCGTTGGGGGACTTATAACTTTCCACCAGAAATATGTCGGTATAGGTCCTCGTCTTCCTATAGCCCCCATAGAACCGTGCCTCTTCATTTTCCGTATTTTGAGTGTTGTGGCCTCAATATCCACCCAATATGACTGAAATTTGGTGTTTAGTCTTCATATTTATTGTGAGCATATTGAATATATTAAAATCTTGTCTTTATATATGAGAAATTTCCTTTAAAAATTTTTTTTGACCGATTAGTGGTCAAAAGCGATAAATTTTTTGTAAAAAATCGAATTTTGATTTTCGCTGTTCACAATTTTTTTTTAAAAGTAATATTTTTAAAATTCTCTCGTTTTAAAGCAAGATTATTAGGTACTTAATAAGCCCACAAAAATATATGATGATCGGTTCATTCGTTTTCGCGCTATAGCCAACACCGCAAAACGATTTGTTAAAAAAGGGGGTATCCTCTCAGTGAGTTGGTCGCTGAAAAAGAGAAATGACACATTCGTCTGCAAACCTCTGCAGCTGGGACCTTTATATATTTGAAGTACTCACTTTTTACTACTCATACAGCAAAAAATATCGATATACACTTTTATACAATTTTTTCCCCACTCCACTCAATTTAAAATTTGCTTCAGAAAATTAATAAACTTAGTAATACATGTTTGGGTAAGTGTAAACACCATATGATTAATATTTACATGCAAACAAAAGTGTAGCCAAGTTTATTACATCCCAAGAGAACTTAGGAACCATTTTTGCAGTGACCGTTGCTTTTAAATTTTAAATATTAACGCATAATATAATTTATTAATTTTAGAAGAAAAAAAAAACACACAAAAATACGTATTAACTAAAATTGTCGGGTTTAAATCCTCATATAGCAACAACTACTTCACGTATCAGTACCAAAATTCAGGTTCTTCATAATTAATATGTTTTCTATCATTCCCCATCAATAAATTTGTTCAACGAAGTATTTAGTTTTTACCATTTTTGGCCACGGTCGTGACACTGTGGGGCGCAACCATCGCAATTTGCAAGCCGATGCGCTGATAAGTTTAGCAAATATAGCGATTAGAAAACAATAGGCCCCCGAAATTCGCCTACAAATATATAGCATTTTGGACCACGGGACATTCCTGAACATTTTCTATAAATTTAATGAAATTAGGTTCAGTAGTTTTGGACAAATATGTATTGAAAAGAGTGGGAGTGGTTATCAGTTTTCTAGATATAAGATATTTATTTTGGCTCCAAATCATAAGTTTGGCTAATACATATAGCGTTTTAAAGAAAGGCGTGGGAAAAGTACCTAACCTCAACATTCGTAATTTTTGCAAATTTCGTGATTTTTATTTATATAGATAAAGCATTTTTAAAGAAATAGGGTATAGAGGAAGTATCCCGCCCCTTCCGGAATTCATCTATATTTGTAGCCTATTTTAACCGGGGGACATCACTGTACATTCCCTGGCAATTTCAGGAAAATCGGTTCAGTAGTTTTTGTAGGAAAGATTAAAATTGAAAAGTGAAAAAAGTGGGCGTAAACGTGGGCGTAAGCCGGTATATGGCAAACATTTCACAGAAAAAATTATCCAAATCGGTCCAGCCGTTCTCAACTGATGCCATTACCAACGAACGATATTTGATTTTTATTTATATAGATTTAGAGGAGTCCATTCTTCAGGAAATACGTTTGAAATACGTCTAACAGATGGTACATTTGGTCAGGAAGTGTTCCTTAATATTGGTAAATTTATTAATATGCTTCTATCGAAGCTGAGATATTCGTTATTATAACGAAATTGCAAAGATGGAAAAGTGGAACTGGAATAGTGACTGTTGCGATATTTTCCTTGTTTGGCCAACCTACTTTTGAGTTACCGACAAATAACGGTAAAATTAAAACGCAAAATGAAAAGTTCAAATAAAGGTTGGTAACACTGTTGATATCGGTATTTTAATTAAGCTCAAAAAATGTGTTAGAGAATCGCACTACAGGTCTTTGTTTTGAAATATCCCTAATAGAAATGGAGATATTCTCGCAAGAATAAAGGTTTGAGTATTTCTCTATATACGATTTTTGCCCATTCCTGTCCCTTAATATTATCTGACAATCACCAACATCAATAGGCCTCTTTCTCTCTGGGATCACCATCAAAACCAACATTTAATGACGATCCGATCAATATTTCGATGCGCAGCGTGATTATAAAGTTTAGATGGATAGGCGGACGGAAGCACACACATAGCCAGGTCGACTAATCTCGTCAAGGCATTCATGTTTATAAAGGTGGGGCCTACGATCCTCAAACAGCTAATTAAACTGCACTCAAATTTTACCTTTTGTGGGGGAGTTGCCGGACGGTATTGTCCGATGAAAATAATTTTAATTTTCGGCGAAATAGAATACTCAGTTTGTAAGTTATCGTGCGCATAAGTCATCTTAATCGGTTGGAAGTATTTTTAGTGAGTTTAAGTCATTACCCAAGAAAGTACAGACTTGGCCGATTGTAATCAGGCCACAACAAATACCTTCAGGAAAAATACAAAACCATTGTCAATCACAACTTAAACTTCACTTAACTAAAATTATTTATAGGGATACGCTATGGTTGAGGTGACAGGTATAGCCCATCTCTGAACTTGATACATAGGGGTATATTTCTTTCGACTTTACTATTGTGAAAACTAGTTTTAGTTTTCCAAAATTGATTTTAACATTGTGAAGAAGCTTTATTCGTTTCTTTTTTAATTCTTGACACATTGATAAAATCTCAAATATTATTATGACAATTGATAGAACTCATGTACATCCTCTGTACATTTAGAAATATTCCTTCTGGTCCTGTTCCTGAAAATCCACTTTTATGATATTGCGGCGTCTTTTGAACGTAGTCCCCTCTGTTCGGTTATTTTGAATTGCAGCAAAACTACCAAATACGTGGCCATAACTGAGACATTCTAAAAACAGGAAAAAAGATATGACATTTATTTTCAATCCATATAAAAAGCTACTATATGTGAACACAGTTATAACGAAAAATATATAATAAAAATAATAAAAAAAAAAATAATATAAAAAGAAAAAGAAAGAAAAAATATATTTTTTGGAACTAAAAATCGACAACTGGTGAATGCGGAACGAACATAAGAATAATTATAATTTTCAGCAATATTTTTTATGTCATGTTGACATTTCTAATCATAGAACCATAAATGCTTAAATTCTCCATCAAAGTGCCATCTGTGACTACATAGTCCTCAATTGTGTCTTCATGGCCGTGACCGCCGTGATAGATGGTTAAGATCTTTGCTAATATTTGGTTAATCATTTCTTCCAGTAGGTAACGTTGCCCTATCAACAAATTCAGCTAATTGGTGATGACCTTTTTTTAAAGTGACTCAAAATTTCCTTGAAGTATATTGCTTTAAAGCTTGTTCTATTATCACTGATTCATATGACATCTACTCCGTATTTTCTATTTAATGAAGTAGTCCATCATAGAACCATCAATGTTTTACAGTCCATTATAGCGCCATCTGCGATCACATAGTCTGACTTTATGACATTATGGCCACAATGCAATGTTTTATATATTTAGATCCTTGGTAATATATGCGTTCTAATTTTCATCTGTAGGAATCATTTCCCCATTAGTATTTTGTATGTTTCTTAGATTTTTAGGATGGCAGGTTGACACCTCGTTAAAATTTGCCCAATAATAACTGTTTTATGTCAACCCGACATTTTCCATTTGATCATAGCGCCATTTGTGGCCAAATAGTCTACCATTGCGCCATCTTGGCGACATGGAAGCAGTGCATTCATATATTCGAGATTGTGGTTAGGATCATTGCTAATATTTGAATTTCCACCTTCTTTAGTAGATACGTTTCCCGATCAGGATTTTCAATTAACTAATGGTAAATTTTTGATAGATTTTGAGGATGTCAGGTCGGTTTCAAGTATTATTTGGTCCCATCGTTGGCCACATAGTCTGTCATTGGTCATCATGGTCTTATTAAAACAATGTATTCCTATATTTGAGAGGTGGTTAGGATCCATGGTAATATTGCATTGCAATATTCTCCACTAGGCAACGTTTACCGATGAGCATTTTAAATTAAAAACTTTTATCTAATTTTTAGATTGTTAGAGCGACTTCAAGATTTTCATAAAATGGTTCCCTTTAAGCTTACGTAATAACCCTACGACATTTTCCACCTGATCGCGTAGTCTCGCACAAAACCAGCTAGGCATATAGTCAATCATAGCGCCATCTGTGGGCACATAGTTTGATAAACACCTTTATCTTCATCTATTCTTTGTCAATATTCTCCAGTAAGTGGAGTATCAGCATTTTCAGCTTATTGCTGCTAAAGTTTTATTAGATGTTTGGGATTTCAGGACTACTTCACGATTCAATATTTCCTTGAAATATATTCCTTTTATAGATTGCCACTGAATTATGTCACATCTACCCGACATTTTCATTTGATCACGTCCAATTTAACGCCATATATGGCCAATGCCTTCATATGTATATTCGAATTGTGGTTAAGATCCTTGCTAATATTTGTATTGTCATTTTCTCCACTAGGTAGCGTTTTCCGATCAACATTTTAAACGAGTTGATGATGAAGTTTTGTTAGAATTTTAGGATGTTGGGACGACTTCAAGATTCTCATTTTCCTTGAATTATTTTTTCCCTTAAAGTTTTAGAAAAATCACAGCTTTATGTCACATCCATTACAAACCCATCGATGCTTTTACAGTACATCTATAGCCATCTACGGCCATATAGTCTGTCATTGTAACATAATGACCACATGGAAGCAATGCATTTTTCGAATGGTGGATAGGATTGGATCCTTGCTAATATCAGCATTGTCACTTTCTACAGTAGATAGCGCTCCACGCGCAGTATTTCCAAGTAGCTGATAATGAAGCCTCATTCGATTTTTAAAATTTGAGGGCGACTTCAAAATTTTCTTGAAGTATATTCCCTTAAAGTTTTGGCCCCATAATCAGTAGGGATATAACTTTTTGCACTTTTTTGCAGATATCGAAAATACCACAACATAGCCGTGTAGAGCATGAAAAACTATTATGAAATAAGGTGTAATTTTTTCTCTATCGCGAAAAAAGTTTCCGCACCAAATGCATTGAAGTTCAGTAATGTATTTTTGAATTTTATCTGTTATAACAACATGTTTGCTTTTCATTAAAATTTTTATTTTTTTGTAATCTAATTTCAAATCATTATCAAAGCGTTCTGGACCAATTTGATTTCAAATCGCGCCATTTCGGAGCATATTAGGAATTTTTGACACTATTACAATTTTTGGTTTTTCTTTATAAACTCGTGAATTTTATGTTTATATTTTTTGTACCTATCGGTCAAGAGAATATGGTGTCATTTGCTACAAATTCGCGAAAGTTACAGACCGTTTTTAATGAGTTTGCCTGTGAGAAATATATTTTTGTCTATAAATATTTATTCAAACAAAGCAAATTTAAAATTATAAGTAGAAAAAATACCAAAAGGGTTTTAGTAATTGCGGTCGGTGCTAAAACTTTTTTCATCGAATCGATCTTAGAAACGCGTTTTCATTATTAGGACAAAATTCCCCACATGGTACTGGTGTTGTTTTTTTGTAGAAAACAAATACAATTCTCACAGGCAAGGTCAACAAAAACAGCCTGTAACTTTCGCGAATTCATTGCAAATGACCCCAAATTCTCTTGTCCGATAGGTACAAAAAATATAAACATAAAATTCACGAGCTTATAAAGAAATACCAAAAATTGCAATAGTGTCAAAAATTATTAATATGCTCCGAAATGGCGCGATTTGAGATCAAATTGGTCCAGAACGCTTTGATAATGATTTTAAATTAGATTACAAAAAAATAAAAATTTTAATGAAAAGCAAACATGTTGTTATAACAGATAAAATTCAAAAATGCATTACTGAACTTCAATGCATTTGGTGCGGAAACTTTTTTCGCGATAGAGAAAAATTGACACCCTATTTCATAACAGTTTTCCATGCTCTACACGGCTATGTGGTGGTATTTTTTTGGTTATAGCCCTAATAATCAGTGCTTTATATCACTGTCGTTAATGATACCACTAAGATGGGCTTGGTATAACCATGTTCTCTATTTCTTATATGGGTTCCCTTTACTTACCGAAGTTATCAATTCCCGATTAATAGTGGCATAACCATCCAAATTCATTGTTGGTGGATTTTTAGCGATGGCAACCAAAAACATTTCCACTTCCCGCTGCGTGGCAGTGTCCACCGCCGTTAAATTGACGTTCAGCAATTGAGATTGAAAATCGAAACCAACTTTTTGTGAGGCATGATGGGCCTCATTACAGATGATGTACAACAGACTCATGCAATAGAAAACAATGACAAAGAGGCCAACTTCTTTATAGGTGGCTCCATGATCCAAAATTTCACTAAACGAACCATAGGTGGCAATAATTGTGGTAAAGAAAACCACCAGACAATACATGCCATACATATTGGAATAGGCTCGGCCTGGAAGGAAAGGTAAATGTGTTTAAACTCCGAAAGGACATTTTAGGTTATGTAAAACTTACCCAACTGCTGCATCATGTGACTCAAATCCACCCAGAGATAACGATATTCGCATAATTTTTCGGCAGGTTTGTCATCTCTCAAAGTCTTACGCAGATTCTCTGACAAGGCTTTGCTGGCAATTCCAAAAGCAGTGCAATTGATGTACCTTAAAAGAGAGGATAAATCGTGGATTTAAAAAATATATTTTTCATAATTAGCGTATTTAAAAAAAATATTTCTTCAAAAATAGTGGATTTAAAAAAAAAATATTTCTTAAAAAATCGTGGATTTTTAAAAAAAATATAAATCGTGGATTTTTGAAAAATATCATAAATCGTGGATTTTTTAAAAATATCATAAATCGTGGATTTTTAAAAAATATTTTAAATCGTGGATTTTTTAATTTTTTTTTCATAAATCGTGGATTTTTTAAAAAATATATTTTCATAAATCGTGGATTTTTTAAAAATATTTTTTCATAAATCGTGGATTTTTTAAGAATATTTTTTCAAAAATCGTGGATTTTTTAAAAATATTTTTTCATAAATCGTGGATTTTTTAAAAATATTTTTTCATAAATCGTCGATTTTTTAAAAAACATTTTTTCATAAATCGTGGTTTTTTTAAAAAATATTTTTTCATAAATCGTGGATTTTTTAAAAAATATTTTTTCATAAATCGTGGATTTTTTTAAAAATATTTTTTCATAAATCGTGGATTTTTTTAAAAATATTTTTTCATAAATCGTGGTTTTTTTAAAAAATATTTTTTCATAAATCGTGGATTTTTTAAAAAATATTTTTTCATAAATCGTGGATTTTTTAAAAAATATTTTTTCATAAATCGTGGATTTTTTAAAAAATATTTTTTCATAAATCGTGGATTTTTTAAAAAATATTTTTTTTCATAAATCGTGGATTTTTAAAAAATATTTTTTTTCATAAATCGTGGATTTTTAAAAAATATTTTTTTTCATAAATCGTGGATTTTTAAAAAATATTTTTTTTCATAAATCGTGGATTTTTAAAAAATATTTTTTTTTCATAAATCGTAGATTTTTAAAAAATATTTTTTTCATAAATCGTGGGTTTTTTAAAAAACATTTTTTCATAAATCGTGGGTTTTTAAAAAAACTATTTTTCCATAAATCGTGGATTTTTTGAAAAAAAAATTTCATAAATCGTGCATTTTTTAAAAAATATTTTTTCATAAATCGTGCATTTTTTAAAAAATATTTTTTCATAAATCGTGCATTTTTTAAAAAATATTTTTTCATAAATTGTGGATTTTTTTAAAAATATTTTTTCATAAATTGTGGATTTTTTAAAAAATATTTTTCCATAAATTGTGGATTTTTTAAAAAATATTTTTTCATAAATCGTGGATTTTTTAAAAAATATTTTTCCATAAATCGTGGATTTTTTAAAAAATATTTTTCCATAAATCGTGGATTTTTTAAAAAATATTTTTCCATAAATCGTGGATTTATTAAAAAATATTTTTCCATAAATCGTGGATTTTTTAAAAAAATATTTTTCCATAAATCGTGGATTTTTTAAAAAATATATTTCCATAAATCGTGGATTTTTTAAAAAATATTTTTCTGTAAATCGTGGATTTTTTAAAAAATATTTTTCCATAAATCGTGGATTTTTTAAAAAATATTTTTCCATAAATCGTGGATTTTTTAAAAAATATTTTTCCATAAATCGTGGATTTTTTAAAAAATATTTTTCCATAAATCGTGGATTTTTTAAAAAATATTTTTCCATAAATCGTGGATAATGAAAAAATATTTTTCCATAAATCGTGGATAATGAAAAAATATTTTTAATAAGTCGTGGATTTTTTTAAAAAAAATATTTTTTTTATAAATCTTAGATTTTTTTAAAAAAATATTTCTTTTATAAATCGTGGATTTTTTTAACAAAAATATTTCTTTTTAATATTACAAAATATTTCTTTTTAAATCATTTCTTTTATAAATCGTGGATTTTATAAAAACTTTTTCTTTTATAAATCATGGATTTTAGAAAAACTTTTTCTTTTATAAATCGCGTAGTATTTAAAAATATTTGTTCATAAACCGTGGATTATTTAAAAACTATTATTAAAAAAAAATCCTTAATCGTGCATTTAAAAAAAATCATAAATTTCATAATCCCATAAATGGATTTTTTAAAAATATATTTTTTATAAACTGCGGATTTAAAAAAAAAACATAAATCGTGGATTTATAAAAAAATATTTTTTCATAATTGTGAATTTTTGTAATTTTTTCATGAATCGTGGTTTTTCGTGGATTTTGTTTGGTATTTTTCAATAGTTTGTTTGCCTTCTGTTGATTTCTGGATTTTTTGAAAAATATTTTTCATAATGGTGAATTTTTGTAATTTTTTCATGAATCTTAGTTTTACAATATTTTTTTCAAAATTCGTGAATTTTTTAAAAAATATTTTTCCATAAATCGGGTTTTTTTTTGTTAATATTTTTTCATAATTTGTGGATTTTTTAGAAAATATTTTTCCAAATTCATCGTTGATTTTTAAAAAATATTTTTTAATAAATTTTAGATTTTTGAAAAAAAAAATATTTCTTCATAAATCGTGGATTTTTTAAAAAATAATTTTTCATAAATAATAATTTTTCGTAAAAATCTTTAATTTTTATACCCTACACCACTATGTGGGGAGGGTATTATAAGTTGGTTTTGCCCAAAAAGTTTGTAACGCATCGAAATAATGGTCGTAGACCCATACTTATATATACCAAAATGAATGTCTCGCCGAGCTGAGTCGATCTGGCTATGTGTGTCCGTCCGTCAGTCCGTCCGTCCGTCCGTCTGTCCGTCTGTCCATCTAAACCTTGTAATCACGCTACAGGTCGCAATTTTGATCGGATCCTCGCCAAATTTTGGGTGTTGATGAGGGTCCCGGAGGGGAAGAAGCCTATTGATTTTGGTGATGATCGGACAATATTTAGGGGTCGGAAAGGGCAAAAAACTTAGGTGGATAAAAAGACAACGTTTTTTTCCAAAGCGAATATCTCAGCTTCTATATGGGGTATACCAAAAGCAAGACCTGACAATGAAAGTAGAAAATATCACCTTTCTAATGATGTAAAGCTGGTGCTCGTAGGTGATCAAACAACGAAGATATCACAATAGTAGCAAATAAAACCCAAATTTTCATTTTTGCGATTTTAATTATAATGACGAATATCACAGCTTTGGCTGGAAACTTTCCAAAAGCAAAGCCTGACTATGAAAGTAGAAGATCCCGTCTTTACAATGATGCAAACTAGATCGGCGTAGGTAACCGAATAACGGAGATATCGCAATAGGCGGTAATACATCCCATTTTTCTATTTTTTTGGAAATCACGCTACAGGTCGCAATTTTGATCGGATCGTCACGAAAATTTGAGGGTTAATGGGGGTCTCACAGATGAAGAAGCCTATTGATTTTGGTGATGGTCGGATAATATTTAGGGGTCGGAATGGGCAAACACTTATTTGGAGAAAAGTCAACATTTTATTTCAAAGCCAATATCTCTGTTTCTTTAAGAGGTATATCAAAAGCAAAACCTGGCAAGGGAAGTAGAAAATGTCACCTTTACAACGATGTAAAGTAGGTTGTCGTAGGTGGTCAAATAGCAGAGATATGGCAATAGTCGATAATGCATCCCATTTTCCGATTTTTTTGTAATCACGCTACAGGTCGCAATTTTGATCGGATCGTCACGAAATTTCGGGGGTTAATGGGGGTCCCAAAGAGAAAGAAGCCTATTGATTTTGATGATTGTCGGATAATATTCAGGGGTCGGAATGGGCAAACACTTATTTGGAGAAAGGTCAACGTTTTATTTCAAAGCCAATATCTCTGTTTCTTTAAGAGGCATATCAAAAGCAAAACCTGACAAGGAAAGTAGAAAATATCACCTTTACAACGATGTAAATAAGATTGTCGTAGGTGGTCAAATAGCAGAGATATGGCAATAGTCGATAGTGCATCCCATTTTCCGATTTTTTTTGTAATTACGCCACAGGTCCCAATTTTGATCGGATCGTCACGAAATTTTAGGGGTTAATGAGGGTCCCACAGAGGAAGAAGCCTACTGATTTTAATGATGGTCGGATAATATTCAGGGGTCGGAATGGGCAAAAACTTATTTGGAGAAAAGGTCTACGTTTTATTTCAAAGCCAATATCTCTGTTTCTTTAAGAGGTATATCAAAAGCAATTTGTTTGTAATCACGCTACAGGTCGCAATTTTTATCGGATCGTCACGAATTTTTTGGGAGTTGATGCGGGTCCCACAGAGGAAGAAGCCTATTGATTTTGGTGATAGTCGGATAATATTTAGGGGTTGGAATGGGGAAAAACTCATTTGGAGACAAATTCAAAGTTTTATTCTTTGTGAATATATTGGCTTCTAGTAGGGGTATTCCAACGACAAAGCCTGTCAATGGAATAAGAAAATATTACCTTTACATTGGTGTAAAGCAGGTTGGCGAAGGTGGTCAAACAAGGGAGATACCACAATAGTCGGTAATGCATCTAATTCTTCCAGTTTTTGCAATAAAGCTACAGGTCGTAATTTTGATCGGATGGTCACAAAATTTTGGTTGCTTATGGGGGTCCCAGAGAGAAAGAGGCATATTATTTTTGGTAGTAGTCGGTTTATATTCCCTAAAAGAAATGTTTACCAGTGAAAAGCTTATGTGGTGTAGGGTATCACATGGTCGGCCCCGTTCCGACTATAGCCTTTGCTCACTTGTTTTTAAATATTTTTTTCATAAATAATAACTTTTCATAAATAAATCTTTATTTTTTTAAAAATATTTTTTTATAAATCGCGGATTTTTTAAAAAATATTTTTTCATAAATCTTGGATTTTTTAAAAAAATATTTTTTTCATGAATTTAAAAAAAAAAAATCATAAATCGTGGGCTTTTAAAAAAAATTTGAATGTTTTTTTTTAACTTACCACAAACTACAAAAACAATTCAGCATAGCAATCAGCGGATAATAGGCGAAGGTATACCAAAACTTAAAATCCGGTTGTAGAAAATATTGCGACAAATTTATTGCAATACTCAGGACCCATGAGAATATACACAAACCCCATGTCAAAGGGTATAGATTGGGAAAAACAATCGGCGTTCCTGTGACCTTATAAAATTTCAACTGATAATTGGTCCACATATTTTTGAAAATGGCCACTTGAGGTCCGTGTCTCCAGCTGGCCACTGGCAGCAGAAAATTCGTAAACAATAAACTAATAAAGATAACATTATAAATAGCCTGATCAAATCTTTTGTCAGGACCATCTTTAAAGTTTATCACCCGTTCCCGTAACACCATCACCACCACACATGTCTGAATGATATAAACGAAGAGGGCCCAAAAGAATTGTTTCGAAATCCATGAATAGCCGGTACGTGGTATGCCAGGAATTGGTGGATTACGATGCAGTGGCATAACACCCATTATTTGAAATAGAACCAATAAACTTTTCGTATTGTGATAGAATGAATCGTGTTTATCCAACAGCTCGGGGTCGTCTATTACCTCTTCCTTGCGTACATAAAAGTCTGTGAGATTTGCACCCACATTTTCAGCCAAATAATTGATTTTATTTTTATAGGTAAGTTCATCTTGCAGAAATTGTCGTTGATTGGGATTCAAGACTGGTATGATTTTAGGTGTTGATGGATTTTTACTGTTCACAGTGGCCCAAAATGACATTTCACAATATTAAATATTTTTTTTCCTTTTAATATCTTTTGCAGCTCTTCCAATAAACTCTGCACTTTTATTCCCTGTTATTATTTTTTTTTCAGTTATTATCCCTTACAGATCTTCGAATTAACTCTGCACCTTTGTTCCTTTGATATTATCCCTTAAACGTCTACCAATAAACTATTCGCCTTCGGTTTCCTTCATCTAGGCTTTTATAGAAAATTTGTCTAGCCTGAAACATTTAAAATTCATTAATGACTTCGTGATGAAGGATTTTTGTAATCAAAGGGTGGAATTTTTGATAAGGTTTCCTTCTGGTGTTACGTTTTTTTAACTTATGATTCAACAACAACTTCCTTGTGTTTGATTAAACATCAGTGCTCAAGGTCAAGGATAGCAAAACAAATTCCAAAGATAGGCAAGACATTTGTTTGAAGAATTTCATGAACAATATCCGGTTCAATGTCACTGTTTGCTGCAGCACGCATAAGGTCACTATGTTTAAGGAACTTTTCGGAAACTCATATTATTTAATACGCTTGTAATGATAGTGGAGCATGGGAAGAGTCGCTAACCATACAACCATATCTCTAGAGCAAATATGACATTTTTGAAGAAGAATGTTAAAAAAAATGTATGAATAAATTTTACTTCGGGGGGCCGGGCCCCTATGCCCGTGCATCGACAGACGCTTTCATAAGGTGTAAGCATATGCCACATCGAAATAATTGTTGTATACCCCAGTATGTTTCGTCCATATGTCTGCTGGGTGGTGCGCACTATAACTCTCCAACGGATCAGCCGTTTTGGCCTGCTTCTTAGGGTTTGACGAAAAAATGCACATATATCAAGTTCCAAGAATATCTAGTTGGGACAACACATTCTCCCAATAAAGTTTACGGGCCCTAAAAAAATTTGAATAAATAGCTAACTATACAATCGCAAAACCCAGGGGGAACTGCTGGCCCAGGCTCATCTTAGACCAACCTCTCAGAGGGGAATCCTGTCGGCCCTCAGCTTGATAAAACGAAGCTCGATGATGCGATAACCTCCGACCCCCTCTCTCTCTTTGTAAACCACAAGGACGGCTGTCCCTGTCGGGACGATAAAACTCTTTGACCTCAGACATTTCGTCTCAGCTCTCTCGGTCATAGATCTGCCATATCTCGTTGAAAACAGAACTCTATGACATGAGACCTTTCGGTCCACTCGTTAACCAAGCTGGTTGAGGACCTCGGCTAACCACAGACAATCCTATAACACGAGACCTCTCGGCCTTTCTGTTAACTAAACTGGTTTGAGATCTCTCTACCCTCTGCTAACGATATTAAGTGAGACATGTGAGTCCTCTCGTTATTCAAATTATTTTGAGACCTATCGGCCCCGGTTAAACACGAAAGCGATGTATATTTAAAACTTAATAACTTTTTGAGGGCTGACGTAGGGGATGGAAGATACCAAGGAACGGTCCTGACCGGTTTTAACATGGCAAAGCCCAGGATTTATCTTAGTCCCTCTTTCATCTCAAGTGGACACTGACCTCCCCGTGGTGTCACCTGGGGAACTGCCTTTAACACCCGTTAAAGGTAGTGAGCTAACATGTGCCGCGCGTTCACCCATAAGAACGTTAAAAACTTGGGTTTGGGCGTCGGGTTAGTAACCCTCCCCTAGAAAAAAACAGCCTACTATGAAAAAACGAAAGAAAAGAAAAAAAAACCCTCTAAAGTTGACGAACCCCGCAAACGTTTTAAGGACCATGATCTGCGAATCTGCACCTGGAATGTTCGCACTCTTTGTAGAGAAGGTGCAGTCTTCGCATTGGCAGACGTACTTGAAAAGTACAAAGCCGATATTACTGCCATACAGGAAATACGATGGATTGGGAAAGGCGTCACAACAACACCTAAAGGTGACGCACTGTATTATAGCTGCCATGACGTAAAGCATGAGTTTGGTTGCGGATTCGTAGTTAGTCGGAGACTAAAACATCTGGTATCCAGCTTCACCCCAGTGAATGAAAGACTTGCTGCAATTCGAATAAAAGCTAAATTCTTCAACATCAGCTTTATTTGCGCTCATGCTCCCACTGAAGAAAAGGACGAACAGACCAAAGATATATTTTACGAGCGCTTAGAGGAAACATATGACCGTTCCCCTGCCAATCATTCTAGGCGATTTTAATGCCAAAATTGGAAAGGAGAATATCTTTGGCCCAACAGTCGGGAAATTCAGTCTCCACAGTGAAACATCTGACAATGGTATGAGGCTGATAGACTTTGCAGCTGCAAAAAACATGGTAGTTAGCAGTACCAGATCTCGATATTCATAAGGGCACCTGGCTGTCTCCAGATCAGAAAACAAGAAATCAAATTGATCATGTTGTGATAGATGGAAGACATTTATCCAGCGTGTTGGATGTACGATCGTTCCGAGGCGCAAACATTGATTCGGACCACTACCTTGTTGCAGCAAAGGTACGCACCCGCTTAAACGTAGCAAACAAAGTACGAACAGACACAATACGAAACTTAGACATCGGTAAGCTGCAATCACAACAGATAGCCACAGCATATTCCACTCAACTAGCCCAATTGCTTAATCAAAGCACTCCTCATCCCGATAACATATCAGCGCAATGGCAAAGCATTGACCACTCCATGCAAACAGCCGCAAAATCCATTATCGAATACCAGAGACCTCCACCAAGGAATCCATGGTATGATCAGGAGTGTCGTGCTGCCACCGAAGAGAAAAATGCGGCATATAGGGCTCCTTTACAATCCGTAGCAAGGCGTAGCGCACGAGAGAGATACAGGGAGAAAAGGAGAGAGGAGAAACGTCTTTTCCGCAGTAAAAAGAGAGAGATGGAAAAGAGGGAGTGTGAAAAAATCGAGATGTACAGGAGCCAGAATGAAGTCCGAAAATTCTACCAAAGAGTCAAGCATCAAACTGATGGCTTTGGTACAGGCACATCCTCCTGTAGAGACCACCACGGTAATTTGGTAACTGATACAGATAGTGTACTCAGGATATGGAAAGAACATTTTTCAAATCTGTTGGTATCCAATAGCAGCGAAGACGACGAAGATACCGCAGTCCCAATCCCAGAAGATGGTATTGAATGTATACCGCCCAGCCAAGATGAATAAATCGGCTGAAGAATAATAAGGCAGCAGGGGCCGATGGCTTACCAGCCGAGCTGTTCAAAACCGGAGGCGACACGCTGATAAGGTATATTCGTCAGCTGGTTAGCACCATCTGGCAGGAAGAACGAGTACCCGACGATTGGAACCTCAGTATCCTGTGCCCCGTCCACAAGAAGGGAGATAAGACTGTATGCTCTAACTATAGGGGCATAATTATACTCCCTATTGCCTACAAGATCGTGTCAGGGATATTGTGCGAACGACTAAAGCCCATGGTCAACGAAATAATTGGACCATACCAATGTGGCTTTGGACCTGGCAAGTCCACCATTGACCAGATATTTACCCCGCGGCAAATCCTGGAGAAGACCCAAGAGATGCTGATCGACACCTACCACCTTTTTGTCGATTATAAAGCAGCCTACGACAGCTAGGTTCAAAGGTATTCCAAGCAATGTCTGAATTTGGTATCCCCGCAAAGCTCATTCGGCTTTGTAAAATGGCTCTAACTGACACAAGATCTTCAGTTAATATAGGAAAGAACCTCTCCGAAGAGTTTTGTACCAAAAGAGGTTTATGCAAGGAGACAGCCTTTCGTGTGATCTCTTCAACATCCTGCTGGAAAAGGTTATACCAGAGGCAAAAGTCAAAAGAAGTGGCACAATCTACACCAATAGTCACATGTTACTTGCTTATGCTGATGATATAGACATCATGGGCCGATCAGTAAAAGAAGCAACTGATACCTTTATAAAGGTCGAAGGAGAATCTGCTAAAGTGGGTCTGGCGGTAAACGGTGAGAAGACCAATTTGATGGTCCATTGAGCTCGGACCGACTGTGGAAGTTGGTTTCTACAATATTGAGATAGTTAAAGACTTCGTCTACCTCGGCACCTCCGTAAACACAATCAACGACACCAGTTGTGAAATAAAAAGAAGAATTGTATTGGCCAACAGATGCTACTTTGGTTTAAGTAAGCAGTTTAAAAACAAAGTCACATCTCGTCAAACAAAAATAACGCTCTACAAAACACTGATACTACCCGTGCTGATGTATGGCTCCGAAGCCTGGGTACTTGCCCAAGCAGACATGGCAGTGCTTGGTGTGTTTGAGAGAAAAATTCTTCGAAAGATCTACGGACCAATCTGCGTTGACGGTGAATATCGACGTCGCTGAACCACGAGCTGTATCTGCTATACAACGACATCAATATAGTTAAACGTATCGAGATGCAGCGATTGCGTTGGCTGGGCCATATCATAAGAATCAGCTATGATGAACCCGCTAAAAAAGCGTATAAATACGGACCGCTTGGCGGTGCACGCAGAATTGGCAGGCCAAGGAATAGATGGCGCAAACAAGTGGATGATGAGATGAAAAGGCGCGGTATTCCAGAGTGCGAAGCAACAAATAGAGAGGAATGGAGATCTTTTCTTATTTCGGCCTATGGAACAAATGTTCTGTAATGGGCCAGCTAAGTTAGTAAGTAAGTATTGTTATGGAATTAGGGTTTGAACTTAATCCCGTGTAGACGTTGTTTTATTCCCCAGTACGATTTGTACCAAATAAAACAGGGTTCGTTTTGGATTACGATTCTACAATGCTTTATTGACGTTATTCACTTCAGTTATTCACACAAGACTTTATTTCTCTACTAGCACACAGCTTTTATCCTGTAGCACAAAGCCTTACTCTATTCAGGTTACTCAGGCATGTCACAGATTCCGATCGGAATGGTTTCAATTCCGTAATTTCATTTCGATCGTTTTTGTTTTAGCTTCTCCAGATTTCGATCGATTTGGTGAATTTCGAAAATCTTATTTTGTAGTATAAATATGGCAACATTAGAGGAAACAAAACTAAAACATATGATTATAAAACAATGTAGAAGTGGTAATTCTGAAAATATTGTGTTTAAACAATGTTTTCTTGTTCGAAAAGAATGTTAATTTTTATTGGATTTTCAGTTTTACTATAATCAATCAACATAAAATTGAACAAGTGAGCAAAGGCTATAGTCGGAACGGGGCCGACCATGTGATACCCTACACCACATAAGCTTTTCACTGGTAAACATTTCTTTTAGGGAATATAAACCGACTACTACCAAAAATAATATGCCTCTTTCTCTCTGGGACCCCCATAAGCAACCAAAATTTTGTGACCATCCGATCAAAATTACGACCTGTAGCTTTATTGCAAAAACTGGAAGAATTAGATGCATTACCGACTATTGTGGTATCTCCCTTGTTTGACCACCTTCGCCAACCTGCTTTACACCAATGTAAAGGTAATATTTTCTTATTCCATTGACAGGCTTTGTCGTTGGAATACCCCTACTAGAAGCCAATATATTCACAAAGAATAAAACTTTGAATTTGTCTCCAAATGAGTTTTTCCCCATTCCAACCCCTAAATATTATCCGACTATCACCAAAATCAATAGGCTTCTTCCTCTGTGGGACCCGCATCAACTCCCAAAAAATTCGTGACGATCCGATAAAAATTGCCACCTGTAGCGTGATTACAAACAAATTGCTTTTGATATACCTCTTAAAGAAACAGAGATATTGGCTTTGAAATAAAACGTAGACCTTTTCTCCAAATAAGTTTTTGCCCATTCCGACCCCTGAATATTATCCGACCATCATTAAAATCAGTAGGCTTCTTCCTCTGTGGGACCCTCATTAACCCCTAAAATTTCGTGACGATCCGATCAAAATTGGGACCTGTGGCGTAATTACAAAAAAAATCGGAAAATGGGATGCACTATCGACTATTGCCATATCTCTGCTATTTGACCACCTACGACAATCTTATTTACATCGTTGTAAAGGTGATATTTTCTACTTTCCTTGTCAGGTTTTGCTTTTGATATGCCTCTTAAAGAAACAGAGATATTGGCTTTGAAATAAAACGTTGACCTTTCTCCAAATAAGTGTTTGCCCATTCCGACCCCTGAATATTATCCGACAATCATCAAAATCAATAGGCTTCTTTCTCTTTGGGACCCCCATTAACCCCCGAAATTTCGTGACGATCCGATCAAAATTGCGACCTGTAGCGTGATTACAAAAAAATCGGAAAATGGGATGCATTATCGACTATTGCCATATCTCTGCTATTTGACCACCTACGACAACCTACTTTACATCGTTGTAAAGGTGACATTTTCTACTTCCCTTGCCAGGTTTTGCTTTTGATATACCTCTTAAAGAAACAGAGATATTGGCTTTGAAATAAAATGTTGACTTTTCTCCAAATAAGTGTTTGCCCATTCCGACCCCTAAATATTATCCGACCATCACCAAAATCAATAGGCTTCTTCATCTGTGAGACCCCCATTAACCCTCAAATTTTCGTGACGATCCGATCAAAATTGCGACCTGTAGCGTGATTTCCAAAAAAATAGAAAAATGGGATGTATTACCGCCTATTGCGATATCTCCGTTATTCGGTTACCTACGCCGACCTAGTTTGCATCATTGTAAAGACGGGATCTTCTACTTTCATAGTCAGGCTTTGCTTTTGGAAAGTTTCCAGCCAAAGCTGTGATATTCGTCATTATAATTAAAATCGCAAAAATGAAAATTTGGGTTTTATTTGCTACTATTGTGATATCTTCGTTGTTTGATCACCTACGAGCACCAGCTTTACATCATTAGAAAGGTGATATTTTCTACTTTCATTGTCAGGTCTTGCTTTTGGTATACCCCATATAGAAGCTGAGATATTCGCTTTGGAAAAAAACGTTGTCTTTTTATCCACCTAAGTTTTTTGCCCTTTCCGACCCCTAAATATTGTCCGATCATCACCAAAATCAATAGGCTTCTTCCCCTCCGGGACCCTCATCAACACCCAAAATTTGGCGAGGATCCGATCAAAATTGCGACCTGTAGCGTGATTACAAGGTTTAGATGGACAGACGGACAGACGGACGGACGGACGGACTGACGGACGGACACACATAGCCAGATCGACTCAGCTCGGCGAGACATTCATTTTGGTATATATAAGTATGGGTCTACGACCATTATTTCGATGCGTTACAAACTTTTTGGGCAAAACCAACTTATAATACCCTCCCCACATAGTGGTGTAGGGTATAAAAATACCGTGTTCTGAAATTTTTATAGAGTAACTGTTGTTGTAAATTTGATTCAAATGAACTAAATGCTTAATGAAAATTTACGTTACAATTAAAATTCATAAATTAATAGAAATTCGTCTGAATTAACTTAAATCTATCAGTTACTTTCGTAACATTTATGGTGGATTGTATTAAAATACTGGGAGTTGTCTTTGTCAGTCGTCTTCGTTTCTCGTCAGACGTCGCCAGCCAGGAATGAAGTCCTGAGGCTGTGATAAGCAAAGATTGGTAGCGATGACAAAGCCATCGGTCATACCGTTCTTAACTAAGCAATCAGTATCTCAATCAATATCTTCCTTCAATTTCGGACATACCCAGCAAAATTAAATGGAAGTAGTTCCGTGTAAAATCATGACTTCACTGGTTCTTTTGCATGGGTTCAAATGATGTCGTGGAAAATCGGATATTTTGCATCGAATTATTATGAGTTCGACTGGAGTCGTGAAAGATCCGATCCTTTTCATTGAATTTTTATGAGCGCAATTGAAGTCGTGAAGTATCCGATCTCTCTCATCGAATTTTCATGAGTGCAAAGGAAGTGGTGAAAGATCCTATCTTTGTCATAATATTGTCAAACTCATGACTATGTAAATTGTTATACAACAAAAAGAAAAATATATATTTGTGTTGGGAAACCTGTTTCCTTTTTGTGAAATTAAAAATACATAAGTATAAAAGATACCCGATCTATAAACCATGAGCTGTACCCGCCGACCGACACCGATATAGTAAAACGTAACGAGCTGCAACTATTGCGTTGGCTGTGCCATATCAAGAGGATGAATAAAGCCACCGGCATATGAATACGAGTTGAATATGATGTCACAAAACATGGCATCCAAAATTGGAGAAGCGTTTGGAAATATATTCTTAGTTCGACTTATGTAACAATATGCTCCGTTTAGAATAAAAGCCATTTAAATAAGTATAAATGAGACCACCAAAACATAGTAACTATTACAAAATAAATTGTTTAAAAATAATAGAATTCAAATTTATACTAGATATCCTAAATGATGAGCCTGGTGCAGATAATGGCACATAATTTATTGAAAATTGAAAAAACGGAACCCCAAATTGAATGAAATATCTTGCAGAGATAACTATGATTTTGGCAGATCAATATAATATATTAAAAACACATATATATAATAATCTTGAAAATTACATAAAAATAAAGAAAAATGGCATCTGGCGATATAAATCATCTGTGTATTGTATTTAACAAATTACATAATTGGTCCGCATATTTTATTTCTGATTGTTGGAAGTCCAGATGGCTGACCACATTGGTGCAAGATGACATGGCAATGAACTGGTGCAAAATGCCATGACATTGAACCCCCGGTTATTCCTCTCAAAGCCACGGAACAGGGTGGAACTGGTGCAAAATGCCATGACATTGAACCCCCGGTTATTCCTCTCAAAGCCACGGAACAGGGTGGAAGTGTGGCTTCCAACTAACACAACTTCTTGTGTGTTTGGCAGGGGTGTCATGCTTTGCAGCCTCAGCTGAAGACAACATCTCACTAGTTGCCGCCAATGTTTTCTAAAAACATTTATTATTTCCGGTGTTGGCTTCCTTCCTTTCGCCAAACTACAAGTCAAACAAGTCATTGTCATGGCTCTACCCACTTGGGGAGGGTGGAAAGATTATAATTTTCAGGAATAAAATAGGGCTTGAGTTCGCTGAGTACACATTCCTATTATGGGTGCTTAATTCTTGGCTTTCTGAAGCTGTAAGCAATGAGTAACATGCTTAGTTGCTAAGTCCCTGCCGTCAAGTGTCTAGTCTTCACTTGCACAAATACATCAACCTCCCTATCCCAGACTATTACAAAAATTTACAATGGCAGTAATTCCATCTCTTCTGTCGCCAGCAGTTCAAGATCATTGTGACACTAAAAGGGATTGTAGTTGTGTGCGGAGACGACATTCCGGAACTCGTCGACATAAATGACAGTTTAAAAAACAGAGTAGGGATCGAGGGAAAAGTCCCCCCAAAGGATGCTGAACAGACCTGTCCCTTGGACCAGACTTGTTTGCGTCGGGAAAACACGACATGCCTTTACTTCTGGGCAGAATGCAGTGGAGGAGAAAGTTGGTTAGAAAGAATGATCCATCAAGCAGACGAATGGTTTGCTGGAACCAAGAGCAGGAATTGACGATTCTGGAAACGCCCTGTCCTAGTGTTCGAACGTTTTCGAATACGATAACTCTTCGACTAATGTGGCCACAGTTTTCCAAAAATGCTGACAAGAAGCTAAGAAAAGTGAAGAGTGGATCTCTGAGACGGTTTCACTGGTTCACTAATCAACTGCCTTATTTCCCCAACCCCCTACCAGCATAATGGAGATGAACAGGGACAAACCATTAAAAATAGGTGTAAACGCGAACAGACAGAACACAAATGGACATGTGAAAGCGTCGACCACTTTAAAGACCGCAAGTTCGCAGTCGACCGATCAGATATTCAACTTAATTATTAGTAATTACACAACCGATCATATTTTACTTTATTGCAGTAGCGAAATGAATTATGTGATGAATTAGCTCGGGTTGGCTATAAATCTACCGATACTACATCGGCAAATTTGAACCCAATGAAATCTGGTCAGCGATCATCCAACGTAGAACAATTTCTCTACCCTCATTCGATAAATTACAACCCAAACTGTGCGACTCATTATGGGTCACTGTGGGGCTGGACCTCACTGTTATTGGGATGATAGTTGTTGTAGCAGCTTCTAAATGTATGTGTGTGTGTCTTCATTTTATTGATTCGGTCCTGCCTCCAACTCCAAGCTTAGCAAGGAGGCCACCTAGATCAGATTGGTTCAAAAAGAGAGTAGAGTTAGTTGAGTTGGGTTGGCTAGGCAGTTGAAAAAGGGGTGCTTGCTTGGCATATGTTCTGCGTTGTGCCATCAATCTTGACCCAATAATAATTGAGGCGGCTACACCAACCAGATCTTAGTTGCGCCAACACAACTCACGTTTGCCGTTTCAGCTGTTTTTCTTTGGCTGCCACGGATGTTGGGTGATCTTGGAGGACAGCATAGGCATAGACTCTAAAAGCCTCAGCAACTGCATCAGTGTGTTCCCTGTATGGGGGAGTTGCAGTCCTTGGGCAAGTGAGTTCTGGCGTCGACCCCGGTACAAAGAACCAACTGCGATGAGGGCCGTAGATGCATTCCCTCTGGACGCATTCCAAACATTAGGCCAAATTTTCCAACTGAAGCATCCAAACTAGCCACCAAAAGAGACGAGATTCGGACAGCAAATCTAGCTGATGCCAGAATCCCATAGCTCAACAGAGAAATCAACAATCTAGTTGCCAGTCACAAAAGAGATAAATGGCGAAAACAACTAGAAGAGTCAAACTTAGGCACTAAAAGACTATGGACAACAATAAAAAACCTGTCAATCCCTAGAAGGAAAGACCAAATAGCTATTACTTTCGGGAATACCACCCCCAATAGCCCCTTGAAGGTAGCATCCTCATTTTGCCCACAATTTGTCGAGCATCCTACAACAAAAACAACCCTAGGAAGGAAACTTAAAAGGCAGTACCAAACTGTCACACCAGACCCAAACCCTTTTCTTATAACTGACGAAGCAGTAGCTAACGCCATCAAAGCAACCAAAGGTTCCACTGCTATTGGCCCGGATGGACTAGCTACCAAGATGCTAAAACACATAGGGCCACATGGCATCCAATTCCTCACGCACATTTTCAACCTGTGCATAAGGACCCTAGAGATTCCAGACATATGTAAAACAGGCCCAACTTATCGTCCAATGTTTTATCCGCCACCGTTAAAATTCTTGAGGCAATACTACTCCCTTCCTTCGCAAAACGCCTCAAACTCGCCGAACACCAATACGGTTTCCGCCCCGGGAGAAGTACCACTACAGCCCTCTGCGAAATCACGGCGCAAATCGCAAGTAAACGCCCTCACAAACGCTCCATACTCGTGGCCTTAGATCTATCTAAGGCCTTCGACACGGTTTGCCACGCAACACTATTAAACGATGTCATAGAGACCACCCTCTCCAATACCCTAAAAAGATGGCTTGCAAACTACATGGCTGGAAGACAGTCATACGTCGAATTCAGAGGCATAAAATCCAAATACAAATACGACTGCAGCATCATCTCCTCTGACAGAGTTGTAAAAACCATATAGGATAACATAAACCAATACCTTCCAGAACTATCCAATTTCTTCAAAAGTAGGAACCTGGAGCTGTTGACCCCCAAATCGTCAGCTACACTCTTCACTACTTGGACCAAAGAGGTCAATACGAATCTCAACATTCATATAAACGAGGAGAGCATCGCCACTGTCAAGAACCCTAAAATTCTAGGTGTCACCTTTGACAACACATACCAGTTCAACAAATACTCGGAGCTAACAATAAATAAAGCCCGAGGACGGAACAAAATCCTCAAGGCCCTCTCAGGCAGCAGATGGGGTAAAGACAAAGAAGCCATGATCACAACTTTCAAAGCCATAGGTCGCCCATTCCTCGACAATACTGCCCCAGCATGGACTCCGTCCATTAGTGACACACAGTGAAGTAATTTGCAAACTGTGCCCAACTCGACACTAAGAATAGCTACAGGATGCCACTCCAAAACGCTAGAAGAACACTTGCATCACGAATGCAAGATGTTAAATGTTAAAAGGCATTCAACCCTTTTAACATAACAGCACCAACTCAAATGTACTTCCCCCAACCACCCTAACCACACCACATACATGAACCCTGCCTGGTAAGCTTGTTGATCTAGAGGCTATCTTTTGTATCTCTGGACCACCCTCTCCTGATCACGAAGATCTTTCCTAACTTGCCTAGGCGTTGGGTGTCTATCGATAAGCATCTTGTTGTGTCGACGCACCGACAAAAGGTTAAGCTCCTTGTTCCTGCTTCTCATATTATCGCAGATAGCTGCGGAATGCGCGGACAACTTATACATCTTATAGAATGTGACCCCAGGAATTTGGGTAGTTTGTGCTCGGAATTATTGTGTTAGTAATCAATTTGAAGTCTGTGTAAACATAGTATGAATTAATGTGTGTCATCACTGTTTGTACTTTTATTTGCATTCATGTAATTTGTATGATTATTCTAAGAGCGCAAGTTTTCTCTCAATAAACGATTATCATCTCAACAAACAACAGGTTATGGGCACAGAAACGCGGCAATTTTTAATCGTTTAGGAAAAAGTAAACAGTAATTTTGTATCGATGGCGATGAATTACACGCAATTTCTAAAGCTGGGAAACGGCAATTACCATATATGGAAGTTTAATATGGAACTGCTGTTGCTTGAGAGGGAATTATGGGACGTGGTGAGTGGTGCTACTCCAGTTCCAACTGGAGAGGAAGATGCTGCCAAGTGGTTGGTACGTGATGGGAAAGCGAGAGCTGCTATTGGTTTGGCTGTGGAGGAGTCACAGAAGGTAATAATCAAACAACTGAAAACATCAAAGGAATTCTGGGACGCTTTAAAGAAACATCACGAGAAGGCAAACATAACCAACAAAGTAAGTTTACTTCGTCAAATGTCATCGATGCGCTTTTCTGGAAGTCGTGCAATGGAAGATCACATAGCTGAATTTTTGTCAATTGTGGAACGTTTGCGAGACTTGGGTGAACTGTTGAGGATCATAAGGCTGTTGCGTTCTTGCTGGGTACATTGTCAGAGGAATATAATCATTTAATATCATCATTGGAAATGAGTCCAGAGGCCGATCTCACACTGGATTTAGTGAAGGAGAAATTGTTGCAGGAATTAGAGATGGGCGCGTGCCTAAAAAATTAGGCACGAACATGCACGAACACGGACCAAAATTTTTATGCACATTCACGCACAAACACGGCGTTTTTCGAGAAGGCACGAACACGCACACTCACGCACGAAATTATAAAAAAGGAGAAATCGACATACACTCCACGTCAGTAAATGTTTGTTAATGTTAGCAATGTGCAACACTGGAAATGCAAACAACTTTTAATGGGCAATTTCTGAAAGTACATATTGAGACTACAAAAACCTTAATTGGTTTTTGTGTTCTTAGATCGGGTTTAGATTTTATGGCCTCATCTAAACCGACCTAAAATGAGCCTTTTTTCCAGTGATCGGACCTTTATCTCCGAAACAAATAAGAATTTTGCTTTGCAGTCTTCAGCAATATTTAGCCCTAAAGTAGTAGAAATTATGTGTCAAACAGATGAACTAGGAAAAGCTGCATCTAGCGCATCAAATTCGTTAAAATATAGAAAAGTTTACATAATTTCTGAAATTCTGGTCAGTAACTACTAAACTGTTGGGAGTAGAAACAAGTAACCACTCTAAAAATTTTCCAAATAATATGACCATAATTTTCTCCAGAATATTCTGAAACTCCAAAATGGTTATTTCACGTTGTTTAAGGGGTATTTCATAACATACCTTTTACAAAACTTATTTCAAACAAGTAAGAAAAGGTTATAGCCGGACGGGCCGACCATGTGATACCCTACACCTTTACCCCTCGGAATCAGCTTTCCACATATAAAAAATTCTTTATGGAACAAATAAACTTATTGTAAGAAGTAACTTAGTGCATACCGTATCACACCAAGCTTAAATAATAAAATAATAATTGTTTCACAAACATCCTAGAAGGGACAAGGGAGACTTCTCGCATAAAAATGAGTGAGTGTACCCCGATTCATATTCGCTCAATGATATGGGATCCACAGCTTATCTCCGAGTCCGAACGGCGTGTCCTAAGACACCACTTGTAGAGAAGTTTTACATGAAATACTCAGAAAATGTCGCAAACCTTACTGAATGATATTTTGCCACCGTTGATTTTGCCTGGCTGGGGAATAGTTTTGAAAAAAGGTGGCAATGTATGTATAAAAATCTAATTGGACAATTAAAACGTTAGGGCACCATGTAATTTGCAGTAATGCAAAAACTGGGAATGGGCAAATGTGGTTCTCTACACAAAACCCATTATATATTAAGCAGTAGGCCCGTTATGTAGCAAACACTTTTACTGCAATTTACATCACAGGAAAGGTCAGTAGTTTTTTCCCATATGTATGCTACTTTGCGAAATATATATGTCCTAAAGGAATTAAAATATCGACCAAAAATAAAATTTTTATATTTTTCATACAAAAGTAATGGTCTATTTCACCCGCTAAAGAATATCAGATCATAATTCAAAATTGTAGGCATCTTTTTCGACCTATACTCTTACCCAGTGCAAAATTTCGTGATTATTGAGCTATAGTTGCGACCTCTGGCGTGTTTATGATTATACTACAAAGAAAATACAGGGTATATTAGGATGTAACTCTGTTATCTTATCACGTACACCAACATAATTGACATCAATAGAAAGGTCAAGCGTTCCTCTTCCAAGTATAGCTTACTTGCCCGGAATGTCTCTTCCAGGAATAAAGATAAAAGCTGTATATTAAAATTTTTCACAATTTTCACACAAAAGTTGTGGTCCATTTAACCATCTAAATATTATCTGAACGCCATCCCCAATTGCAAGCTTATTCTTTGTCATATTATCTTACTTTATTTAAAATTTCAAGGCGATCGGACTATTATTGCGACCTACAGAGCAGCTACAAAATCGGATAAAAATTATGTTTTTGGTCCATTTCACCCGCTAAATATTTCACGATCATCACCAATTAAAATAGCGATCTATTCTGACGTGAAACCGACCTCCATACCAAATTTCGTGAATATCGGTCCATAATTGCGGCCTGGAGTTTGATTACAATTTATAATGGACAGACGGACACACGGACGGACGGACACACATCTCAAAATAGCTTTATCTCGCCGAGATATGAAGATTGGTATACCACATTGGGGGTCTTCGACGAATATTTCGCGGTGTTACATGAATTTTTACCAAAACAAACTTATAATACCCTTTCCACATAGTGGTGTAGGGTATAATAATGTTCACACAGGCTGCTTATTCTCATGTTGGGGATTTCAATGCATTATTGAAATATTTACCAAATTGTTGTTGAAAAATTTGCTAGAAACAAGGTGGCGAAAATAAAATGACTGTTCTATCCGGATGACCAAAAATAAATGCCTATTTGTCATAGTACTATCGGATAAATAAACTAATATGGACAAAAATTTAGGAGTTCTATTCTGCTGACGTGGAGTGTAGGTGTACATATATTTGTTTAAAAAAATATTCATATGTACTTCTAATTTTTCTATTCTTATTGAAAAACATTATTTTGTCCAAGTTAGAACTCAAAAGTCTAATACGTCTTTCGTTGAATATATTTCCAGATGTGGAAAAAATCTCTCGCTCGTTGCTGAGCTATCGGGTATAGCATTTCCTGGCTAACACTAAGTTTACATTTACGAAATCCACTCGATTTCAACTGTCAATTCCATTGCTCAAACGTCAAATAAAATGAAATCGATTTCAGATGAGTTTTCATTTGAGGTATACACAAAGGAATTGAAAGTTGAAATCGTATGAATTTCGTAAATGTAAACATAGTAATAAATATTTTAAAACATCAGTCTGGCTAGATGCGGCACTCGATAAAATGTATCAATTTCTGTAACAATTGGAGACTTTTTAATTTTTCGTATTTTTGCCATTTTGATCCAAAAACTCTGAAAAAGTTTTTTAGACCAAAGGGCAAAAATGTGCATAGTAGGGTACTTCTCCGAGTTGAATATTTCGGAACACTCTTTATGAAAACACAGTAGAAGTTCTGGCAATGAAAACTTTAAGTCAGATATACGATCCAACTCATTCTAGCAAATGCTAGCAAAATACTCTTAATCTCATTCTGGGCTTGGTATATGCTCTCAAGCATAATATATGTTGAATCCCAACGTGTTCTTATATCTTCTTTTAACATTTTCGACAATTTGTTGTTTAGCTCCGAGTGTTTAAAATATCTTACAACGTTTTTTGCGCTGTCAATCAGTTTTCCCAATTCGGGAAGAGGATATTTTTCAATAACATCATCCATAACAGATAATACAGTCAGATAAACATCTGATTTGCAAAGAAAGTATATTGCGTTAACCCTCTGAGTAGTTTTTGTATTTGCTTCCCTCTTGAACAAAACAAATGACAAACAAACATTATCTTTTTTCACTCATACTCTCCCAAAACAAAATGTCAATAAGTACCAGACTACAAAAACGAAGCAAATAATTTTTCGTATTTAGTATGGTCTCTTGCACGACTTCTCAAGGGAGACCAAAAATTTAGCACGATCGTGTCACATAGTGCAGATCGTGTTTAGTCGTGTCGTGCAAAACCGTGTCGAACAAAAAAACACGATCACGCACGGCCAAAAATGTATTCCGGCACGACACGCACAAACACGGCGTTTTTCGAGAAGGCACGAACACGCACTACTCACGGCACGACACGCGCCCACCTCTAGCAGGAATATAAGAGGAAATGTGGCAGTGAACAGGCTGAAACGGCGTTCAGGGCACAGAAATAGAAGTTTATTCCGAAATGTGGGGTTTTAAACTGAAGGAGACGGCTGACGGAGAGAAAAAGTATAAAACGAGATTTGTTGCAAAGGGATTTTCTCAGAAGTATGGCGAAAACTATGACGAAATTTTTGCACCGGTCGTGAAGCAGTCAACCATTCGCTGTTTATTAGCAATTGCAAGTTACCATGATATAAAGGTAAAACACATCGATATTAAAACTGCCTTTTTGTGCGGTGAGTTGGATGTTGATATTTATGTAGATCAACCTGAAGGTTTTGCTTTACCTGGAAATGAACACCTTGTATGTAAATTGAAACGCAGCTTGTATGGATTGAAACAGTCGGCTCGTTGTTGGAATCTTCGCATCAATAAAATTTTGATTGATTCTGGATTCAGAAGGGGAAAAGCCGAGCCTTGCTTGTACGTTAAAGGTGATGGAGATTCAATGATATGTGTGTTGATCTACGTGGACGATATTATCGTGGCAACCAAGAAAGATGTCGAGTTTGCAAAAATTGTGAAAGTTCTTAAGTCGAACTTTGAAATAACCGAGATGGGCGATTTAAAGTTTTATTTGGGAATCGAAGTAAATTTGGAGGATAACGTGTACTATTTATCTCAAGAGCGTTATATAGATAAATTGATCAAGGAATTTGGTCTGGAAAATTCTAAAATTTCTTCACTCCCAATGGATCTCGGATATTTGAAAAATGGAAATGGAGTTTTATTTGAAAATAACAACTTGTATAGAAAAGCTATTGGTTCGTTGCTGTATATTTCAAATAATACTCGTCCAGATATTTCCTTAGCTGTGTCTGTTCTATCTAGAAAAGTTAGTTGTCCTACGGATGTGGACTGGACAGAAGTAAAAAGAGTTCTACGATACTTAAAAGGGACAAAAAGTATGAAGATATGTGTAGGCTCTAAAAATGATTTGATTCTTACGGGCTATGCTGATGCCGATTGGGCTGGAGAAATCAACGGGCGTAAATCCACAAGCGGATATGTTTTTAAACTTGGTGATGCGGTTGTGCCTTATGCTAGCCGAAAGCAATCAAATGTTACGTTGTCTTCGACTGAGGCTGAGTATGTCGCTCTTGCGGAAGCATCTCAAGAACTTTTGTGGTTGATTCAACTTATGAAGGAATTCAAAATAGATATTCCAACGTCCAAAGTTTTTGAGGATAATCAAAGCTGTTTGAAAATACTCCAGGATGAGAAAGTGAATCCGAGAAGTAAGCATATCGACGTGAAGTATTATTTTGTGCGAGACTTATGTCAGTCTGGAGCTGTTATATATGAATATTGTCCAACGGAGTCGATGCTTGCGGATATTCTCACGAAGCCAGTACAAAGACTTAAGATATGTAGTTTAAGGAATTTAATTGGCTTTAGTAATTAATGAAATGAATGTTAAGATTTTGTATCTATGTATAAATTTATTACTTTGCAATATTGAAAATATTGAGAAGGGGTGTTAGTAATCAATTTGAAGTATGTGTAAACATAGTACGAATTAATGTGTGTCATCACTGTTTGAATATCATCCCTGCATAAAGTACTTTTATTTGCATTCATGTAATTTGTATGAATATTCTAAGAGCGCAATTTTTCTCTCAATAAACGATTATCATCTGAACAAACAACAGATTGAACCATCGACCTGCACATTCAGTGGGAGCTTCATTTGCTGTTGACTTATGGCCTGTTCCCGTAGAACTCAACAAGATGATCTTACAATCATCTGCGTAAGTAATTAACGCAATACCATGGGGAGGGCTTGGAGTTTCGGAGATATCACCCTCCTTGGGGAACTCCTTGCTTCCCTCTACTGGGTTTGGACTCCTTTTTTCTGAATTCCACGTATGACTGGCGACCACACACATATACAGCGACCCAGTGTTTCAAACAAGACAGTAGAGTAGTATTCTCGACATATTTTCTGCATTCCTTGCAAATATAAAAAACAACATCACATAACCTTGAGTATAACATAGAAAAATTAAAATCAAAAATATTACAAAGAAAAAATTATTATTATTATTATTATTAGAAATCGGTGTCGATGCGGAAACTTTTTTCATTGAATCGATCTAAAAACAGGTTTTCGTTATCAGGACAATATTCCGCAAATGGTACTGACGTGGTATTTTTATACCCTCCGCCATAGTATGGAGGGTATATTAAGTTTGTCACTCCGTTTGTAACACATCGAACTAATCATTTGCGACTCTATAAATTATATATATTCTTGATCAGGATAAAATTCTAAGACGATCTAGCCATGTCCGTCTGTTGTAATCACTCTAGCGTCCGCAATAATTGAGATAGAGTGCTGAAATTTTGCACCCGAGGGTCTTTTATCCATAGGCAGGTCAAGTTCGAAGATGGGCTATATCGGTCCACTCTTTGGTATAGCCCCCATATAACGGTACCTCCGGATTTAAGGTATTTTGACATTCTTCGCCACATTTTCAGACCGAATTAGCTATAATTTGGCACTTAGGGTTCCTACTGATCAACAAACTTATATCCCAAAGGATATGGGTATAGGTCCATGTTTTGGTATAGTCCCCATATAACGGTACCTCCCGATTTTCGGTATTTTGAGAATTTTAGCCACAATTTTTAACCGAGCAATCTGCAATTTGACATTTGAGGTTCTCAGTGGTCATGAAACATCTCCAAAAAAACATCGTCAACAAAGGTCCATGTTTTGGTATAGCCTCCATATAACGGTACTTCCCGATTTTCGGTATTTTGAGAATTTTAACTACAGTTTTTAGCCGAAATAGCTGTAATTTGACATTTGAAGTTCTCAGTGGTCATAAAACATCTCCAATGAAACATCGTCAACAAAGGTCCATGTTTTGGTATAGCCCCCATATAACGGTACCTTCCGATGTTCGGTATTTTAAGCATTTTAGTTACAATTTTTAACCGAAATAGCTGTCATTTGACATTTGAGGTTCTCAGTGGTCATGAAACATCTCCACGAAACATCGTCAACATACGTCCATGTTTTTGTATAGCCCCCATATAACGGTACCTCCCGATTTTCGGTATTTTGAGCACTTTAGTTACAATTTTTAACCGAACTAGCTGTAATTTGACATTTGAGGTTCTCAGTGGTCATGAAACATTTCCACGAAACATCGTCAACATAGGTCCATGTTTTTGTATAGCCCCCATATATCGGTACCTCCCGATTTTCGGGAATTTTCAGTGGTCACGAAATTTCTTCACTAAAATTCGCCAACATGTGTCCATTTTTGATGGTCTACATTGTTTTGATGAAACTACCCTCAATTTGAATGTTGAAGTTCCCTGCAGCTATAAAACTTTTCCGCTAAAAAAATTAAAGATAGGTTGACTCTTTGATATAGCCCCGTAGTTGGTACCTTTCACCTAGCTGAACACATTTTTTTAGATTAGATTAGATAACACTGTGCAAGAAAATGGCGCTGAAAGTCTGGGGCACGGAAAATTCCTCTTGGGGAAGAAAGGCCTTGGTGAGTATATTATGAACCCCGAAGGACAGATCCGCCGTGAGTCGAACTTCCGCGTTATGGCGTGATGAAATTTTTGTTAGAGACCCTGTGGGCCATCAGGAATTAGCGTTATATCTTTGTTCACTGTTGCTTAAGTGCTCTACAAAAACAACAAACAAAGATATAATACTAATTCATGATGGCTGTCAGGGTCTCTTGCAAAAACTTCATCACTCCATAACGCGGAAGTTCGACGCACGGCGCATCTGTCCTTCGGGGTTTTTAATATACATACACCAAGGGCTTTCATCTCCAAAAGGAATTATCTCTGCCCCAATAAATGTAATTTAAACAATAGTGGGTGGCAGTAGGAGTCTATATATTATCGAAAAGTTGTTCCACCTAAAATTGTGAAAGGACCTTACGTAATTATTCCATTTTAATTAAGACTATTTTATGGTGGAGGGTATAAAAAGTTCGGCCCTTAACGACTTTTTACTTGTTTAGTTATAGCCCCAATGTAGATTCTATTACCCTATAATGGCTAGACAAACACACCTAACAACTTTCATTCCTTCATACCCTCTTTCTGTTCCAGTATTAACCATCGTCATTTTTCATGACTCTGAAATACCTGTGAATGAAGTTCCTCCTCCCTTTAACGACCCCTATTAAAAAAGAGAGCATATCTTTTGTATATCATATCGAGATTTATTAATAAATTTTATTTTAAATGGTATATGAAAACCTGTCATAGGAAATCTCAATCATCCATTACCGGACCCAAAGTAATAATGAAAGTCCTTATCTGCATTGCACTCAGCTCAATGACAAATTTACGATCATCCGTTTTCTCCAAAGGCAATTCACCAATTGAATATTTCATACGTTTTAGCTTTTCGCTGCGCAAACGATTAAGTTCCTGCTGATGCGACGATGAATTCATTTCACGTTTCAAGCGATTACTTTCGGCACCCAAATTACCAGCTGGCAAAAGTTCATCATAGTAACGTGTCGAATACATGGGTCTTTCGGCCTTTTGTAGCTGGACGTATTTAAATGATTTCGAGAAGACAGCATAACTTTCATAGGAGTTTTCTTCCGGGTCGGGAACAAATTCCATGCGACGATTTTCATCCAACCAGGCATTGCCGTCCAAAGTGGTTTCACGTATGTCACTGATTGCGAAGCCACCGAAAATATTCTTAACATTGAATTGTACAAATTTGGAATATTCGGGATCCTCATCTTTTTCCAGCAGATGTTCGAAGCGCACGAGAATTTCATGATCATGCCAGGGTTCAAAGGTCAACAGGTGGATGTTTTGTGGTAAATTGGCAGACATGGCGGTGAACTAGGAAAGAAATTAAAATAGATGAATCTGTAAAAGGTTTAATAAGTTTTTTTTCCGAATTTCTACTCACAATATTTGTAAACTGTTGACGCCATTGGGTATAGCTGTAATTGGTCTGACTGAAGAATTTCCAGGGTGCCAATGTCTTCTCTAATTGTGTAAATCTTTCCACGGCTTGTATGGTCGGACTTTGATCCAATTGTGAAGAACCGAATACCAAATAATGGGTTCCTCGGGCCACCAAACCTTGGCCATAGGCAGTTTCATTTAACGATTCATCCACACCAAAGGCATCATCATGCAGCAGACGCCGATGGACCATCAATTCCAAAGAACCATCAGCCAATGAAGAACCACCCTGGGCACGATCAGTCAGTATAGCCATTCTTGCATGTTCATCCTCCAAAGCAATTTTTGTTGTCACGGGATAATAGTTACCCGCTATGTGTTCCAATAATTTCACCCTCCACGTATCACGATGATCTTTAAGGCGCTTAATCATTTCACGTCCATTGGAATCGGTATAGAAAATACCTTCAGATTTGATATCGGCATTAAAACGTGTTATGATTTCTTTGCCCACTCCATCTTCCACCGGTATGGGACCAACCATCCACTCAAATTCAGCATAACGTTTACCCTTGTATACTCTTATCACCTGACTAATCCAATCGTTGAATTTCTGATGTACCTCCTCCACCAAATCACCGCGATACACAGTGATCTCAGGAGCCACAGTGACAGTGCGTATTTTATCTTGCTTTGGTCGAAAGATATACGCTCCCGAAGATCTATTTTCAAATTCACGATTATTACCGATGGCAGCTTCATAATACAGGAATTCTTGGTTGACAATGCGGGAGACACCATCAGCCTCGACATTGACCAGGAAGCCATTTGTGTCAAAGGTCAGGCGTATGTACTAGAGAGACAGAGAGAATTATAGAGTAAAAAATTTTTCAAATTATTTTCTCTTTAATGTTTATCCGATAGCTCCTTACCTCATTGCCAATATCCACCAAACTAGACATATTATCAGGATCCGGTACAGGTTTCATGTGATGACCATCGGTCTTCTTGATATAATAGGATTTATAACCAAATGCCGGCAACTCAGTGGCCAAGAATATTAACTCATATTTTGCCTCCGATTCACGGAAGGTTAGATTTTGAACGGGTTCAGCCACAGGAACATATTGGATGTCTAAGACCACATCTGGAAAAAAGAAAATAAATTAAAAATGGCTGTTTTACGACTCAGAAGAGACACGATAATATTTTGACTCATTTTGTTCAACTTTCTGTTTAGTTCCGCATTAGCTTGGAACTACTTCGAATGACTTAGTACGGTGGTTCTTTTCAGTGAATACATCAATTGAACCACCTAATTTGTAAAGATCTTCATTGATCCTCACAACAATAAACGAGGCTTTTTACAGATTATTTTTGATCTACTTTCTTCAGACCAATAAACGTGGATTTTTAAAGAATATTTTTCCAAGACCTTCACAACAATAAACGTGGATTTTTAAAGAATATTTTTTCCAAGACCTTCGCAACAATAAACGTGGATTTTTAAAGAATATTTTTTCCAAGACCTTCACAACAATAAACGTGGATTTTTAAAGAATATTTTTTCCAAGACCTTCACAACAATAAACGTGGATTTTTAAAGAATATTTTTTCCAAGACCTTCGCAACAATAAACGTGGATTTTTAAAGAATATTTTTTCCAAGACCTTCACAACAATAAACGTGGATTTTTAAAGAATATTTTTTCCAAGACCTTCACAACAATAAACGTGGATTTTTAAAGAATATTTTTTCCAAGACCTTCACAACAATAAACGTGGATTTTTAAAGAATATTTTTTCCAAGACCTTCACAACAATAAACGTGGATTGTTAAAGAATATTTTTTCCAAGACCTTCACAACAATAAACGTGGATTTTTAAAGAATATTTTTTCCAAGACCTTCACAACAATAAACGTGGATTTTTAAAGAATATTTTTTCCAAGACCTTCGCAACAATAAACGTGGATTTTTAAAGAATATTTTTTCCAAGACCTTCACAACAATAAACGTGGATTGTTAAAGAATATTTTTTCCAAGACCTTCACAACAATAAACGTGGATTTTTAAAGAATATTTTTTCCAAGACCTTCACAACAATAAACGTGGATTTTTAAAGAATATTTTTTCCAAGACCTTCACAACAATAAACGTGGATTTTTAAAGAATATTTTTTCCAAGACCTTCACAACAATAAACGTGGATTTTTAAAGAATATTTTTTCCAAGACCTTCACAACAATAAACGTGGATTTTTAAAGAATATTTTTTCCAAGACCTTCACAACAATAAACGTGGATTTTTAAAGAATATTTTTTCCAAGACCTTCACAACAATAAACGTGGATTTTTAAAGAATATTTTTTCCAAGACCTTCACAACAATAAACGTGGATTTTTAAAGAATATTTTTTCCAAGACCTTCACAACAATAAACGTGGATTTTTAAAGAATATTTTTTCCAAGACCTTCGCAACAATAAACGTGGATTTTTAAAGAATATTTTTTCCAAGACCTTCACAACAATAAACGTGGATTGTTAAAGAATATTTTTTCCAAGACCTTCACAACAATAAACGTGGATTTTTAAAGAATATTTTTTCCAAGACCTTCACAACAATAAACGTGGATTTTTAAAGAATATTTTTTCCAAGACCTTCACAACAATAAACGTGGATTTTTAAAGAATATTTTTTCCAAGACCTTCACAACGATAAACGTGGATTTTTAAAGAATATTTTTTCCAAGACCTTCACAACAATAAACGTGGATTTTTAAAGAATATTTTTTCCAAGACCTTCACAACAATAAACGTGGATTTTTAAAGAATATTTTTTCAAAGACCTTCACAACAATAAACGTGGATTTTTAAAGAATATTTTTTCCAAGACCTTCACAACAATAAACGTGGATTTTTAAAGAATATTTTTTCCAAGACCTTCACAACAATAAACATGGATTTTTAAAGAATATTTTTTCCAAGACCTTCACAACAATAAACGTGGATTGTTAAAGAATATTTTTTCCAAGACCTTCACAACAATAAACGTGGATTTTTAAAGAATATTTTTTCCAAGACCTTCACAACAATAAACGTGGATTTTTAAAGAATATTTTTTCCAAGACCTTCGCAACAATAAACGTGGATTTTTAAAGAATATTTTTTCCAAGACCTTCACAACAATAAACGTGGATTGTTAAAGAATATTTTTTCCAAGACCTTCACAACAATAAACGTGGATTTTTAAAGAATATTTTTTCCAAGACCTTCACAACAATAAACGTGGATTTTTAAAGAATATTTTTTCCAAGACCTTCACAACAATAAACGTGGATTTTTAAAGAATATTTTTTCCAAGACCTTCACAACAATAAACGTGGATTTTTAAAGAATATTTTTTCCAAGACCTTCACAACAATAAACGTGGATTTTTAAAGAATATTTTTTCCAAGACCTTCACAACAATAAACGTGGATTTTTAAAGAATATTTTTTCCAAGACCTTCACAACAATAAACGTGGATTTTTAAAGAATATTTTTTCCAAGACCTTCGCAACAATAAACGTGGATTTTTAAAGAATATTTTTTCCAAGACCTTCACAACAATAAACGTGGATTGTTAAAGAATATTTTTTCCAAGACCTTCACAACAATAAACGTGGATTTTTAAAGAATATTTTTTCCAAGACCTTCACAACAATAAACGTGGATTTTTAAAGAATATTTTTTCCAAGACCTTCACAACAATAAACGTGGATTTTTAAAGAATATTTTTTCCAAGACCTTCACAACGATAAACGTGGATTTTTAAAGAATATTTTTTCCAAGACCTTCACAACAATAAACGTGGATTTTTAAAGAATATTTTTTCCAAGACCTTCACAACAATAAACGTGGATTTTTAAAGAATATTTTTTCAAAGACCTTCACAACAATAAACGTGGATTTTTAAAGAATATTTTTTCCAAGACCTTCACAACAATAAACGTGGATTTTTAAAGAATATTTTTTCCAAGACCTTCACAACAATAAACGTGGATTTTTAAAGAATATTTTTTCCAAGACCTTCACAACAATAAACGTGGATTTTTAAAGAATATTTTTTCCAAGACCTTCACAACAATAAACGTGGATTTTTAAAGAATATTTTTTCCAAGACCTTCACAACAATAAACGTGGATTTTTAAAGAATATTTTTTCCAAGACCTTCACAACAATAAACGTGGATTTTTAAAGAATATTTTTTCCAAGACCTTCACAACAATAAACGTGGATTTTTAAAGAATATTTTTTCCAAGACCTTCACAACAATAAACGTGGATTTTTAAAGAATATTTTTTCCAAGACCTTCACAACAATAAACGTGGATTTTTAAAGAATATTTTTTCCAAGACCTTCACAACAATAAACGTGGATTTTTAAAGAATATTTTTTCCAAGACCTTCACAACAATAAACGTGGATTTTTAAAGAATATTTTTTCCAAGACCTTCACAACAATAAACGTGGATTTTTAAAGAATATTTTTTCCAAGACCTTCACAACAATAAACGTGGATTTTTAAAGAATATTTTTTCCAAGACCTTCACAACAATAAACGTGGATTTTTAAAGAATATTTTTTCCAAGACCTTCACAACAATAAACGTGGATTTTTAAAGAATATTTTTTCCAAGACCTTCACAACAATAAACGTGGATTTTTAAAGAATATTTTTTCCAAGACCTTCACAACAATAAACGTGGATTTTTAAAGAATATTTTTTCCAAGACCTTCACAACAATAAACGTGGATTTTTAAAGAATATTTTTTCCAAGACCTTCACAACAATAAACGTGGATTTTTAAAGAATATTTTTTCCAAGACCTTCACAACAATAAACGTGGATTTTTAAAGAATATTTTTTCCAAGACCTTCACAACAATAAACGTGGATTTTTAAAGAATATTTTTTCCAAGACCTTCACAACAATAAACGTGGATTTTTAAAGAATATTTTTTCCAAGACCTTCACAATATTTTAAGGAATATTTTTTCCAAGACCTTCACAACAATAAACGTGGATTTTTAAAGAATATTTTTCAAAGACCTTCACAACAATAAACGTGGATTTTTAAAGAATATTTTTTCCAAGACCTTCACAACAATAAACGTGGATTTTTAAAGAATATTTTTTCATCGACCTTCACAACAATAAACGTGGATTTTTAAAGAATATTTTTTCCAAGACCTTCACAACAATAAACGTGAATTTTTAGAGAATATTTTTTCATCGACCTTCACAACAATAAACGTGGATTTTTAAAAAATATTTTTTTTAAAAACCTTCACAACAATAAACGTGGATTTTTAAAAAAATATTTTTTCCAAGACCTTCACAATATTTTAAGGAATATTTTTTCCAAGACCTTCACAACAATAAACGTAGATTTTTAAAGAATGTTTTTCCAAGACCTTCACAACAATAAACGTGGATTTTTAAAGAATATTTTTTCCAAGACCTTCACAACAATAAACGTGGATTTTTAAAGAATATTTTTTCCAAGACCTTCACAACAATAAACGTGGATTTTTAAAGAATATTTTTTCCAAGACCTTCACAACAATAAACGTGGATTTTTAAAGAATATTTTTTCCAAGACCTTCACAACAATAAACGTGGATTTTTAAAGAATATTTTTTCCAAGACCTTCACAACAATAAACGTGGATTTTTAAAGAATATTTTTTCCAAGACCTTCACAACAATAAACGTGGATTTTTAAAGAATATTTTTTCCAAGACCTTCACAACAATAAACGTGGATTTTTAAAGAATATTTTTTCCAAGACCTTCACAACAATAAACGTGGATTTTTAAAGAATATTTTTTCCAAGACCTTCACAACAATAAACGTGGATTTTTAAAGAATATTTTTTCCAAGACCTTCACAACAATAAACGTGGATTTTTAAAGAATATTTTTTCCAAGACCTTCACAACAATAAACGTGGATTTTTAAAGAATATTTTTTCCAAGACCTTCACAACAATAAACGTGGATTTTTAAAGAATATTTTTTCCAAGACCTTCACAACAATAAACGTGGATTTTTAAAGAATATTTTTTCCAAGACCTTCACAACAATAAACGTGGATTTTTAAAGAATATTTTTTCCAAGACCTTCACAACAATAAACGTGGATTTTTAAAGAATATTTTTTCCAAGACCTTCACAACAATAAACGTGGATTTTTAAAGAATATTTTTTCCAAGACCTTCACAACAATAAACGTGGATTTTTAAAGAATATTTTTTCCAAGACCTTCACAACAATAAACGTGGATTTTTAAAGAATATTTTTTCCAAGACCTTCACAACAATAAACGTGGATTTTTAAAGAATATTTTTTCCAAGACCTTCACAACAATAAACGTGGATTTTTAAAGAATATTTTTTCATCGACCTTCACAGCAATAAACGTGGATTTTTAAAAAAATATTTTTTCCAAGACCTTCACAACAATAAACGTGGATTTTTAAAAAATATTTTTTTTAAAAACCTTCACAACAATAAACGTGGATTTTTAAAGAATATTTTTTCATCGACCTTCACAACAATAAACGTGAATTTTTAAATAAATATTTTTTCCAAGACCTTCACAACAATAAACGTGGATTTTTAAAGAATATTTTTTCATCGACCTTCACAACAATAAACGTGGATTCTTAAAGAATTTTTTTTTCCTGACCTTCACAACAATAAACGTTGATTTTTAAAGAATATTTTTTCCACGAACTTCACAGCAATAAACGTGGATTTTTAAAGAATATTTTTTCCAAGACCTTCACAACAATAAACGTGGATTTTTAAAGAATATTTTTTCCAAGACCTTCACAACAATAAACGTGGATTTTTAAAGAATATTTTTTCCAAGACCTTCACAACAATAAACGTGGATTTTTAAAGAATATTTTTTCCAAGACCTTCACAACAATAAACGTGGATTTTTAAAGAATATTTTTTCATCGACCTTCACAGCAATAAACGTGGATTTTTAAAGAATATTTTTTCATCGACCTTCACAGCAATAAACGTGGATTTTTAAAGAAATATTTTTTTAAGACCTGCACAACAATAAACGTGCATTTTTAGAGAATATTTTTTCATCGACCTTCACAACAATAAACGTGGATTTTTAAAAAATATTTTTTCCAAGACCTCCACAACAATAAACGTGGATTTTTAAAGAATATTTTTTCCAAGACCTTCACAACAATAAACGTGGATTTTTAAAGAATATTTTTTCCAAGACCTTCACAACAATAAACGTGGATTTTTAACAAATATTTTTTCCAAGACCTTCACAACAATAAACGTGGATTTTTAAAAAATATTTTTTCCAAGACCTTCACAACAATAAACGTGGATTTTTAAAGAATATTTTTTCATCGACCTTCACAACAATAAACGTGGATTCTTAAAGAATTTTTTTTTTCTGACCTTCACAACAATAAACGTTGATTTTTAAAGAATTTTTTTTCCTGACCTTCACAACAATAAACGTGGATTTTTAAAGAATATTTTTTCCAAGACCTTCACAACAATAAACGTGGATTTTTAAAGAATATTTTTTTAATGAAAATGTTCAATCTTACCTTTATAATCCTTGACCACATAATTAACATCTGGAACTGGCAATCGTACATATTCATCGGTTGTATGACCCAATGGATTATATAGCGTCAGCACAAATTGTTCACTTTGCTCGGAAACATCACACGAGCTAATATTCAGCAATGAACAGGTTTTAAATTCAAATTTAAATGGTCTTGGCGCCCCGTAACGTTTTGGCCTTGGCGTCTCTCCTTCCACCAAAACATTTAGCACCGAACGAGCATTGGCAGAACATGTCCTCATGCCTACGCTTAGATGACGAGCATAATCATAGGCAACCTTCTGTTTTTCCGTACCCGTTACAGCATCATGATGTTGCATTACACCCATTGTTTCACGCATAAAACCCAAGTGGGGTAATAATTCTGGATGGAGGTTAGGTGTTAGGGTGGTCAGTTGTTTGCAAACTTGTAGGAAATTATTTCCCAAACGTTCATAACGTTTTATTGTTGGTCGTGAGGTGAAGTAGCCAGTCCAATAGGCGTGGGGATCTGAAGCATAGGGGAAGAAATCATCATCTTTTGTGGGCCATGTTATGCCGGCATCATGCAAAGCCTTGAGATAGCAGGAGGGAGTGGAGTAGAGGAGATTTATCTGGGAACCATTTGCCTGGCGTTCATTGGCATATCTGTGGAGGGATGAGAGGGAGATAAAAATCAATGGTTATGACGCATTATGCGGAGAGAAGATAACACTTTTGCCTAAACTTGACTCACTTTATTAATTTATCCAAATTTTTATACCACATGTTGGCATTTTGATAATGGAAATCCTCACCCATGGTAACTAGAATGTTATTAGAACGATAACCCTCAGCCATTTTAAGGGCGATTTTAAAGAATTCATCAACCTAAGAGAGAAGATCATTAACCAAATTTCCCTTTATGGAGATTCTAACTCTCAAGGCTCCTCGACCAGTATTCCAAATGCCCTGAGATTCTCAAATATCCAAGGAAATTTTTAACCTTTCCTTGCAATCGTACAAAAAAGTAAACATTAGAGTTTTGAACATGGGTAAGGATTTTTTACTCTCCAAGCCAAGTTTAAGCAAAATTTTACATCTGAAAAAAATTTTCGATCTATATTTACCTGATCAATTTATCCAAATTTTTATAATAAACATTGGCATCCTGATAGGTAAAATCACCGCCCATGGTAACAATAATATTATTGGTACGATAATACTTTGATTGTTTCTTGACAAAGTCAAAGAATTCATTAACCTGGTCATCAATTGAAAAAGAAAATCAAATTTATTCAATTACAACTCCAGTCAAACTTACCCTCCTTTTAACGTTGTTATCGGGACTATGTTTACCATCAATGATCGGCTCATCGGCACAGAGAATATCAAAACAGAAACCAGGTGGCGGTTGATATTGATTGAAGAGGGCACCCGTGAATAGATGTGAACTTTCATCCAAATTTGCCGAAGCTCTCCATATCATTTCGGCTTTTTTCGTCATCAAGCGTTCATCTTTATCCTGATAATCCAGGCGGCCAAAGAATAAACCATCGAAACCCATTTGGGCAAACATTGAAGCCATTTCTCGGGAGTGACCGAAAGGATCAATTTGCCAGCCGATACGTGGACGACCACATTCTCCGAAAGTGTCATTGAGGCGTCTGAAAAAAGAAATATATTTACCAATATGAAAGGACACAAATTAAAAAGGCCAATAAAGAGCTACTAATATATCACACGTTAATGTTAATAGCGCCATCTATACTTCAACTTTAACAACCACAATAAATACAATGTCAAAGAAGTACAAAATATTGAGTATACTTCTAGGCGGAATATTTAAATAATAAATATGAGAATTTTTTTGAATATTTTCCCAAAGACCTTCCCAGACATAAACGTGGATTTTTTAAAGAATATTTTCTCAAAGATCTTCTCAGACATAAACGTGGGTTTTTAAAGAATATTTTCTCAAAGAACTTCCCAGACATAAACGTGGATTTTTTAAAGAATATTTTTTCAAACAACTTCCCGGACATAAACGTGGATTTTTTAAAGAATATTTTCTCAAAGACCTTCCCAGACATAAACGTGGATTTTTTAAAGAATATTTTCTCAAAGAACTTCCCAGACATAAACGTGGATTTTTTAAAGAATATTTTCTCAAAGAACTTCCCAGATATAAACGCGGATTTTTTAAAGAATGTTTTCTCAAACAACTTCCAGACATAAACGTGGATTTTTTAAAGAATATTTTCTTAAACAACTTCCAAGAAATAAACGTGGATTTTTAAAGAATATTTTCTCAAACAACTTCCCAGACATAAACGTGGATTTTTTAAAGAATATTTTCTCAAACAACTTCCCAGACATAAACGTGGATTTTTTAAAGAATATTTTCTCAAACAACTTCCCAGACATAAACGTGGATTTTTTAAAGAATATTTTCTCAAACAACTTCCCAGACATAAACGTGGATTTTTTAAAGAATATTTTCTCAAACAACTTCCTAGACATAAACGTGGATTTTTTAAAGAATATTTTCTCAAACAACTTCCCAGACATAAACGTGGATTTTTTAAAGAATATTTTCTCAAACAACTTCCCAGACATAAACGTGGATTTTTTAAAGAATATTTTCTCAAACAACTTCCCAGACATAAACGTGGATTTTTTAAAGAATATTTTCTCAAACAACTTCCCAGACATAAACGTGGATTTTTTAAAGAATATTTTCTCAAACAACTTCCCAGACATAAACGTGGATTTTTTAAAGAATATTTTCTCAAACAACTTCCCAGACATAAACGTGGATTTTTTAAAGAATATTTTCTCAAACAACTTCCCAGACATAAACGTGGATTTTTTAAAGAATATTTTCTCAAACAACTTCCCAGACATAAACGTGGATTTTTTAAAGAATATTTTCTCAAACAACTTCCCAGACATAAACGTGGATTTTTTAAAGAATATTTTCTCAAACAACTTCCCAGACATAAACGTGGATTTTTTAAAGAATATTTTCTCAAACAACTTCCCAGACATAAACGTGGATTTTTTAAAGAATATTTTCTCAAACAACTTCCCAGACATAAACGTGGATTTTTTAAAGAATATTTTCTCAAACAACTTCCCAGACATAAACGTGGATTTTTTAAAGAATATTTTCTCAAACAACTTCCCAGACATAAACGTGGATTTTTTAAAGAATATTTTCTCAAACAACTTCCCAGACATAAACGTGGATTTTTTAAAGAATATTTTCTCAAACAACTTCCCAGACATAAACGTGGATTTTTTAAAGAATATTTTCTCAAACAACTTCCCAGACATAAACGTGGATTTTTTAAAGAATATTTTCTCAAACAACTTCCCAGACATAAACGTGGATTTTTTAAAGAATATTTTCTCAAACAACTTCCCAGACATAAACGTGGATTTTTTAAAGAATATTTTCTCAAACAACTTCCCAGACATAAACGTGGATTTTTTAAAGAATATTTTCTCAAACTACTTCCCAGACATAAACGTGGATCTTTTAAAGAATTTTTTATCAAAAACCCAGACATAAACGTGGATTTTTTAAAGAATTTTTTATCAAAAACCCAGACATAAACGTGGATTTTTTAAAGAATATTTTATCAAAAACCCAGACATAAACGTGGATTTTTTAAAGAATATTTTATCAAAAACCCAGACATAAACGTGGATTTTTTAAAGAATATTTTATCAAAAACCCAGACATAAACGTGGATTTTTTAAAAAATATTTTTCTTGGACCTTAGAGACAAAAACGTGGATTTTTTAAAGAATATTTTATCAAAACCCAGACATAAACGTGGATTTTTTAAAGAATATTTTATCAAAAACCCAGACATAAACGTGGATTTTTTAAAGAATATTTTATCAAAGACCTTAAGAGACATTAACGTGGATTTTTTAAAAAATATTTTTCTTGGACCTTAGAGACAAAAACGTGGATTTTTTAAAGAATATTTTTTCTTGCACCTTAGAGACAAAAACGTGGATTTTTTAAAGAATATTTTTTCCTTGACCCTAAGAGACAAAAACGTGGATTTTTTAAAGAATATTTTTTCTTGCACCTTAGAGACAAAAACGTGGATTTTTTAAAGAATATTTTTTCCTTGACCCTAAGAGACAAAAACGTGGATTTTTTAAAAAATATTTTTCTTGGACCTTAGAGGCAAAAACGTGGATTTTTAAAATAATATTTTTTCTTGGACCTTAGAGACAAAAACGTGGATTTTTTCTCAAAGACCTTAAGAGACGTGGATTTTTTAAAGAATATTTTTCATGGACGTGGATTTTTAAAGAATATTTTTCATCGACGTGGATGTTTTAAAGAATATTTTTCATGGACGTGGATTTTTTAAAGAATATTTTTCATCGACGTGGATTTTTTAAAGAATATTTTTCTTCGACTTGAATTTGTTAAAGAATATTTTTCTTCGACTTGAATTTGTTAAAGAATATTTTTCTTCGACTTGAATTTGTTAAAGAATATTTTTCTTCGACGTGGGTTTTTTAAAGAATATTTTTCTTCGACTTGGATTTTTTAAATAATATTTTTCATCGACGTGGATTCCTTAAAGAATATTTTTCATGGACGTGGATTTTTTAAAGAATATTTTTCATGGACGTGGATTTTTTAAAGAATATTTTTCATGGACGTGGATTTTTTAAAGAATATTTTTCATGGACGTGGATTTTTTAAAGAATATTTTTCATGGACGTGGATTTTTTAAAGAATATTTTTCATGGACGTGGATTTTTTAAAGAATATTTTTTATGGTCGTGGATTTTTTAAAGAATATTTTTCATGGACGTGGATTTTTTAAAGAATATTTTTCATGGACGTGGATTTTTTAAAGAATATTTTTCGTGGACGTGGATTTTTTAAAGAATATTATTCATGGACGTGGATTTTTTAAAGAATATTATTCATGGACGTGGATTTTTTAAAGAATATTATTCATGGACGTGGATTTTTTAAAGAATATTATTCATGGACGTGGATTTTTTAAAGAATATTATTCATGGACGTGGATTTTTAAAATAATATTTTTGGACATGGTATTTTCCCATCACAAAAACTCACCTCAGACCCCATGCAAATTGATCGATAACACTTTGATAGTGAGTCGTGGCCTCATCATTCATACTCCAAGCACCACCAATAAATTCCAAACGTCCTTCGTCGACCAACATTCGGACTTGCTGCTTCATAGCATCGTTTTGTTCGGACCACCATTTAAAAAAGAATGCAGATTCAACATAAATGAACCTCTTTTGAGGATCCTTTATCAATTCCGCCACCACAGAATCTAAAATATATTGAACACCAGCTTTTTGTATCAGCGTTTGACTGCCATAATAATATTGATCGACGGTCTTGAGCCAGCCAACATCATCATGGGTATGTGGCACCAAATGGACATTAAGCATATGGGGTTTCACTTTGGGGCAGCTCTAGAATAATTATTTAATTTATTTATTTATTTTTATTTAATTATTTTGTTATTTTTTGCGAAATTTTCTTTTTAAAGATGCTCTCATATTTCTTGTCTTTGTTATTGTTTTTTGCTTCTCTTTGTGTTTTTACATTATCAGCGATAACATTATTTGACCTACCGCATAGCC